>NC_090444.1:261925396-262243473 GCF_031143425.1 Pleurodeles waltl | reverse complement strand
ACATAGGTCATTGGAAGGATCCATTTCATCTCGAGTCAAAGAATCTGGGCCAGTGAGAAAAGTGATAAGTGAGCAGAAGCTAAACATGCATTTGCAATGCAATAGGTGTTGCGTTTACTCGAGTTAGAGCTATTAGCGTTGTAAAATAGATGCTGCATGGCAATGCATATGTGCAGCGGCAGCCACAGCAAATCTCAAGGGGAAGCGGGCAGGGGTGTGGATGGGGACGGGGAAATAAAAAAAAAATGTTTTAAAAAACAATCAGGATCGCGCTGTGTAAAACCCAGCGAGATCGCGCTGTGTAGGAAATAAAAAGAAAAAGTAGTCCAGAAACCATGCTGAAAACATGGAGCCTCGTAGGTTTTCAGTAGTTGGCCGGTGCGCATGAGGAGGGCTAAACACCGGCAAAGGCATGGACGTATGCATGCCTTTTACAAATAAAATCAAGTGAATTTTAAAAGGCAAGCCCATGAACCAGTGAAAGTGACAGGCATGACATGGGCGTGGTTAAAAACCCACAGAGAGATTACAACAGAGGCCAGAGCGCTTGCATGTTCAACCCTAAAAAGGGGAACATAGAGAGGGTTGGGGGCTAAGGGGTGGGGATGGAGGCATGTACTCCTAAAGGGCTAATAAATGACACAGAGGGGGCGACTGGAGACAACCCAGTGTCACAAGGTGGTCTGTCTAAGATAACAATGTAGTTGTTGAACGCCTAGCGTGGAGGGAACAAAAGTTGTGAACAATAATGAGGTGGTGAGGTATGCTGATTGCTCATTTGCGGAGGACCTGGGTTATGAAGGAGTGTGAGTAAGGGAGGCTCAGCCAGTGAGTATCGGTGCTGGAGAATCTAGGGGAGAGTCATTTGGTGTGGTGAAATGGACAAACACCAATATTAAGGTGCCCATTCCAGAGAGATGGGACGTCTGTGGATGTGACAGGCTTCCTCACAGGGAAGAGCTGTGCCCTCTGTGGTCCCCAATTTTCTGACTGAGCCCTCCTATGTCTTCAGTGATGGGGCTTGTGGGTACTTCCATTGTAGTGTGAGTGTTCTTTTTGCTAACAGAAGGGCTAGACTGGCAAAACAGATACGAACGACATGTTGTTCCCTGCATTTTAAAATGCCAAGGGCACAGGCTTCCCAGTAATTTAAATCTGTAAGTTAGGTGACCTCCTGCTCGATGGTGTATATGCCTTGCCAGTAATCATGAAGGGTGGGTCATGACCATAACATATAACGTACAACTGCGGTGCTTGACTGACATCTACGGGAGGCTACATTCACTGGTGGAAAATGTTGGTTAAGTTGCATGGGTGTAAGGTATGCCCAGTACAAAATGTGAAACTGTATGTTCTTCAGTCTCGCATTCCATGAAACCTTGTGTTGGAAGGTCAATGCTTGTGTCCATTTCTTATCATGGAATACTCTCCAAATATTGTCTTCCTATTTGGTGCGTAGGGAGGACAAGGGAATGCCAGTGTGGGCTTAGAGAGATTTGTGTAGCCATGTTATAAGTCGCCGTCCCTCACCCATGGTAAGTATGGTTTGGAGTACTGAATGTACTGGGGGTTCTGCATCCCGAGTTCGCCACAACTGGAGACAAGTATTGTGTAACTGACACCAAATGAGGAATTGCTCCGCAGGGAGGCTGAATTCTTCTTGGGGTTGTTCAACTGAAAGAAGATGGCCCCCCAAGAATAATTCTACGATCATAGTAATAGAGCAGTCAGTTCAGCTTCGAAAGGTGGAGGAAGAATAAGTGCCAGGGAATTTTGAAGTCCTACCAACGAGAATCCTGGAGCATACTAAAGTACCTGATGTGTAAGTGCATGGGTCCTATTAATGCATTTGGAGGTGACACAAACTTGGAGCAAACGAGGGGGATCAGGTGTCTTGAGGGAGGAAGAGATTCCTAATTGTGGTGTGAATGAGGGGTGGGAAATGGTAGCAGCATTCGCCCATATTCCGGTGGGCGGCTCATCTGCCCACCCACTGAAGTTGGGCTGCAAGGAAATATATCTCGAAATAAGGGGCACTCAGTTCTCCCTCTCTTGTGAGAAATTCTAATTTTCACAAAGCCACTTGGCGGCGGCCATTTTCTCAGATAAATTCAGTAAGAAAGAAACCAAGATCTCAAAAGAAGTTGCGCAGTGGGATAACTGTGATGTTAGCAAATTAATACATGAGGCAGGGCAAGATGGCCATCTTCGATACTGCTATTATTCCTGTGGTGGCCAGGGGTAAATTGGTCCAGAATAACATTAACAATTTAAATTATGTCAAATGGGGGCATAAACTGCTGTCAAAGATGTCTTCTAGAGTATGATTTAGACAGATACCTAAATATTGTACTGCTAAGTTCTGCCAAGTAAGAGAAACACGGTGTATTTTAACGTATATAGGGGGCAGGTTATTGTGCAATGGGTAATTAGAGGATTTACACCAATTAACCTTTCAAAACTGATACAGAGATACAGAAGAATATCATCCGCATAGAGGGATACAACGTTGTTGTGCATCCATTTTTAGCTCGTTGCGTGGGCACAGTATTTGGCTTAGCTTAGGCTTGCAGCCTGTGCCCTTTTATCCAGAAAATATGCTCTGCTTTCATTTATTCATTTTATTCATTTTAGTACAGCTTGTTTTAGTGGTGATGTTTTATTTTCATAATCAGTTGCTATTCTGTGAAAGCTTCACTATCAGTGTTATGCGTGACATATTTTGTTCTTCTGGCCCGGGTTGACAAGAACAGAATGCAAAGGACACAGGATATCAATTTTATTGCCGCCACAAGACTGCATGAATAGTCTAACACTTAAGTACATACCAGCGTCAGACTTATTGTGAAAGAACAAAGCATTTTCCTTTTATAAACACCTTATAGGACAAAGGGCGTTAGATGGAGTTCCAGCCAAGATATTCCATTTACACTGCATGTCAGTTTGCAGCCAACCTCAGCCTTTGTGTCTCAATGCAACCTGATCTGGAGACTGGAGGCCCAACCTTGTATCAAGGTAACACTGCATGGACAGATTGGGCTTACACCGCCATGCTCTCCCTGTAGGCTAGAGAATAGGCTTTAGGTAGGAATCATATATTCATGTTTATTGCAGTATATTAATGTTGTTCATCTTTACATCTCTAATCTTCACAATCCTGATTTTTTTATTCCTCATTATCATAATCATTGCAGCTAATACATTTTATCGCAGATTGCAGTCTTTTCAGTACATGTAAATTATCACGAATCTCCTTTCTTGCCCGCGTGTGTGTAAGAGCCTTGGATTTGGACAGAAAAGGGTAAGGCCTGTTCACCACAACTTCCCTGAGGGGTCTTCAGAGTTCCATGTGCTAGGCTGCTGCAACTCACCTTTACCGTTTGGGTTTGGGTGAGGTGCTGCTAGCAAGCTGGGAGGGTTGGGCCTACAGCTGGAAACTGGTGTGGAGTGACTCAGTCACCTACAAGCTCCTCCCCGAATACAGAAGTTTCGTTGCAATACGAGAATCCTTACAACAATGTGTGTCATGTCCCTGAGAGGGATACCACAGTGAGTCCCATATCGGTGGAATTAACTAGCCAGTGGTTCCATAGCTATTGTGAATAGAAGAAGGAAGAGCGGACACCCTTGAAGTGTGATACTTTCCACTGGAAAGGCTTCCGAAATTAGGTGGCCTATTCTGACTCTGGAGGTTGGATTTTTGTATAAGTGTTTACGGTAGCCTAATAGATGGCCCCTACGTCCATACGTGCAAGTACGGAGAAGAGGTAAGTCCTGTCTATGGTGTCAAACACCTTGTCCACATCCAACATCAGGTAAGCTGCATACGGATCAAAGCCAAATATTACTGAACTGTTCCCACATATGTAACTGTCCACTGAAGCTGACCATGAAAAAGCTCAAATGATGAAGACTTCGCTGCCTGCTGAACCCACAAAGGAGAGGTATAACAGAATTTGCATTTGTCTTTCTTGCAGGTTTACATGTTTTTCTCTTCTAGAAACCCAACTGCTATTTTTGCTAGCACCATAGATAGATGTTTTCTAAATTCGTTTTTGTCTTCTTTTTCTTTTTGCATGAAGTCCAACATGGTTAATCTAATTAGGGTAATAGTTAGAATGTCACATTCTGAATTTGGCTGTGTAAAATAACTGATTGTGAATAATACATCTGAGTTAAATCAATGTATTCAAGCTCAACTGTGCATCTGATATTGATGTTATTCTGTATGGTGATTCTTGAGTGCCTAATAATTCATATTCTGTCAAAGTGGAGATTCTTTAGAAGGTTTGCTCAACCTGTGTTATTCATGTATCTTTTTAATTTGGTTTTGCATTTGATTTACATGATCTTAGTATTGTTAATATAAAGGGCAATAAATGTTTGAACTTTACTAAACTGGTGTGGTGATTCATGGCCAAATAGGTCATGGTGCATATAAATTACTGACTAATGTTGATTAATGATGGTATTGTTTGGGTTTGTTTATTGTTGATTTCGTTTTGTTCAGAGCCAAACACTCAGACCTATCTGAGTCCAAAGGTTCATTCGACCTTCTGAAGGTAAATGGTTGGTTACCTTCACGTGTCCCCTTATAAAACAAATTGTGAAAACAAGTATAAGGTAGGAGGCGCCCACATAAGCGGGCCCCTCCCGCTACTGAGCGCTCGTAATTAGTTCTTATCCTGGCAGCAGCCGTAGTTCCTGACTTCAAAATCACAGTAGGGGACTTTGTACTCATTGCACTCCCTGAACCTGATATTTAATGCAGCAAAATGTTCCATCAGTGAATCCGAGTAATACTGAAATCTGCACATCGACTGGAAAACTTTAAATGAGGTTTAAAACTTTAAACACACTTTGACGTTAGACTCTAAAATGGTACTGCGTATTTGGTTTGTGCCATTGTTTGAGTTGTTTTACTTATATGCATATTCAGAACGCAGTGGTTAGAGTCTATATTTTGAAAGGCTTTGAACGTCGGACATTAAACCTAACATAAGCATGTGGACAAAATAAAATTAAGTCTGGTGTGAGTCAAATACAAGGCAGGTGAGTCAAGCAGTCACCATACGTTATCTATGTAAATCTCTAAGATTTCCTGTGAGTTATAACACATTGTGAGACACATCTTTAAATACCATAGAGGTAAGGCAAGTTTAACTTGGGTACATTCATAACAGTTAAGTTATTTTTGATCTTGTAACTCAACATAAAACATCATTCATCGATATTCCAGTTCTCCCTTCCCACAGTTCCCTCCCCAAAACACTTCCCCTCATCTGGCCACCCCCGATCCTCTGGTATAAGTCACATTCACAGAGTCGGCGTTGCCAGAAGGTGGGCGCAATAGAAGGTACTCCTCCTGAGGAACTCAGCTCTGACACCTGCTGGAGAAGCTTCTTGGCCTCCAAAAAAGTACTCCGCCGGTGTCAGACAGCAAGGGTGAAGTCTGGGAAGATCATGATGTGTTTATCTTCCAGCAGGAGAGGGCCATGGAGGTAAGCGCGTGTAAGATGGCATCCCCGTTGTGGAGGTGAAGAAGCTTGGTTATATAGGTTGTGGTGAGGTCCATGGAGGCTCCAGTGAGGAGAAGGTGGTGAGGTTGGAGGCGGGGACGAAAGAGCGAAACCAGGTGTGGAGGAACTGCAGGGGGTCTTTCCCTCCTATTCCCTCCGGAAGGCTGAGAATTCGGACATGGCCCTCCTTATCGGCCCTCTGCATAGCCAGCCCGTTCCTCTGACATGTGGACTCTCTCCTGCAGATTGCCTGTTGATTGTCCAAGGTTTGGGGTTGAATTGCCGCTACAGTCTTCTCCCCATCAGCATCCTGGTCTGCAAGTTTGTGATGTTCATCTCTGAGAAAGCTTAACTCTGTGACTAAAGATTCCAAAGTTCTTTACATTGATTTGAGTGAGCTTTTAATTGCTGCAACAACTTGGTCAAGCTTGTCTGTGTAGGGGAGCTGCAGGCAGATCCAGTTGAGGGGTATCAGGTATCAAGGAAGAGGGGACTGCCTGCACCAGTTTTGAGGTTGGTACACTGGTTTTTGGGCAACCTATTGAGGTGAAGAAGGCGGAAGGACACCAGGGAGCAATAGGCCTGCAGTATTCCTGATCAAGCTTGCATGTGTATGAGGCCGTTAGGTGAGGAGGACCCTTGAGAAGCAGGAAGGGCAGGGAGGAAAGTTTTTTCCAAGGCAGGGCAATGCGCAACAATCAAATCCCAGAGACAACTCTCTTTTTTTCAGGCAGGGCAAGGTGCAGCAGTCAGAGCCCAGAGGTGAGGTAAGTTTGTGAAAGGGTCATAGAGTGGCTTTTCTGGGAGTGATGTGGTTTTGCAGATCGACGTGGGACGTCGTGTTCTGAAAATGACTGCCTCTCTCTTCCCCTGCGCAGGCACGAAGGGCTTGGACTGTGCTTCCCCCAACCAAGACAGGGAACGTACTCTGTCACCAGTCTGTGACCTGTTCCAAAACGAGCACCAAGGATACAACCCAATAGCTCAGCAGCAACGGAGCGAAGAATGCAAGTGGTCACTCAAACCAGCTCCGTACCCCACCCCAAGGAGAAGGCCTAACACAGGGGTCTCAGGACAGCAATGCAAACCAGATATAGCCAGTCTAGACTACACCATCCGCGTGCAACACGTGTAGTGGAAAAGGCCAAGCAGACAATAACTTTCTATAGTGGCAGAGCGAGATGGGTTGGGCCCCAGGCATTATATCAGCATGGGTCTGGGGGATGCCGTGCAATAACACTGGTCGAGTAGGAGTACAGGTAGGTTGGTGGTCTTACAATCATAATGAATGGGCTGTGCCCCCCCATTAGCACACTGACCTGAGTCCTGGCATAGGGGCAAGCATGTGGGCCTCCAGGGAGCTGGTGGCCAAAGTACTGAAGGAGCTCTACTGTGTTGGCTCTGCCAGGTCAGAAAGCAGGCGGGGGCACTGCAAGCAAGGATATGCCACTGCAGGTAATATGGGCCCAGATGCAGCGTCGCTGCAGGTCTTGGTGTTCAGTCTCTACTGTTGCCCCAATGGCTCTTGCCAGGGTCATAATCCAGCATTCTGCTAGGGAAAGTCCAGGTGCAGTCCAAGGAGTCTGGTAGTAGGGCTAGTCCAGATGGTTCCCGGTCACGGGGAAAGACCCTCAGGCTGGCACCAGGCAGGGCCGCGCCACTCTGCTGCTGCAGAAACCAGTCATGGGCAGGGTAGGAGGTCCAGAGCCATCCAGTGCGGCTTCAAGCAGAAGCGACCCATAGCAGGTCCAACGGGTCCTCTGCCTGAGTTCCAAAATGCCTCCTCATTCCCGATTTAGCATGCTGCCATTTTGGCCTCTAGACCGATGTTGATGCAGGTGAGTGCAGCGGCTCTTACAGCTACAGTCTGGGTGCGGTGCGGGTGGTTGATTGAGAAGGGTTATATCTCTCTTTTTTTTTTTAATACATTTTATTGAAATTTCAGTACAGAAACAAGTACCTTAACAACTAACACCTGCGTTCAAGTGACTGAGACATACTGATCTGTCTGATATACCAGTTTTTCTACCCTCGTGCACCAATCCATTCACTTTCCAGGCCCACAGTGATCTCGCCTTGCCCCCAGTGTCTGATCACGTAACATGCAACGATCAGAGCGATATTACAAAACAAGAGTGTGCAGTTGTCCAGTGTTTGTTTCCCACCAGATGTCCAAGGTCACCAATTGTGGCATAAGACCCAGCGTAAGATCCATGACTTCTTATATCCTGCCACCCACCTCCCTCCAAAACTCCTGGATCTTGTGTGAGCCCCAGAGCATGTGTACCAATGTTTCAATCAGTTGGCAGTCTCTTTGACATAGATCGTTGTCAGACCTACCCATATTTTATAACTGGGTCCTTGTGATGTATGCTCTTTGGAGTAGTTTTAGCTGGATGAATTGGAATCCCACCCATACAGCCACCTCCTGAGGGCAATGTTCCTTCTAATTATTTTTCTCTGTGAGAGGCAAAACATTTTTGTGTGCACCATTTTCTAAGCTGCGGGCAGCATCAAGTTTCAGGTGACCCACAATAAGAGTCATTATTTGTTTTTTGAAACAGGATATCCATTGACGATTAAAAAGGCTATGAGCAACATCCAATACATTCTCTGTAAATGCAGTCAAAAATAAGAAGCACCTGAATGGATTCGCCCTCATGATCAGTGTCATTCAGCATGTATCTTCTATTTTGCCTATTTTTTAATGTTCAGCTCTGGCATCTCCTCAATCTCAGTAAACGTTCTAAACATTAGGCAGTGATCCTTAATTCCAGCTTGCAAATGTAGCAGATAATGTAGCCCACATTACTTTGTGCCTAGCTCACATGTTTGATAGTGAGAGGAGCATAATCCAACTCATTTTCCTTCGCCTGGCCTCGAGACCTCAATTGACTTCTTTAACATACAAAGGGACCTTCAAAGGTACCCTAGGAACTCGGACTTCTTGCTCCCCTCTGCACCACGAATCAATGCAGTAGATAACTTTATCAAAATGCACCTCTCACCCCTCCAGAAAATCCTCCCACTACTCCATCTTGTACTGAGTGGAGCTCAAGAAAGCCCCAGCCTTGGCATTCCTCCACTACTATCAGGACAACTGGAATTTCATGATTCAGTTGCATTTGTTACATAATTATGGTTACAACACTCTAGCAACCTGATATCGTTAATAGACTGTGTTAAAGGGATAGAATGTTATGTTTAGAATAATATCTGGGATTATCAATTCTTGGATAAATGGAGATGGGGACACGAGCTACTTACTGTCTGCTACTTAAAAAGAATCAAATATAAGGATCTGAAATTTTAGCCAAATGGTTTAGTCTTTCTGCATACATGTCACACACTGTTGCCACATAAATCACCTTCTGCTTTATAATTTTTAGATGTGAGGACAAAAACATTAGTTTCTAGCTCATACAAATCAAAGGTAGCTAAAACGGCTTGATCGCAGCATCCTTATCTACACAAGTACGTTATAAATGAATAGGCTGCAGAGTTTACATAAATCAGGCTGTCTGACTATGCATGAAAGGTGAAGTTCAAAGTCACCTGTACAATTGCTACTGGGACATGGGCCTACAATACCCCTGCAGATTTGCCTCCCATTGCATTCCAAGCAGGAACTGACTCTTGGCATCTGCACAGCTAATCCACACACAAGCCTTTAGATGACTAAAAAAACTGTCAGCTACTTAGGTATGCAGAGGCCAAAACTCTGGAAAGCCTAGAACTTACATCTGAGAAATAAATCAAACCACATACTGTTCAGGAATCATCTATAATTACTTTTGTGCAAGAATTCGCTCCAGTAGAAAGGATGTCCTCGCAAGGGGATGAGGTCAAAATACGGTAGACTTGTTGACATTTGTGCGCGCTTACACATGCAAGTGCAGCAGAGGCTAGAATAGGGCGTGATAGAAGAGAAGCTAGATACGCACATTCAGCTGAACTGGCGCATTGTAGTAATGCAATCTGGTCCAGAGTAGCTGCAGATTTAAAGGTAGGCACAGAAAGATATTTCTCTACATACATTTCTAATATGCCAGGTTTCCATTAAATCATTACACTAACAGTCATTTCAGACTTTTATTATCAGTATCAATCTTTTTTTCTTAAAAGAAAAAATGCATTTCGTGCAAGAGTGCTACTTTTTATTGATCTTATTACAGTCTAATATTACCAGACAAAACTCTTTAACCACCAGCTAAGTGATTTAGAAGCTTTGCAGTAGGTCTTTATTACAGACTACTGCCCTGTGAGGCTGTAAGCTCGAGGAGGAACAAATCAATACTGAGAGGATGCTGTACTCTTTCCTGTCACTAGAGGTCACATATGCAGCTCCCGTGTCAGCATTTCATTCAGTGCAGGAGTAAAGCCCCCACATTGACTTCATAGTGCCAAATCCGGTTAAAACCAGGGAAATATGGTATAGTGTATAGCAAGACAGCACTATTACCGACAAGAATATGCTTTGAGTTATTTCTGTATTATAGCTCTCAGTTGGAGCAGAGCTGCTCTGCTTAGTGAGCTCGCGCCTCTGTCCTTCATAGGAAGCTAAAACGTTGAGTGCATTTACATCTGGTCAGTGCATATGTATGTGAACAGCAAGGCCAATGCCTTTTAACAACGACAAAAGAAGCGGCAGACCAGCCACCTAATAGCTGCGCGTTTAAAAATGGTAACGATTTTACTATGAAATCATTTTAAATGCAGAGACTATCTGTGAAGACACGTGCACCAGTAAGAAATGAAAACCTTTGTGCCTCAGCCCCTGGAATACTACTGTAAACTTGCAAAGGGCTAGCAAGGATGCCATATGCCTTGGTACAGACAAGAAAAAGCCACCCCCACTCCAGGGTGGGGATTGAAATACAACAATCGGGGTGCAGTGGATCTCTGGGCCCTCGTGTCCAGTGGCTCTACACCTGCTGCATCATTGATAGCTACACCCCAGGAGCTGCAAGCACATAGACATCTGCACCCCACCGTTTTTACATTTTTGCCTCAACAAATCTGTTTAACTTGCAATCCGGTCTATCGGGGCATGAAGGGAAACTCTTTTCACTGGCGTGTGTTTTGTCTGTGAAGCTTAAAATAGTAGGTGTGTCAGTTGCATACTTTTGACTTTTGTATGCCTGTGCCCTCGGTACAATTTACTGCGCTGCATTAGGTGGGAAGCCGGGCTGGTGCGCAAGCGCTCAGGCTAGAGGGAACACAGCCTGTGGGCAGCAGCACGCGCCACCCGAGTTACAGTCCTCCAGTCTGCCGAGGTCTCATTCCCACTTGCCTCTTAGGCTATCTAGCGGGGGGAGCTGTTATGTAGGAAGGAGCGTGGAATATATTTAGGACGCAGCGTGGTGGGTCAAGGGGCATCCCAGCACCCTGCACTCCAAGGGTAACTCGCCCAGCACCGCATGTAACAGTTCTGCATGCCTCAGCAGTATGTATCGTAGTTACTGGTAGCAAATATACTGACTCCCCATCAGTTCATACTGCTCTTTTCCGGTAACTGTATAATTTAGTCATCCTACCACACATCACCCACTTTGGAGATGCCCAGTAAGTCCCTTTTTTATGACCCTTCATCTCCCCCAGACCTCTCAGGGTGTCTTACTCCTGAATGGGGGTCTCCAACGTTCGTTTTCCCTTCCAGCCCGCAACTCGAGTTGCCCGGTGCCATGTAATAATTACTACTACCATTGGTGCAGGCAGTGGTGTCAGCTCCTTGCTCCCATAGAGGCATCTGATGTAGCTCTCTTGGTCCATCGCTCACCTGTCTGCCAGTGGGGAAGGTTCTTGTTATATGGTGAAGGCCCAATTATTTATCACTTGCAGTTGTGTTGCCGACTAATAAAGATGTAAGTCAGGGAAGGCAGAGATTCTGAGTCAAAGTGATCATGGCCATCCCTGGTGCCCCTCCCTTCCACAGTAAGCCCCCTCGTCACTTTGTTGATTAAGCGGAAAAACCCTTCTGGGACTAAAAAAGGCATACTCTGCAATGCATAAAGACATTTTGGGAGACAGATCATTTTATAGAGGGCCTCTCTACCCAGTAGGGATACCAGGAGACTTCTCCAAATGTCCTGCAATCTCTTCAGTAGGCCTCAAAGATTCTGGCTGGATTTTCCCTCAGGAATATGTTGTGGTCCTTCGTTAGGAAGGTCCCTAGATACCTGAAGCCCAAGGACATGTCATCCCTCGGTCATGTCTGGAAAGCAGGAATGCCACTGATTTGTGTCAATTTATACAAGGACCTGAATATCTCCAGGATCTCCAGCACTCTCGGAATGGAGCTGTATGGCTCCGACAAGTAGAGAAGGATGTCATCTGCATATAGCGACACAACATGCTCCCACTCTGTGTCTCCCCGTCCACCCGTTAGCAGTACAACCTTTCGTATCCATGTAGCAATGGCTTCAATTGCCATTGCCAAAAGTAGAGGAGACAGTGGGGAAAGCTTACCAGGTACCTGCCGGAATTCGCCCCAAAATACTCCACTCACATTGACCCTGGCAACCCGATCAGTGTACAGCAATTTCACTCATGACTGAAACCTCTCTGGAGCAATATTGGCATCAGATAGGGCCACCGTAGGGAATCAAATGCCTTTTTGGTGTCCAGCTACAGAAACATTGTTGGTTCCTCCATCTGCTCACTACACACTAAGGGGGTCATTACGACCCTGGCGGTCAGGGCCGGGGACCGCGGATGCACCACCAACAGGCTGGCGGTGCATCCAGGCCAATTCTGACCGCGGCGGTAAAGCCGCGGTCAGAAAAGGGAAACCAGCGGTTTCCCACCGGTTTTCCCCTGGCCTGAGGAATCCTCCATGGTGGCGCTGCAGGCAGCGCCGCCATGGGGATTCCGACCCCCTTACCGCCAGCCTGGTTCTGGCGGTTTTGACAGCCAGAACCTGGTTGGCGGTAACGGGTGTCGTGGGGCCCCTGGGGGCCCCTGCAGTGCCCATGCCAATGGCATGGGCACTGCAGGGGCCCCCTAACAGGGCCCCACCAAGATTTTCAGTGTCTGCATAGCAGACACTGAAAATCGCGACGTGTGCAACTGCACCCGTCGCACCCTTTCCACTCCGCCGGCTCCATTCGGAGCCGGCATCCTCGTGGAAGGGGGTTTCCCACTGGGCTGGCGGGCGGCCTTCTGGCGGTCGCCCGCCAGCCCAGCGGGAAACTCAGAATTACCGCAGCGGTCTTTTGACCGCGCAGCGGTATTCTGACGGCGGTACTTTGGCGGGCGGCCTCCGCCGCCCGCCAAAGTCAGAATGAGGCCCTAAGCATCCAGCCAACCTGAGGAGGTTATGCCTTGTTGGCCTAGATGGCATGAAGCCCGATTGATCCGCTGCCAAGAGAGTATTTACTACTTGCAGCAAGCAATTGGCAAGTACTTTTGTTAAGACCTTAGTTTTCATGTTTAACAATGAGATTGGCCTATATGAGGTGCAGTTATCTGCGGGCTTCACTTTCTTGTGGATCATTGCTATTGCCACCCTCTTTAGGTCCAGTAGGAACCGACCATCCCACTATTCCCTGTAAAACAGCACACGGAGAGGGCTCACCACTCACGACTTGATGCGCTTAAAAAATTCAGGTAGCAGGCCATTCAGGCCTGGAGATGTACCCCCTTTTATCTGTGTCAATGCCTCTACTATTTCCTTTTTGCATGATCTCCTCTTGCACAGCCTGGCTCGACTCTATTCCGTGTCAAGGGTCTGGAATGTCGATGATGAATCACTCTAAATCTGTTGCAAATGCCACATCTATAGCTGTCAGGGTTTCCGCAGTCTCACTCATCTCAGTGTGCATACCCTGAATCCATTGTTGCCCCCCTTCTCTTTTTAGCTACCCATGACAGGAGCTTCCCTTTCTTGTTGTCCACCTCGTATAGTATGCCTTCTTTTGCTCTGAAGAGTGCTGGAGAATGCTTCTCAGTCTGTCTTGTGGGCTAGATTCAGGGAGAAGGTGTCTACTTATTTCCCTTCCCATTGGATCAATTCTGATTCCAACTCCATGCACTCTCTATCACGTTCTCTCCTCTTCCTGATCATGTGCAATCATCTGTCCAGATACGACCACCTAATATGTCTCAAGACACCTACCTCTGAGCCCACAGTGCATGTGTTCTCCTTCAGATAAAGCTCTGTAGTGTCTATGAGCAATTTGTGGTATTCCAATCAATCAACGTCCCCGTAGATCTGTCAGTATTTGTATGGTTACTGGCAAGTGATCAGATATACCTCCTGGCAGAAACGGGTGTCACTGAATCTTCCCAGCTGGCGGTGTGGCTCCAGAAAATAATCTAACTTGGACTGCAAGCACATATTGTTGGAGGCATGGGAATACTGTACTGTCGCTGGATGTTTCTCTTGTCACAGGTCTACCATCCCCTTAGAGCCAAGGCAGAAGGGTAAGTGCTTGTCTACCCTGAGTCTGTCCCACAAGACTATCACTCTATCTAAGTCCCCCTGTACTGTTGACATCTTCTCCAGTAAGAAATAGGCCTCTGGTGTCTCCGCTATACACTCTTTACTCCCCCCAGTTTTTCCAGTCACTTGGCCTGCAATGCTGGGGGGAAGTACCATTACTCAAGTAACAAGGTCTCTCCGTTCTTACACCCACTCATAGCCGCCTGACACCCCTCCTTGTTAACCCATGAATGAGTAACCTGCGGTGGGAGGGACTGGCTGACCAAAACTCCTCCCCCTTCATGTGCACCAGTAGCTTGTACATCCCTGATGTAGGCCCCTGCAGTTCTAGCTCCCAAAATGGGATTCCTGCAGCAGGATAATATTGGGGTCCTGTCTAGCCAAATATTTCCACATTAACCCCCCTTCAATTTGCTTACTAAATCATTAACATTCCAGGAGAGTACCTTGAGGGTCATCCCGGCCTGCACAATGTGGTTTGTGTTCTGCCATGTTAGATGTTTCTTATTAGCATGTCTATGCCTATGGTGTCAATCGCTATGCCTCCAAGCGCCCCCTCTCCTCCCGGTTACATCTCTCTTAAACTTAATTAGAACACTATTTGGGCAGCATAGACCAGGGAAAAAGACATGAAATAAATTCTGGCTTGAGTATACTCTAAATGTTGTTTCTATGTATTCTAACCTATTGCTTTTCTTGTGCAACAGCAAAAGGGTTGTAGATGAAAACGTTATGTGCAAAAAGAAAAAAAGAAAATAAGCAAAGGGGAGGAATAAGGGATGGTTTGGAAATATCTGCTACTTTGAAACAATTTGGGTAGAATATATCGCAGAAGGGATGAGGTACTGGGTATCAAAGTGGGAAATGTACAGGCAGTTCCAGAGAGGCTCGGTATTAAACGTCAAGGAATGGGCTCGCAGAATAGGGTCTGTATCACTGATGCCAGATGGGGGCTAAAGAGCGCCACACAGGAGCAGGCTTTTTGTTCGATCTAATGGCAACTATTTTGTGCCTGTGATTCATAGGTAATTGATTCCACTAGAGCTGTGATTCCCAACCTGTGGTCTGCAGACCCCCATGTGTCCGCAACACATTCCCAGGGGGTCCACAGGTCTCAAGATCCTTCCCAATCCTTCTCTCATAATTGAAGGCACTGGGATAAACTGCTGGATAAGGAAATGCCCATGCACCCTCACAGCACACAAGAGCTGTGAATGACAGTGCAGGGGTGGTGGGACTAAAATGAATTCAGGCCAATCACCATTCAGCCTTATGCGCAAGGTGAAGAGTGATCTGCCTTATTTTATTTTCTGTCTCTGAGTCGCGCTCTCACTTCATAAGTAACAATTGTAATTTAGCATGGTGAGCTATGAAGTGGCAACAAAGAGCTGCATGCAAACTGCATGATGCAAGTTTGGAAGTTATGTTTTTGTCCTAGTCTGGCATTTTCCTGATGCTGCTAAGAAGGTTTGTTTGGGTGTAAATAAATTCTTATTGTTAAAGTCAACACTAACCACTGTGTTATGTTCTGAATCCTGAGTTTGTGGTTCTCTTAAAAATGCCTACCAGTATGGATGATGTGAATCCTACAGCTTCTAGGCCCCTTTGCCCTATGTACCATTTTCTATACACTGATTTACACACATATAATTCATTGTCTCTGTTTGTGTGTGGTTTGAAGTGCTCTGACACTCTACACAGCAGTGGTCTCCAAACCTTTTAATGCCGCATCCCCCCCCAGTTGAAAAATAAAAATCACTGGCCCCCCCTCAGAATTTTTCACAAGTATTTTATAAAGATGGCAATGTTTAAATATGTCTAGACCTATTAAAACATTGCAGTTAAGTACTGTTACCTTTTTTAAAAAGGCAATGACATGCTTCTGCTTAACACAAAGGCCTTTTATCTGTATAATGCTTCTTTTGGCCAGAGTCTGCCCCCCCCCCCCCCCCCGGGACCACTTGAGGTCCCCCTAGGGGAGCCCACCCCCCAGATTGAAGACCTCTGCTAAACAGGTATGAGATGTGCTATAAAACAAATGTAATACATGTGACATGGGGACTATGGAGAGATGAGAGGCACTTAACGTTTTACTTTCTTCCCAACCACATATTTATTTGAAAAAGCTTTCTCAGATCCTATGTACCTAAAAATAAATACAGAATTTTGGAAATGTAGAATCTTACCTGAGTATTCAACTTTCAGAAATAAAACCAAGCATTGAAAACTTAGGCGCTGAGATGCAGTACCAGTCTTCCCATTAAATGTTTTCGATTTCTGCATATTTTTTCAATTTAAAAAAATATAATCGTTAGTAATTCGAGTTTTTGTTTGGTGTGTACTTGTTTGTATATTTTGAGCAAATTACTGTTTTAATGTTTGAAATCGTACAAATTGCTAAGGTGTCCCCAGCTTCCAGTAGTGATTCAGGTGGGGTCTTTAGGAGTTAAAAGGTTGGGAACCACTTGCTTACAACAAATATCATTTGAACAACGTGAACACATAAGGCAACAGAGTTTGTTGTTGTATTTAGAAGCCTTTAACTGGACCTTGAACAAATAGAGTATAGGAGGACGCATTATCCCTCTGAGTACAAGTAAAAGTTTGGTAGGACTTGAATAATCGTTCACAAAATTCACAAGAAGCATCCCTAGTCCCGTTAAATAAGTTCACTGGCCCAATTCACAAACCATTTACAGCGTTAAACCTGCATTTTGGGCCAAAGATAGTTTCATTTCAGTCTGTTATGCATCCACAAAAGGATACCGGGCAGGTATGAATGGTTTTACTACTTTGTCATTGCATACCATTGCTAAGACTGCATACAGTTACGTGTTAGTAAACCCAGTGCAAGGGATGGGGAGCGACTCGATCAAGGGGACACCAGCACTGCAGGGTGAGCGCGACTCGGAGACAGATAATAGAATAAGGCAAATCACCCATCAGCTGGCACCTAAGGCTGAATGGTGATTGGCCTTGCTCACATTCACAGCTCTTGTGTGCTATGAGGGGGCATGGGCGTTTCTATATCCAGTAGCCGATCCCTATGCCTTCAATTATAAGAGAAAGTTTGGCTAGGCACTCCAGACCTGCGGAGCCCTGGAAATGTGTCAGGGACCCGGGTGGTCTGCAGACCACAGGTTGGGAACCACTGTTGTAGACATCACACTTGTGTGCTCTCAACCATGTTGTATGACAGAATTGCCATTAGGGGTGTGTGAAATTGTGTAGTTGTTTTTTTCTATGTATAGCATGTACAATTGTTAAAACAGTGACATGCATTACACAAATTATGTTTGTTGGTCGTCTGAATGACAATTGTCCTTTAGGTTTCCCTTCACATAGAAACGTCATGGCAGATATCTGCTCAATGTATTTTCTTTCCAGTTTCTTTTCACAGATAGCATATAAAGTACAAAGGGGTAAAAATATGCAAACTACAAATCACCGAGTAATTAAAATTAATTGAGATAATGCTTGCATACATGAAATTATCACCTTGTTTCAATTACCATGACATTTCTAAAAGTCACATATAACTGTGTTGGAAAAGAAAATGTAGCCTGAAGTTAAAATTCCTATGGCAAAGGGTTAGAAACTGTACCATCAGTAGTTGAACAAAAAGCATTGAAAACATCAAGGGCACAATGAAACATAAGGTGGGGCTGCAAAGTACACGGAGGAGCGACCACATGCCCAGACAGATTTTCACAAAAAATACAGCAGGTGTCTTTGGTATCTCCTCAGACAAGGAACCCGGGACCTCTTTTGCCACGCCCTGTGTTACGCCCCAGCAAAATACGTTTCTGAAAATATTCTGGCGAGCCCAAGCCTGCATACTCAGAAGGGAGACCAGAGTTAAGTTATTGGGTGCAACTGTAAAGGTGGGACTGCTTCTGTAATCATTTCAAAATAATGAGTTATCATTACGAACAACGTGGGACAATATCACTCTGTTAGAAATGGGGTCTCTAGTTGGCAGTTGTTTTGCACCCTGTCCAGGTAGGGATCCTCACTCTAGTCAGGATAAGGGAGATCCCCAGCTCAGATAACCCCTGCTCACCCCCTTGGTAGATTGGCACAAGCGGTCAAGCTTATCGCAGAAGCAATGTGTACAGCATTTGCACATAACACACAGTAACACAGTGAACTCACTGCAAATGGACACCACACAAGTTTTAGAAGAATACCCAATATTTACCTAAATAAAACAAGACCAAAAAGAGAAAAAAGCTATGAATTTTGAAAAAAATACTTAAAAATACA
Source organism: Pleurodeles waltl (assembly GCF_031143425.1). Classification (NCBI taxonomy): domain Eukaryota; kingdom Metazoa; phylum Chordata; class Amphibia; order Caudata; family Salamandridae; genus Pleurodeles; species Pleurodeles waltl. Next base: position 262,225,245 of record NC_090444.1, on the reverse strand, counting down.
GTTCCTTGAAGTCAATAGCTCCACCTGGGGCTATCATAGCGTTGTCATCAATAAAACCAACAGTTCAGGCTGGCCGCAGTGTCACGGGCCAGCTATGGTATTGGGAAGACCCGCAAACAGTATCTTGGAAATGCAGGGCATTGTGATCCTCGTGATGAGATCTGGAGAGCGGCGTCGCAGGCGTTGGTTCTGGAGGTCGGTGCGGGGGTCGTCAGGCCCCTTGAATTCACACGTGTTGCGGATCGAACGCCGGGCTGATGAAGTCAGGAGTGCTGGCATGGATGGCTTTGGGGCTGCGGTGCGAAACAGGATGATGCAACATGCAGTGCCCACAGGTCACAGTGCAGGCAGCGGCTCATGGATGCGGTATGAAGCAGGGCGGTATGACGTGTGCTGTCACCAGATCACAGTACAGGCAGTGGCAGCATTGTTGCTGGAGCGCTGTCGGCAGTGTAGCATGAGACGGGTAGCGGTGCAGGCAGGGACGCCTGGTGACAACACTGGAGTCGATGGTGCTGGCGTCAGTGGACCGAGGCTGCGGTGCAGAACGGGACAATGCTTTGAGTACCTCACGAGCGGTGTCCACAGTGCAGGGGTTGGCACCGGTGTCAGCAGGAGCGGCGGCGTTGGGAATACCCAGGCTGCGGAGTGAGCAAGGCAATGTAGGCATGTCGGGCCCTCAGGTCATGGTGCAAGCAGTGGCTCAGTGGTGGCATCAGATGTCCATGTCAGTGAGACTAGGGTTGCGGCGCAAAGGGGGCACTGCAGCTCAGTGCGGCATCTGCAGGTAACGGTGCAGGCCAGCATTGTCGTCGCAGTGGTTTTTCTTTCTGAACAGCAAACAACACATAGTTCACAGTGCTATAGGCAGATGAAACTGAAGTCTTTGGTGTCCCTGAGACTTCCAACAGGAGGCAAGCTGTACTCCAAGCCATTGGAGAACTTTCTCAAGCAGGATACACAGCACAGGTCACCCTTTGCTCTCATTTCAGGCAGAAGCTGCAACTGCAGGTCAACCCAGCAAAGCAACACAGCAAAGGGGCAGTACTCCTAGGCAGAGGTTCCTCTTGATCCATAGAGATTCTCAAAGACTGGGGTTTCGGGTCCACTACTTATGCCCCTTTCTGCCTTTGAAGTAGGCATACTTCAAAGGAAAGTCTCTGTTGCCTCCTAGGTCCTGCCTTGCCCAGGCCTGGGTCCAGACACACTCCAGGGAGTTGGAGACTGCATTGTGTGAGGGCGGGCCCAGCCCTCTCAGGTGTAAGTGACCACTTCTCCCTCCTCTCTAGCACAGATGTCCCATCAGGATATGCAGGAAACACCCCAGCTCCCTTTGTCTCACTGTCTAGAGGGAATTCACAACAGCCCAACTGTCAGTCTGACCCAGGCATGGAATACACAAGCAGGCAGAGGCACAAAATGGTTTAAGCAAGAAAATGCCCACTTTCTAAAAGTGGCATTCTCAAACAAACAATTTAAATACCAACTTTACCAACTTTACCAAAAGATGTATTTTTAAATTGTGAGTTCAGAGACCCCAAACTCCAAATATCGATCTGCTCTCAAAGGAAAACTACACTTTAAGGATAATTAAAGGCAGCCACAATGTTAACCTATGAGAGAGATAGGCCGTTCAACAGTGAAAACCGAATGTGGTAGTATTCCACTGCTAGGACATGTAAGACAAATCAGAAACATGTCCCACCTTTAACATACACTGCACCCTGCCCTTGGGGCTACTTAGGGCCTATCTTAAGGGTGCCTCGCATGTAGTAAAAGGGAAGGTTTGGACCTGGCAAGCGGGTACACTTGCCAGGTCAAATTGGCAGTGCAAGATTGCACACACAGACAGTGCAGTGGTAGGTTACAGGGCTACTTATGCGGGAGGCACAATCAGGTCTGCAGGCCCACTAGGACATTTGATTTAATTTACAGGCCCTGGGCATCCCTATTGCACTTTACTAGGGACTTACCAGTAAATTAAATATACCAATCATGGATAAACCAATCAACAGTCCAAGATATATGGGGAGCACTTGAACTTTAGCACTGATTAGTAGTGGGAAAGTGCACAGAGACAATAAACCATCAAAAACAGAGTCCAGTATACCATAAAAACAGGAGGTCAGAATGCAAAAAGACAGGGGAGACACACTGTTAGACTTTTCATCCTTGGCGTGGTCTTCCTTATCTTTTTGTGTCTGTTTCCCAAATTGTTGACATGTGCTGGACTCTGTTTTTGCTGTTTTTGTTACTATGGGCACTTTACCACTAACCAGTGCTAAAGTGCAAGTGCTCTTATACAAAATGCATATGAAATTGGTTGATCCATGATTGGCATATTTGATGTACTAGTATGTCCCTAGTACAGTGCACTAGAGGTGCCCAGGGCCTGTAAATCAAATGCAACTAGTGGGTCTGCAGCACTGGTTGACCACCCAAGTAGCTCTGTAATCATGTCTCAGACCTGTCACTGCAGTGTCTGTGTGTGCAGTTTTAACTGTAAATTTGACTTGGCAAGTGTACCCACTTGCCAGGCCTAAACCTTCCCTTTTCTTACATGTAAGACACCCCTAAGGTAGGCCCTAGGTAGCCCCAAGGGCAGGGTGCAGTGCATGGGTACAGCAGGACATATAGTAATGTGTTTTATTTGTCCTGACAGTGAAATATTGCTAAATTCGTTTTTCACTGTTGCAAGGCCTGTCCCTCTCATAGGTTAACATGGGGGCTACCTTTAAATATGATTAACGTGTAGATTCCCTTTGGGAGCGGATAGACATGTGGAGTTTGGGATCTCTGAGCTCACAATTTAAAAATACATCTTTTAGTGAAGTTGATTTTAAGATTGTGTGTTTGAAAATGCCACTTTTAGAAAGTGAGCATTTTCTTGGTTAAATCATTTATGTGACTCTGCCTATTTGTAGATTCCTTGTCTGGGTCAGTTTGACAATTGGGCTGGTTGCACCTCTCACTAGACAGTGACACAAAGGGAGCTGGGGTGTAGCCTGCATATCTTGATGAGCCATCTGTGCTAGAAGGGAGGGGATGAGTGGCCACTTACACCTGAAAGGGCTGTGCCTGCCCTCACACAATGCAGTCTCCAACACCCTGGTGAGTGTCTGGGGCCTGGCCTGGGCAAGGCAGGAATACACAATCAAGAGAGACTTTACTTTGAAGTAGGCCTACTTCAAAGGGCAAAATGGGTATAAGAAGGGCACCCAAAACCACAGACTTTAGAACACTTCTGGAAACCAAGAGGTACCTCTGCCTGGAGAAGAGCTGAAGAGCAGAGGAAGAAGAGCTGCCCTGCCTGTGACTGTGCTTTGTGGAGCTATCCTGCAGTTGCTGCCTCTGCCTGTGCTAAGAGGACAAAGACTGGACTTTGTGTTGCCTTCCTTCTTGTGAAGATCTCCAAGGGCTTGATTTAGAGCTTGCCTCCTGTTTTTTAATTCTCAGGGACAGCAAAGACTTCTCTCTGCCAGCACCTGGAGTCTCTGCAGAGACTCCTACTCTGCAAAATGGTACCCATCCAGTCCCTGGGACCCTGAAAGGAGAAGCTGGCAGCCCAAGAGTGAGAAATCCACGCACAGACCGCCATGCGGGGAAAAGATCAACGCGACTCTGATATGCGGCTGAAAAATCTACGTGCCACCGGCTTCGTGGCTGAAAATCGACACTCGCCTGCAACGCGACCTGCAGATTGACGCCCGGAGCTGGAGAAACAACACACAGCATCGCTGACGGCGACTGGTGAGATCGCAGTCCGCGCTGCGTGGTTTTTGGATCATCATGCGGCTGGATTTCTGACACAAACACTGCTCGGCGTGTAAAAGCGACGCAAGGCTTGCCCAGACCCGAGAGTGCTGACCAGGTCGACACATCGCTCTCCTGCAGAGAGAAGAAACAACGCACGCTGACCCAGCTAAAGGAGAAACGACGCAAGGTCTCGCTCGTGAGTGATATCAGCGCATCAGAAGCCCTTTTTGACGCACACTCGCCCGTGCAGGGTTATTTTTGACGTACCCAAGGTACATTTTAACACTGACAACGTTAGTGTGTCTTTAAAATTACATAAAGACTCTTTTTGCATTTTTAGTGATAACTTGACTTGTCTATTGTGGATTTTTGTCGTTTTGGTCTTGTTTTGTTTAGATAAATATTTTCTATTTTTCTAAACCTGTGTTGTGGCATTTTGTAGTGTTTTCATTAAGTTACTGTGTGTGTTGGTACACATACTTTACACCTATCACTCTGAAGTTAAGCCTACTGCTCGTGCCAAGCTACCAAGGGGGTATGCAGGGGTTAGCTGAGGGTGATTCTCTTTTACCCTGACTAGGGTGAGGGACCTTGCTTGGACAGGGGGTAACCTGACTGCCAACCAAAGACCCTATTTCTAACACACACCAAAAAGCTGCCAGGTCTAACACGCTCCAAGGGCATTTTCTGAAGGGATTCCTGAAAAATAATATTTTCCAGACTCTGAAAGAAGCATTTTTAAATTGCTCTAAATAATTTCTAGACAATTAGGACAAGGTTGTTTTTAGAAATGGAAATAATAGTGTAATGCTTTGGTTTCATCAATATCGATTTTTAACTGATGAAAACCTATGCAAACTTCAACCAAGCATTTCAGGTGACTGGCCATATTCACTATTGATGGCTAAAGTTACCTGCAAGAGCATCATGCATGTTTTACAAATTAGACATTACTGGTTCACGGCTAATACCTCAAATATTGCATGACAAGTACATGCTGTTCAGTTATGAGCTTCTCACTAATACAACACCCACACCACCTCTACCCGTACAGACAGGATTCTTCTCATCAATCTGGGAAGCATTTGTATCAACATTTTATATTGAATTCTATCACTCCTTGCCTACCAATCACCATTTTTCCAGCTGTCTATGTCTCTTTACAAGCCAGTCAGTATCCTCCTTTTCTCTTATAATACAAAATGTAAACATTCCCTTAATCGTATTCCATCATTCATGGTCTACATCACTGTCATGACACACAGAGAAAGACCTTCAACTATAACTACATCCCTCCCCAAACCGTCCCAGCTGGCTTGCCTCCACCTACATGGCCTTAGTCCAAATCACCCTGTCTGCTCATGAATAACAAAAATGATAACGCATCTCAGTTCATGCAACAAATCTCATTCCTCTGACAATCCTGAGGCCCTGAGGACCCTGGCCCTCGCCTTAGACATGGTAAATCATCCCACTTTCAAAACCTGAACGCATGAGGATTTTCTGGGCTGAGACAACTCCCCCACATTGTGTTCTCCTTTAGATCCCATTTCCCCAGCAGTACAGAGGACAGCTGTGCCTTGTCTTGCTACACCCCTCTTGGATATGTACAATAAATTTGGAACTCCAGCACTCTTGCTGGATGAGTGGAAAAAATTGTAAGAGGCCGGTCTGGTGTGTAGTGGGTACCTATGTTACTTACACCTTATACCAGGTCCAGTTATCCCTTATTAGTGTAGTGTAGGCTAAAAGCCAGGCTCTCTAGAGGTAGCTGTGGAAGAGCAGCCAATACCATTGTAGTCACACAGTACTCACACACATGAAAGAAAATACTCAGTGTTACAAAAATAAAGATACTTTATTTTGGTGAAACAAATACCCAAAATAACATAGAGACTATACTCACTTAGAAGGTCAGTAATACACAAATTATATACACTAGTATGCAGAAATAGGCATAAAAACTGTTAGAAAACAGTGCTATCAGTGAAAATCACAATAGTTGGAAATGGGCATGGGTGAGCACGAACCATATACTAAGAAAGTGGAATGCAAATATCGGTCTCCCACCTAGGCATGTGTAGTGTGTACAGGGGAGCTGGGAGTACTTAGAAAGCCCAAAGGTAAGTACCAGAACTCACCCCAGTGACCAGGAAACCAGGCGTAAATCACAGTAACTTTCCCAGAACTCACACAGAAATGAGAAGAAGAATTATGCAAAACTCAGAAGAGACTGCAAGACACCAACAGTGGATTTCTGGACAAGAAGACCTGTGGAAGAAGGGGACCAAGTCCAAGAAGCACAGAAGAGTCCTGGAAGAGCATGAGCCCCTGCTAACCCGTATAAAGGTGCAAAAGGAGAACCACGAGTGAAGAAGAAAAGTCAGCACTGCACCCAAGAAGACAAAGTTGGGTTCCTGGAGGATGCAAGTGATGTCCCACACTGGATGGAGGATTGCAGTCGGGTTTGTGTCATCAAAATCTGCCAACAAGCCTTGGCACACACAAAGCTCTCGGTTAACAGAAAATGGTGCTGCCGGGGACCCAGAAGGACTAGGTGGACTCTACCCAGGAGGGGTACGCAGTGGGGGCCCTCAGCGACACAGAGAGCCCACAGAACACCAGGCAGCGCACACAGGAGTCCCACAAGACGGGGACAAGAAAGTTGCAGAAGAGACCTATGCAGCACTACAACAAAGGCTCCCACACTGCTGGATAACCTGCTCCGTCTGGGGGCTAGAACTACAAGATGCATGAAAGACTTGGAGGAAGAATGCAAAAGATGCAGTGCACAGGGGTACTGTCTTGCGTGGGGAGACAAGGTCTTATCGCTACCAAAGTGGGACAGCTGGAAGAGAGGACAGTCGGGACCACTTCGGTCCACCACCCGTGATGTCAGTGAGAAGTCGAAGTGGAGGATGCAGAGGATTCCTGCTGGAGTCTTGCAATCCGAATCTGAGGAACCACCCAAAGGAGAGACCCTAAATAGCCATGAAGGGGGATTGGTCACCTAACCAGGTAAGCACCAATCAGGGGAGGGCTCTGACGTCACCTACTGGAACTGGCCACTCAGACACTCCCAGAGTTCTCTGCCAACCAAGATGGCAAAACCCTAGGACCCGCTGGAGGAGCTCTGAGCACCTCTGCTGGGGTGGTGATGGACAGGGGAGTGGTCACTCCTCTTTCCTTTGTCCAGTTTCACACCAGAGCAAGAACTGGGGGTCCCTGAACCAGTGTAGAATGGTTTATGCAAGGAGGGCAACAAATGTGCTACCCCTCCCAAGCCTATAACACCTATTTCCAAAGGGAGAGGGTGTAACACCCCTCTCCCAAAGGAAATCATTTGTTCAGCCTTCCTGGGCTCAAGCTTCCCAAGCAACAGGAGGGCAGAAACGTGTCTGGGAGGTGGCACCAGCTGGAGCTGCCTGGAAAATCTCAGAAGGCTGAAATGGCAATACTGGGGGTCCTCTAAGGAGCCCCCCGAGTGTATGGAGTCATACAACCAATGCTTGCAAAAGCCTTGGTGTATGATTCCAACATATTTGATATCAAACATGCCTATGTTCAGAGTTACCATTATGTAGCTGGACATAGGTAGTGACCTATGTCCAGTACACACGCAAAATGGCGTCCCCGTACTCACAAAGTCCAGGAAAATGGGCCTGGAGTTCGGGGGGGCACCTCTGCCAGTGCAAGGGGGGGGTCCTCACACACAGGTACTTCGCACCCTGCCCTCAGGGCTGGAAGGCCTGCTATTGGGTGACTTATAAGTGACCTGGTGCAGTGAAAATGGCAGTGAAAGGGTCCTTTCCCTCAGGCTGCAATGGCAGTCCTGCAGAAGCCTTTGCATGGGCTCCCTATGGGTGGCAAAATATATGCTGCAGCCCATAGGGATCCCTTGGAACCCCAATGCCCTGAGTACCTAGGTACCACATACTAGGGAATTATAAGGGGGCACTGGTATGCCAATTGTGGGTGAAATACTGTGTTAACAGTACCCAACAACCAATTTTAAGGGAGAGAGCATAACTACTGGGGTCCTGGTTTGCAGGATCCCAGTAGACACAGTCAAACACACTGACAAACAGGCCAAAAGTTGGGGTAACCAAGCTAGAAAGAGGCTACTTTCCTACACTCAACAGGCACTTGTCTAAGTCTGTGGAGCAACATAATATATCAGATCTAGTTAAATCAGGTTTCTGACCAGCTCCGCTCTGGTTTCCATTTTGGACGACCTATGATTGTCAGCAGGCACGGGCCATCCTGCAGTGTTGGTGCTGTTAGACCTGTCTGTGGCTTTCAATATGATGTCCCATTATAAGCTGCTCTTAAGAATGCTAGAGGTTGGAATTTGTGGTTCAGCCCATCAATGGATCAGGTCTTATTCGGAAAATGGATTTCAGGCAGCATATTTTACTCTGTCCTGCTCCGTGTTTAAGTACTTACAGATGGCCATTCCACAAGGTTCCTTGCTGAGACCTTCCCTTTTCAAAATCTCTGTCTCTCTCTTTCTTTATATATATTGCCTAGTGGCGGTCGCCACTAGGTAGTTATAGTTAGGACCTAGTTTCTAGGTAAAAAGTGTTTTTTAACTTGTCTATATGTTTGCCACCGCTTGATATGAATCTTCACAAAATGTCCCCAAAAAAATTGTTTCAGGATGATCCATCCAGAGGGGCTTGTCGAGATTGGGGGTGGGCGGGTTGGGGAGGTCGAGAAAAAGGGGAGTCCCCAAAAACTTTTTTCCCATTCATTTTTCCATGGGGATTTTGAACAGTAATAGGGCTGAAACTACTGAAAAGAATTACACCAAATTTGGCAGAAAGGTAGGTCCTGGTCCAGAAAGTGTCCTTTTGTTTTGGTGTAAATCTGTTCAGTAGTTTTTGAGAAATTAACTGGAAAACAAATTTGTATATATAGGGACGCAAATGTTTTGCGACCTCTTCCGATCTCGTGATGAGATCTGATTGGCTGTCAACACTTCAACCAGGTAGTGTTGGCAGCATCTTGGGACTTGGCAGCCGAGTCCCGGAAAAAAATGTAAAAAAATAAATAAAAGGGACCATGGTTCAGACATTCTGATACCCTTCCCTCTGGTGGTGGGGTCCCAGAGGGAATCCACCCCATCCCCCTGAGTTAAAAGCTGTTTTTTGCCTTGATTCGCCGTGGATCTGGCAAAAATGGAAAAAAACAAAGTGTAGTCTCCTGCTCTTTCGTCCTTTTTAAGCCCAGGAATGGGCCCGCCACCTCCCCGGAACGGAGCTAAAATTATGTGCGGGGGGGCCACATGACACCCCGGGGACCACCACCTCCACAGGGCTAAATTAATTATTGGCATAGGGGAGGCCCATACGCCACCCTCACAGCCCCAGAGACTGCCACCTCCCCACAACTTTAATCAATTAACACACAGGTGGTGGAGGGGGTGCTCCCAGCCCCACCGGTGCCCTGGGGTCCACCACCACCTCCCTGGGCCTTATAAATTAAATTGGGGGGAGGAGCGCCCGCCCCCAGCCCCAGGGACCACCAACTCCCCAGGGCTTTCCTAATATTTAGTGCGGGGGGCTTTCCACCCTCCACCGCTTGCCCCACCCCCGGTGGCAAAGATTAAAAAAAGTGAAGGGGGTCCATTTTGAACCCTCTGTAGCCCCAGTGACCACCACCTTCCCGGGGCTATAATTCTTGGAATCAATGATGGCCCTGGGGACTGCCACCCTCGATCACGGCTCCTGCTACGTCCTGGGGTGCTCACTCCCAGGACATAGCTGTTTGCTTTTGCTTGGTGGGAGCTGACCGCTCCCACCAAGCAAAAGCAAACATATCTGCTGTCATCTCTGTTCCCTACACGCAGATATGCATGCAGGGAGCAGAGATGAAAATATTGCTCCAGGAACCACAGAGCTGATACTTAAAGCAGCTCCATGGGTCATGGATCTATGCTGGCTCCAGCAGGAGGCGGCTGGGACCATGGGGGGGCCTTGAGGCTCCCCCAAGGTCCCAGATAACCTGAAAAGGGCTAAAAGCAGAAAAAAAGGCACAAACAGAGGGCAACGAACAAGCATAAAGGTACAAACAGAGGGCAAAGAACAAGCATAAAGGTACAAACAGACGGCAAAGAACGAGCAGAAAGGTACAAACAGGGGGCAAAGAACAAGTATAAAGGCACAAACAGAGGGCGAAGAACAAACAGAAAAGCACAAACAATGGGCAACAAATTAGCAGAAAGGCACAAACTGAGGGCAAGAAACGAGCAGAAAGGCAGAAACAGATGGCAAAAAATGAGCATAAAATGACCAGAAAGACAGAAACAGAGGGAAGAAACGGGCAGAAAGGCACAAACCGAGGGCAAGAAGTGAGCAGAAAATGAACAGAGAGGGAGAAACAAAGGACAAGAAATGGTCAGAAAGGTACAAACAGGGTGCAAGAGATGAGCAGAAAGGCACAAACAGGTGGCAGGGAACAAGCAGAAAACGGGCAGGGAAGAAAAAGAAGAAGGCAAGAAACGGTCAGAGATTGACAAACAGAAGGCAAGAAACAAGCAGAAAGGCAGAAGGAAGACAAGGCAGGGTTGGGTGAATAGGGGCCCTGCGGCCAACCCCTGCTACGCACAGCCAAAGGCTGTGCATGGGGGTTAGGTTGGTTATAGGGGGTTGGCCGCAGCCAAACCCCGCCACGCATGGCAGGGGTTGGATTAACGTATAGTTGTTAAAATAACTTTACGTTAAAAAAAAACATAGGAATTCAATGAAAAAATTAAAAGGTTACAGGGACGTTATAGTTAGGTTCTGAATTTACTTTTAGAAACCCATAAAAATTCAGCATTTAGACTGATTTCAAGTACTATAACTCGCACCCTAAGGTAACTATAATTTGTTCCTTCACCATGCACTGCTAATTACCCCAGATATTACAGCACTCATGACAACTGTTGGACTTGGCCCTTTTTTCAGGGTCATCCCCAATCTTTTTGCCTCCTTCCTTCTACTTTTTCTGACCTGTTTTTGTTGGCTTTACGACTCTGTGACCTTTTCCACTGCTAACCAGTGCTAAAGTGCATATGCTCTCTGTGTAAATTGTATTGTTGATTGGCTTTCCCTGTTTGGCATATTTGATTTACTAGTAAGTTCCTAGTAAAGTGCATCAGAGGTGCCCAGGGCCTGTAAATCAAATGCTACTAGTGGGACTGCAGCACTGGTGGTGCCACCCACATTAGTTGCCCTGTAAACATGTCTCAGACCTGCCACTGCAGTGTCTCTGTGTGCAGTTTTAAACTGCCAATTTGACTTGCCAGGCCTAAACCTTACCTTTTTTATACACGTAAGGCACCCCTAAGGTAAACCCTAGGTAGTCCCATGGGCAGGGTGCAGTGTATGTTAAAGGTGGGACATGTACCTATGTGTTTTACATGTCCTGATAGTGAAATATTGCCAAATTTGATTTTTACTGTTGCAAGGCATATCTCTCTCATAGGTTAACATGGGGGTGCCCCTAAATGTGGTTAAAGCGCAGATTCAATTTGGGAGAAGATAGAAATGTGGAGTTTAGGGTCTCTGAACTTACAGTTTAAAAAAACATTTTTTTAGTGAAGTTGGTTTTTAGATTGTGTGTTTGAAAATGCTACTTTTAGAAAGTAGGCATTTTATTGCTTAAACCAGCCTGTTTGTGGATTCCCTGTCTGGGTCAGTTTGACAGTTGGGCTGCTTGCACCGCTCCTCTAGACAGTGACACAAAGGGAGCTGGGGTGTAGCCTGCATATCCTGATGTGCCATCTAGGCTGAAGGGAGGGGAGGAGTGGCCACTTACACCTGAAAGGGCTGTGCCTGCCCTCACACAATGCAGTCTCCAATCCACTGGTGTGTGTCTGGGGCCTGGCCTGGGCAAGGCAGGACCCTGTAAACAACAGAGACTTCTCTTTGAAGGGGTATACGAAGAGCACACAAAACCCCTGAAAATAGATTACTTCTGGAACCAAGAGGAACCTCTGCCCGGGGGAAAAGCTGGTGAACGTGGAGGAGGAGTACTGCCCCTTTGCCTGTGACTGTGCTTTGCTGGGTTTACCTACAGTAGCTGCTTCTGCCTGGGAGAGGACAAAGACAGACTTTTGTCTGACTTCCTACTGGTGAAGAATATCCAAGGGCTTGAACTGAGCATGCCTCCTGTTGTTGAAGTCTCAGGGACAACAAAGACTTCTCTCTGCCAGCACTTGGGCTTTCTGCTGAGAGTCCTGCCTACCAGTGGTGCCCTAACCTGTCTCTGGGCCCTTGAAAGGTACAGCTGGTGGACAGAAATCCACACAAAAATCGCCGTGCGGAGAAATGTTTGACTCACCACCCACCTCGTGGCTGCTAAATTATGTGCCGCCGGCCTCGAGACAAAAATCTCGCTCGACCTGCATTGTGGCTGGGAGATCAACGCACAGGGGCTGGAGAAACAACGCACAACACCTGCAGCGGCTGCTGTTAAAGACGCAAGCCTCCACGCAGTGCGGCTTCTTGACACCATGCGATTGGATTTCCACACAACATCACTGGGTGCGGAAAATCAGCGCAAAGTATGCCCGGACCCGAGATGCCTGTCTGGAAACGACGCATTGCTCTCTTGCGGGAGGGTAGAAATGCCGCACGCCGACGCACAGGCTCGCTTGCGAGTGAGAAATCAACACATCGCTGCCCTTTTTTGACGCACACTCACCAGTGCGGCTTAATTTTGACGCTACCCAGGTACTTTAGTGCAGTAACAGCATTCTCACTGTTTTCTAAGAAATTAAGGCCCTAATTACGACCCTGGCAGTCGGCGGTAATTTGGGGAAAGGTACTGCCAAGAGGCTGGCGGTAAAGTTTCCCAAATTATGACATTGGCGGTTTGGCTCAAGCCAAACCGCCAATGTACCATTCCGTCCACCAGGCCCATAACAGCTGCCGGGCTGGAGACTTCAGTCTCCAGCCAGGCGGCCGTCACTGTTCCACCCAAGGGATAATGACCCCACCTACTGCCATGGTTTTTGTGGCAATCTTACCGCCACGAAAACCACGGTGGTAGGCACTATCAGTGCCAGGGAATTCCTTCCTTGGCACTGATAGGGGTTTCCCCCGCCCCCCCACCCCAGAGTCCTCCCCCACCTTCCCCCTCCGTCTCCTGGCCCCGCACATTTCCACACCCACAGGCGCACACACATACACACATGCATACCCACATCCACCCACGCATGCACACATACATACCCACACACCGCAACACACACCAACATACTTTGCTGCACACATGTATTCACAACAAGCAACATGCACGTACACTCACATGCAGGCATTCACGCACACATTCAACGCGACTCACACCCGCATGCACGCAGTCATAACCAGATACCCCCCACACACACACACAACACCCCCCAACCCCTTCTCCTGTCGGAGAAACCAACTTACCTGCTTGCAGGGGGACCTCTGGCTGGAGACGGTACGCAGCGCTGCTGTCAGCAGCAGCGTCCGCCAGCAAAACACTGCCAGGCCGTATCATTGCTCATGATACGGATGGCGGTGTTTTGGTGGCGTGGCGCTGCTGCTGACAGCAGCGCCACCTTACCGCCATCCGCAGCCATGAACGTCAGCGGTATTCCGCCAGAAAGTCATAATGCGGATGGGTGGCTGGTAGCCACGGCGACGGTATGTTGGCAGCCGTCGCCGTGGCGGTAGGCGGTAGTTACCCACAATGTTGTAATGAGGGCCTAAGACTCTTATCCTTTTTAAAATTCATAACTTGACTTGTGTATGTCAGATTTTTGTCATTTTGGTCCTGTGTTTAGATGAATATTATCTATTTTTCTAAACCTGTGTTGTGTCATTTTGTAGTGTTTTCACTGAGTTACTGTGTATGTTGGTACAAATACTTTACACATTGCTTCTGAAGTTAAGCCTGCCTGCTCATGCCAAGCTACCAAGGGTGTGAGCGGGGATTAACTGAGCAGTGATTCTACTTTACCGTGACTAGAGTGAGGGTTCTTACTTTGACAGGGGGTAACCTGACTGCCAACCAAAGACCCAATTTCAAACAACTTTTATAAATTCATTAGAATATCAATGAAACATTAGTAGTCAGAATTTTCAAGAGTAAACTGTGCATAGTGGGGCTTGAGTTATACTTACCTTGGGGCATGAGTTATAGTTACTTGAAATCACTCTAACTGTAACTGCTGAAGTTCTACAGTTCTCTATGAGTAAATTCAGAACCTAACTATAACATCCCTGTAACGTATGCATATATATTTTATAGGACAACGGTAGCCACTTTATAGTTAGATATTTATGGTTAGGGTTACCAGAGAAAGGAATTCCTTAGGAATTCCTCCGAATTTTGGTCACTAAGAACTTTGCGTCCATTTCACGAATCCCAACAAAACTTTGCAGACCTATTCCTTTTTCTACATTGGAGGATGATGCAGACGTTCCTGGACATTCGTCAAGGGAGTGGAAAGAAAAAAAAAGGGTCGCAAGACTCGTTTTGGCAGCAATCTTTTTTCCGAAGACTTTATATACACATGTGGCGGGAAAATGGCTAAACAGAGTTGAATTAAATTGGGCAGAAATATAGATTATTGAATGTAGATGACTTTTCTGGGTAATACAGATAAGTAGGGTAAGTATTTTTTAACTTATGAAGTATTTTAACTTTTTAATATCTATTGTTGCAGTAATTCCATGGTATTTTGCAAAACAACCGTGGGACCTAGTGATGTGATTGGCTAATGTCTGCCTTACAAAAAATAAAGGCAGTCAATTTCCCTTTGTCTGGGTTAGGGGCTTAGCTACAGGTAAGTTAAGGGGCATATTCATCATAGTGTTGACTTGTCCTTGTGTCATGCAAGAGCAATGCAACAAGGAAGTTAGATGTACAAAGTAATGCAGTGCCACTATGCATGGCCCAGCAGTGCTTGGTAAATCTGGAGTAACGCAAGAAAGCACAAATCACTACCTTGCATTACTCTGCTCCAGGGGGTCGTCCCATGGGTTGAGCATGGGTGTTCCCATGAATCCACCGATGGATTCTGGTGTATTCCCAGATTTACCTTCAGTGGTAGACCTGAGAATGCATCAAAATGCTGTGCCTTCCGACGGGAGGCTTAGCGAGGAGAAATATGTTTACTTCTCTTTGTTTTTCCTCTTTCTACATGTGCTACATTATGCAGCACACATAGAAAGAGGAAAACTCCTATGAGGAGTGTTAGTGTGCAGAGAGGTGCCCTTTACTGCACATAAGCAATCCTGCCCACAACACAGGCCCCCTTGGCATGGTGCAACGGTGCCTGCTTTAACGGAAGCTAGCACATTGTGCACCAGCGAAAGGAGAGGATAGGAATTTGACATATATTGTTAAATGTGGTGCATTACTATCCTTTCATAGAGTGCAGCAAGATGTCTTGCTGCAATGCGTGAAAGTTTGATAAATCAAGGCCTAGGTGTTATAATTTTCCCCTACCCATTACCACTTAAATATAGTAATAGGTAGTGAAAAATTGCATAAAGGAGGTCATTCCGACCCCGGCGGAAACCGCCCAAACACCGCACTGCGGTCAAATGACCGCGGCGGTGATCACAACTTTCCCGCTGGGCCGGCGGGCGATCTCAAGCAGATCGCCCGCCGGCCCAGCGGGAAAGCCCCAGCAAAGATGAAGCCGGCTCCGAATGGAGCCGGCGGATTTGCTGGGGTGCGACGGGTGCAGTGGCACCCGTCGCGATTTTCAGTGTCTGCTTTGCAGACACTGAAAATCTTAATGGGGCCCTGTTAGGGGGCCCCTGCAGTGCCCATGCCAGTGGCATGGGCACTGCAGGGGCCCCCAGGGGCCCCACGACACCCGTTCCCGCCAGCCTCTTCCTGGCGGTGTAAACCGCCAGGAACAGGCTAGCGGGAAGGGGGTCGGAATCCCCATGGCGGCGCTGCATGCAGCGCCGCCATGGAGGATTCCCTGGGGCAGGGGAAAGCCGGCGGGAAACCGCTGGTTCCCCTTTTCTGACTGCGGCGGTACAGAATTGCCCCTGAAGCAACGCCAGCCTGTTGGCGGTGCTTCCTCTGCCCTCTGCCCTGGCGGTTACAAACCGCCAGGGTCAGAATGAGGGCCATAGTTTCCATTCCACTGAAAAAAAAAAAAAACTTCCACCGCAATACGTTCAAGGAGATACCGCTGTACTTATAAAACAATTTTAAAAACAAAATGATATTTCTAAAAAAAATTCATGACACTATAATACACTGTATATCACAGATATGGTGCACTAGCATGCATTTTTTATTTTACTTCATTAAAAACAAGTGTATGGAGTACCACAGAAATACTGAGAAAGTACAGCACAACCTAAAAACAATTAATAATTAAGAGGTACATTTGTTAAAAAAAATATATATATCCTAGGTACAAGCACGGTAATCCATAATCTTTTTAATAAATATATAGAAAAATATAAATTAATTTCCCTACCTATTAACATTCTAATAAGGTGGTAATAGGCAGGTAATAATAAAGGATCCTACTACTAACCTGTAACTAAGGCACTAACCTAGAACAAACACAGGTGAACTGTAATAAAAAATATGCCTGCCTTTTGATTTTGTAAAGGCAACCATTAGCCAATAATATACTGCCTTGTCATCGGCATGTATCGCGGTATACCACAAAGTTACCATGGTATACCGTGGCACAATACATAACTAAGGGCCAGATTCATTATTCTATTGCATTACCCTTGTGTCATACATGGTCTTCCGTGGGCAAAATAATACTCAAGTCACATTTAGAAAGCAACACAAGACCCCCATGCTTGGCCCTCCATTGCTTGGTAAAGCTGGAGAAAAGCAAGGCTGTGCAAATTGCTGTCTTGCAGCAATCTGCACACCATCTTGTACATTCCTCACAAATTAAATATGCATCCGTACACCATTCCACTCTACGCCACACCACTGTATGCCCCTTCAATGTACAACACTCCACTGTACAAAACTCCACTGTACACTATTCTACTGTATGCCACTCCAACGAATGCCAATCTAGTGTATGCTATTCCACTTTATGCCACTCCACTCTATGCTATTCCATTGTATGCCATTCCAGTGTACACTACTCCACTGTACGCCACTCCATGCCACTCCACTGTATGCTATGCCACTCCACTCTACGACACTCCACTCTACGCTATTCCAATGTACACAGCTCCACTCAATGGCAGTCCACTGTACACTACTCCATTCTTTGCAATTCGGCTTTACACAACTACACTGTATGCAACTACACTGTATGCTATTCTACTCTACCCCACTCCACTGTACTCTAATACACTGTACAGCAATCCGTTCTATGCTATTCCACTGTATACAACACCACTGTACACCACTTCACTCTATGCTTTTCCACTCAACACCATTCAACTGTACGCCACGGCACTCTGCGATTCAACTGTATGCCACTACACTGTATGCACTCCAGTCTACACTATTCCACTGTATGCCACTCTACTGGATGCTATCCAGTCTATGGCACTCCACTCTATGCAATGTACTCTAGTCCACTGTATGCCACTTCAGTCTATGCCACTCTAGTGTACGTCACTCCACTCTACCCTGCTCTAGTGTATACTATCCCTCTGTATGCAACTACACTCTACTCCATTCCACTATATGCTTTTGCATTCAACCAACTCCACTGCGTGCTACTCCAGTCTATGGCAGTCCACTCTACGTTATTTGACTGTATGCCACTCCTCTATACAACACTCGACTCTATGCTAGTCCTCTGTTTGCCACCCCAATATATACCATTCCACTCTATGCTGTTCCACTTTATGACTGTATGACACTCCACTGTACTCTACTCCACACTAGACCAATCTACTCTACGCTATTCCACTATATGCAACTCCACTCTGCACTGCTCCACTCTATGCTATTTCACCCTTACTGTATTGTACAGTACTCCAGTGTATGACACTACACTTTACGCCACTACGCTGTAAGCTACTCCACTCTACACTATTCTGCTCTAAGCCACTGCACTGTACACCAATCCAATAGATGCTATTCGACTGTATGCCACTCTACTCTTTGCCACTCCACTGTATGCCATTCCACTTTCTGGCACTCCACTGTACACTAGTCCACTGTACCCATCTCCACTGTATGCTGTTCCACTTTACCCATGCTACTGCACGCCACTCCAGTCTAGGACACTCTACTAAACCCCACTCCACTGTCCGCTACTTCAGTCTATGCTATTCCATTTTATGTTACTCCACTGTATGCCACTCCACTGTATGCTGTTCCACAATATGCCACTCCACTGTACGCCATGTCACTGTATGCTGCTCAACTGTTGCCACTCCACTATATGCTATTCTAGTGTATGGCACTCCACTCTACACCACTCTACTGTACTTCATGACACTGTATGCCATGAAACTGTACGCCACAGTAATTTACGATACAAGACTTAATGACACAACACTGTTCAACACTGTCTTCACACCACTCCAGTCTATTCTACTTCTGTCCACTCTAATCTATAAGCATCTACTCTCTGAACAACACTCTACGCCCCTTTATTCTCCCAAACTCTACTCCACTCTATGCTACTCCCCTTTACAACATGATATTCCAGTCTAGGTCACTATACAAAACTGTAGTGCACTCCTATGCCACTCTACCAGACTCTACTCCACTCTTTGATGCTCTACACAACTCCCTCTATGCCACTCTACCACAATTTACTCCACTACTCTACTCTTTAACACTACTCCACTCTACTTCACTCAATGGCACTGTATGCCACTCAACTCTACAACGCACTGTGCCATTCTAGTGTACCACAGTCTACCACACACTACTCTACTGTACCTCCACACTATAACACTGTACTCTCCATTCTAGTCCACTCTATAACAGTTTCCCACACTCTACAACATGGCATACCATTCCACTGTAAGAAAAAACACTCCACTCTGTGACACTTTAGTCCACTCTATGTAACGCCACTGCACTATACCCCACTCCACGGCACTGTACCATAGAAGATGCCACTCCACTAACTGACACTTTAGACCACTCTATGTTATGCCACTCCCCTCGACTCCACTGTACAACAGTTTACCCCACTCAATGTGCCACTGTAAAACACTTCAATGTACACTGCTCCACGCTACAACACTCAACTTTATTATAGTGCACTCTACTACACTCTATAACACTGTATAACACTGTAGTGCCCTGTATGTCCCTACCCTACACTCTACAATGTTCCACTCTAAGACACACTACGCAGCTACCTGTACTATGCTCCACCACACTTTACTCCACAGTTCTCTATGACACACTATTCCACTCCACTGCACTGTACTCCTCTACTCCACTATACGCCATTCCACTCAATGCAACTCTATGGCACTTGACTTTACAACACTCTATACCACTACAGACTACCACACTATACAACACACTGTATGCCACTCCACTATACAACACTCTACTCCACTCTGTGCCACTCGACTGTACTCTACTGTGCAGCACTTTCCAACACTAAAGGAAATGCCACTCCACTCCACTGCACCACACAAAACAGGCCAATCCATGCATTCATTATACCTTTCAATATTACACTACTTACAGCATGTTAAATTATAGTACTCAGAACATCACTTATAAAATCTGCAATTACATTGTTTCAGAGAGCACACTGCATGGTAGAGTGGCAAGTTCTAATTAATGTAGTGTGGCGAGCGAGGTGACAAAACTGTATGGAGGTGCACAACTTGTAGTAAATTGAAGGTGGTGTGTAAATTAGAAATTTATTTAAGTTATAATTATAACCTTAGAATTTCTAAAGTTTGTATAGTTTACGTTGCATTTGTATAGAAAGAATAAAGCTTTCCTAAGCATAACTTATCTTTGACCTTTGTTTTTAATTAAAAAAAATAAAAAAAATAAAAATATATATATATATATATATACATATATATATACACACATATATATATATACAAACTGGTGGTAGCCACTCTGTAGTTGTAGCTAGGATTCCCTCAGATGGGAATCCCTCAGATTTCTGATCGTTAATAAATGTGTGCCTGTTTGACAAATCTCCACGAGAAGAAGAGTGCCGGTGCCTCTGCTCCTCCTCCAGATGATGCTAATGCACATAAGGACAAGGTGACAAAACAAAAAGGGGGGGATAGACAAAGGATACACTTGGTCACTGGCGGCACCAACACCACCGTTGGCGTACACAACACACTCACACACAAGGAATAGCCCTACGCATTAGGCAATACACTGCCAGTCACAATGCTAGTCACCAGCCCATGGATAGGGACATCTAACACTAATTGCAGCATACCTGAGACCCACAGACCCCTGCCCGGTAGTGGATGCCTACTAGCTCAGTTGGAGGACTTTCACATCAGAATCCTGCACAACATGGGACCTACTCTGCAATGCCAGACCTGGCCTAGGGGCACCCACAGGGCCCACACCCCCCACTCGGATACCACCCCACCAGGCGTAAGTTGTAAATTAGGGCACTGTACTCACCCTCTTGTGGCTGCTGTGTTGCCCCCAAGCGCCCATCTAGCTCCAGATAGGCCACAGCCAGTATGCAGGCCATCAGGGGGTTTGGGTTTCGACGGGCACCCCTTCCTCGTTAGGAGGCCATCCCCAGCTGGGCCTCCACCATCTTCCGTGCCCAGCGTCTCAGGTCTTCCCACCGTTTCTGACAGTGGGTGCCCCACCTGCCGTAGACCACCAGGGTCCGCGCGCCCTTGGCATGACATATACCCTTCTTTTGGTGGGCGCTGACCTGCAGGGAAATATACACAGGGAAAGGTATTAGTCTGACCGTCCTGCCTGTTACACTAATGGCCCACCATACCCCTTCCCATCCCCATTAGCACAGACATGGCCTACCACACATGCTCTATGCTGTCCATGGCCCATCCACCAACCCCCACCAGCAGCACTCCACGCACTCACGCCCCATGCATCGTACTCACGGTGTACTGTCGGTACTGGGGTAGGACCCCAACGACCAGTCGCTCCAACTCCAGCTGCGGTGAAGGCAGGGGCCCTTTCCCCAGTCACATGTGCCATGGTAGGTCCCAGACACAGGTCACAGCAGCACTTGCAGTGTAGGTCCTCTCCTGTTGAAGGTCATGTAGCAAGTGAGTGCACAGCTAGAAAATGGTGGTCACGTCCACGGCGGTGTCTACCGTCACCGCCGGCATACATCACCATTGGCCACGGGACCCCATAGGGCCCAATGATAACTAATGAGGAGTTGCACTGCGGTTCTCGACCACCTCTCGCAACGGCGCACAATGTCAGCAGAATTACCTCATTTCCACCTGTCCCTCCATACAGGACAGGCGGATGCCATTTCAAGGGGGGTGCAGGCCATGGATCCTAACTGCATCACAGTACACAAATGCACTACTTGGACATCTCCAACAAAATAATGTTACAATAACAATATGTATTGAACTTTAGTGGTTGGAGTGTAGAGATAATGACCAGCAGCTCACTCTTTTGCCCCATAGATTGCAACTGCTGCAGATGAATAGGAGATGGAGACATCCCCCGTGTACAGACCCCTGGTGGACTTGGAAACAATGGAGGACAGGCACATTATACTCACCTGTAGACTTGACAGGGCCACAATCACAGAGCTGTGTGCCCAATTGGAGCCTGACCTAATATCTGCTATCCGTCACCCCACCGGGATCCCTCCCTCTTGTGCAAGTCCTATCAGTGCTCCATTTCCTGGCAAGTGGCTCTTTCCAAGTGACATTGGGCTTGGCAGCAGGAATGTCAATAGTGCTGACCAGAGTGTTGTCTGCCCTGATTAAACACATGTGCAGCTACATCGTTTTCCCCCAGGTGGAGGATTTGGCCACAGTGAAAGCTGACTTCTATGCAATGGGACATATCCCCAACATCAATGGGGCAATATATGGAACACATATTGCATTTGTTCCCCCCCCCGGCGAAATGAACAGGTGTTCAGAAATCAAAAGAGTTTTCAATCCATGAATGTCCAGGTGGTGTGCCTGGCGGACCATTACATCTCCCCACATCAATGCAAAGTATCCTGGGTCTGTGCATGATGCCTTTATCCTGAGGAATAGCAGCATCTCAAATGTGATGGCCAACTCCAGAGGCACAGGATGAGCCCTGGTTCCCACCCAGTGGATGTTGGTGTCTCAAGGCCTCAAGGGAGAGTGTGTGGCTAAAAGTTGTCCCTCGATATTTGCAGGTGACTCTGGTTAACCCCACCTCTCATGGTTACTGACCCCTGTGAGGAATGCCAGGACAAGGGCAGAGGAACGTTACAATGAGGCACATGGGTGAACAAAAAGGATTATACAGAGGACCTTCGGTCTCCTAAAGGCAAGGTTTCATTGCCTCCATCTAACAGGTGGATCCCTGTGCTACTCACCCAAGAAGGTCTGTCAGATCATCATGGCATGCTGTATGTTGCACAACCTTGCCTTGTGTCGCCAAGTGCCTTTTCCGCAGGAGGAGGTGGCTGGAGATGGCCATGTGGCAGCAGTGGATCCTGTGGACATTGAAGATGAGGAGGCGGAGGATGAGGACAACAGAAGTGCAATTATTCATCAATACTTCCAATGAGACACAGGTAAGACAGTGTTAGTACACATTTGATTGACAGTTTGATGTGTGACATTGTCACTGGCAGGCTGTGTATTTCTACTTCTATGCCCATTCACTGTACCATTTGGCATCTCTTTTTGCAGATGTTGGTGCCCCACTATTGCTCCAGGTATGTTCAGTGCAGCCAACTACAGGTCTTTCCAATGTAAACGTTACTGTACAGTTGAATTGCAATGTTTGAACCTGGTTTAAGGAATACATTTTGAAAACATTTGACATTCACCATAATTGTATTTTATCAAAGTGTGTTTATTGCAGTGCTCTGAAGAAGAGGGGGTAGTGGAATGGGCTGGGGTGATGATGGAGGAAAGTCCAGGTTAGAGTCCAGTCTATTTGTATCACAGGTGCATTGTCCAAGGGGTCATAGGAAGGAGAGCAATGGCAGTTCAAGGTGGACAGGGTGACAGAGTGTGACACAAGGGTGACAATCAGAAGAGTCTCGTTTCCTGGCGGGGGTCTTGGCAATAGTCTCTGGCTTCTGCCTGGATCACAGGGAACGTTTGCAGATTGGTTCTCTTTCTGCAGGGGGAGGGGTCCTGGCGGCCTGTTGGTCCTGTGGCGGGCCTCCTGTTCACTAGCGGAGGTGGAGGGGTTCAGTGGTTTGACTAGTGTCAGGGGCCCGGTGGTGTGCCACTGCCTCCTTCATACTGTTGCCCATGTCTGCCAGCACCCCTGCAATGGAAACCAGGGTGGTGTTGATGACCTTCAAGTCCTCCCTGATACCCAGGTACTCCATTAGCCTCCTACAGTCGCATGTTCTCCTGCAACTTGTCCAGGATCTGGTCCAGCGTATCCTGGGAATGTTGGTATGCTCCCAGGATCACGTTGAGTGCCTCCTGGAGGGTCGGTTCCCTGGGCCTGTCCTCCCCCTGTCGCACAGCAGTCCTCCCAGTTTCCCTGTTGTCCTGTGCCTCTGTCCCCTGAACCGTGTGCCCACTGCCACTGACCCCAGGTCCCTGATTGTCCTGTGTTTGTGGGGTGTCCTGGGGTCCCTGTAGTGGTGGACACGCTGCTGATTGATGTGTCCTGGGGATAGAAGCATGGGCCCGCTGGGTGGGTGCTGTGATGGTGATTCATGAGGGGGGAGGCTCTGTGGTGGTGTGAGAGTGTGCCTGGGTAACCGACTGCCCAGAGGTCCCAGGTGGGCCAGGGTGGTCATCCAGATCCAGGCGATCAGAGCTGCTGTTATCACTGTGGGCCTCTTCTGTGGGGGGACTGGATGTTGCTGGCACCTCTTCATCTGTGACATTGGCTGGGTTACCTGTGGGGATGTAAATGAAGAGTTATTGTTTCTGTGTGTGGCATATTGTGCACTGGTGTGTTGCCCTCTCTGGTTCGATTTACCCTGGCAGCTTTTCCTTGTGTGAGTTGTTATGTGGTGGGCTAGGTGATTCTCTCTAGTGTGCATGCTGTGGTGATAGGACCACATGCAGGTCTGTGAGGGGTGTCCATGCATTGGTGTTGCATGCAGGGATGAGTGGGTTGTGATGGTAGGGTGTGTGAGAGGTGGTGGAGTGATGGGAGTGAAGGTGAGGATGGGGTATGTGATGGCATGCAGGTAGGGGGTGGTAGTAATAGAGAGTTGACTTACCAGAGTCCAGTCCTCCTGCTACGCCTGCCAGGCCCTCAAGATGCATGATTTCCAAGACTTGCTCCTCCCATGTTGTTAGTTGTGGGGGAGGAGGTGAGGGTTCACCGCCAGTCCTCTGTACAGCGAGTTGGTGCCTTGCTGCTATGGAACGTACCTTCCCCCCAGGTCGTTTCACCTCTTCCTGATGTCATCCCTTGTTCTGGGGTGCTGTCCCATTGCATTGACCTTGTCCACGATCCTCTGCCATAGCTCCATCTTCCTAGCAATGGATATTTGCTGCACCTGTGATCCAAATAGCTGTGGCTCTAACCAGATGATTTCCTCCACCATGATCCTTAGCTCCTCCTCAGAGAACCTGGGGTGTTGTGGTGCCATGAGTGTGGTGTGAGTGGTCTGGGTGAGGGTGTGTAGGATGATGTATTAGGGTGTGTGTTGTTAGGTGCGTTTGTGGTGTATAGGTGATGGTGGTACGTGACTCTGGTTGCGTGGGTGCTCTTGCTGTCTCTCTCCCTGTTGGCAACGGTTAGTAGTCGTAAAGGGTTTGTGGGTAATGTGAGTGTGTGTTTTATAGTGATGTGGGTGTGGTGTGGTGTGTGTATAGGTGCCAGGTGCAGGTTTGAATTAACCAATGTAGTGTTGTTTTGTCAGGTTGTGTGTATTTTGAGCGTGGCAGTATGTACCGCCAATGGTGTACCACCATTAAATGTCCGCCGCGGTGATTCGTGGGTCATAATGTGTGGGCATAGTTCTGTTGGCATAACGGTGTGGGTTTGGATACCGCCAGTTTATCACTGACCTTTGGGATGGCGGACTTGTGTGTGTCGCTGTATAGTGACGGATTGGTATGTGTGTGTCAGAACATGGTTGGTGGATATCCGCAGCGGCGGCGGTATGTTGGCGGCAGTCGGCATGGCAGTAAGTGGAATTTACCGCCAATGTCATAATGAGGGCCACAATTTGCTACTGGTGAACAGCTTATCCAGATGAAAAAAGTCCTTGAGGTCATTAAAAACAAAAAAGGAGGCCGTGAAGCGTGGTCACGCCGCAAAAATCTGTGCATTCTTGGCCTCCCTGAATCAACAGCAATGGACAGGGTGGAGGCCTACATGAAAATTATGCTGCAATCCTTGTTTGGGGATACCTGTACCCCATGCACACCGGTACTTAGGTGTGTGTCCAACCCCTGGAGCACTGGCGCACCCGATCGTGGCACGTTTTCTGATTTATAGGGAGTATGACACAATGTTGTCTCTCTCCAGGGAGCGCCAGCTACTGCAGTACTAAAGAAATACTGTCTCCTTCTTCCCTGATGTGCAGGCTGGCTGGTGTGAGCTTCTCCCTGTCAAACACTCCCTGCAGAAAGCTGGCACCTTGTACGGTAGGAAGCTGGCTATCTGTGTAGTGTACTGAGGCAAGCGGGCACTATGTAGATTATCCTGGGTCACATTTATTGACTGACAGGGATTACAATAATGACCCTAAAAATTGTCTTTTGTGGTAGTGTGGGCAAGCAGTTAGGCATATTAAAGGACTGTGTAAGCATTTACTGCACACACAGAGCCAGTAAGCGAGACACACACTTAATAAAGAATCTAACACCAATTTATAAAAATAACACTTATGCATACTAGTGTATATAATTTGTGTATTACTTACCTCCTAAAGAAGTATAGTCTCTATAGTATTTTTGGTGTTTGTGTCACCAAAATAAAGTAGCTTTATTTTTGTAACACTGAGGCCCTCATTATGTCCTAGGCAGTAAGGGCCACCTACCGCCACGGCGACGGCCTTCAAAAGACCGTCGCTGTGGCTCCCTACCATCTGCCATATTATGACTGTAGCCGGAATTCCGCCAGAAGGCTGGCGGAATTCTGGCAACGGTCATGGCGGCAAGGTGGCGCTGCTGCCAGCAGCAGTGCCACACCAGTAGAACGCCGCCGACCGTTTCATGACACATGATACGGCCTGGCGGTATTCCGCTGGTGGACGCTGCTGCTGGCAGCAGCACTGCATCCCGTCTCCTGCTGGAGCACGCCCTGCAAGCAGGTAAGTCGGGTGCTCCGACAGGGGAATGGGGTGGGTGGTGTTGTGTGTGTGTGTGTGGGGGTATGTGTGACTGTTTTTGTGTGCATGCTTGCGGGTGTGAGGCATGTGGAATGTGTGTGTGCATGAATGGGTGTGAGTGTGCGTGTATGTTGTGTGAATGCGTGTGTGCTAGGATGTATGTCAGTGTGTGTTGATGTGTGTGTGTATGAATGTATGCATGCGTGGGAGAATGTGGGTATGCGTGTGTATGTCTGTGCGTGTAGGTGTGTGTATGTCGGGGGTTCAGGTGGGGGAGGTTGGGGGAAGGCTCTGGAGAGGGGAGGGGGGCAGGGGAGACCCCTATCAGTGTCAGGGAAGGAATTCCCTGGCACTGATAGTGCCTACCGCCATAGTTTTCGTGGCAGTAAGATTGCACGAAAACCATGGCGGTAGGCGGGGTCATAATCCTGAGGGTGGGAATCTGACGGCCGCCTGGCTGGAGACCGAAGTCTCCAGACCGGCAGCTGTTACTGCCCTGGTGGACGGAGTGGTACATTGGCGGTTTGGCTTGAGCCAAACCGTCAATGTCATATTTTGGGGAAATGTACCGCCAGCCTGTTGGCAGTACCTTTCTTCAAAATAACGCCGTCTACCAGGGTCATAATGAGGGCCTGAATATTTTCTTTCATGTGTGTGAGTACTGTGTGACTACAGTGGTATTGCATGAGCTTTGCATGTCTCCTAGATAAGCCTTGGCTGCTCATCCACAGCTACCTTAGAGAGCCTGGCTTCTAGACACTTCTTACACTACACTAATAAGGGATAACTGGACATGGTATAAGGTGTAAGTACCTTAGGACCCCCCCACACACCAGGCCAGCCTCCTACACCTTTTTGAGACTGTAATAGAGCCCTTTGCTGCCTAACGGCAGAAGCATCATGCCAATCATGGGCTTGCGTTCCCCCCAGGTGGATATTGATTTCAATGTACCCTGATGTAAGTTTGAGACACTCTATCTAACTTAGATCCTCTAATAGGGAGATAATACCTTTCAGAGACTTTGCTGGCATTACTGTCAATTGGTTGGAATCTATAATATTCCTGCTCACAGCTGCCACACATGCCTTTGAGTCCACATTTCCCCTGGTATGGGCAGCTGACTTGGTTAAATATCTGTGAGTTTGGCTAGTCACAACATGGATGACCTCTAGCGTGAAAACTATGGCCGGCTGATGACCTGCTGCCTCTTATTGGGAGGATTGCCTTAACTAAAATGGTGGTACTCCCTTAATTTCTATACTTCTTCATCAATCTCCCACTGCCACTGACAGCTCACTTTCATGGACACCACTGCTTCTTCCTTGTAACATTAGTCTGGGCGAGAAGGTAGCCAAGGGTGGCATGGGAGGTGCTGACTCTTCCTTTACAGCAGAGTGGGCTTTGTGCCCCTGACATAGATCTATACTTCTATAGCGTACATGCACAATTTGCCCATTTCTAGCTGTACACCGCACAGTTCCATCTGCACAGAGTGACCGATCATGATCACATTGGCACCTCCCTATTATGGGCTGCTTTTTTCCTCCCTCCCAAACTACCACATGCTCAGGTTAAAAATGTGGCTTGTGCGGTTTGGGCCTGGGATAAGCTGCATTAGCTGATGAGATTCAACCATTGGTATGCCCTAGGAGTGTTACTCATGCATCACCCCCTGATTCCTGTGACTACGGATGCGGGTGCCCGCAGCCACTTTCGATGTCTGTAGGTGATGACCTTTAGGGATGTCTATCTGAAAGAGACCTTCACATCCTTGCTGAGAATATCTGATGATTCTGCATCCACACCTCTGGATGTTCTTTCTTACCATCAGCTGTGGGCAACCCTGCGTGCTATACATGACACCTTCCCTGCAGCCCCTCTGACTTTCTGTGTGCTGCAATCAATCGCTGTGCTGCTTCATCACGCTCTTGTTCACTATGATGCAAGAAACTGGGCTCCTCCACACACCCCTTGCGTGGGAAGCCTAAGCAGCTGATTTGGTATCCCCTGTCAATGAAGAACAATGGCATTATTGTTGCTTCCAGTCCCAGGCCCTATCCCCTAACTACAGGCTCTGCCATATTCATTATAAATACCTGCATCAACTGTACAATACACCGGTGCAGCTACATGGGATGGGCGTACTCAAAGAGCCACATTGTTCACACTGCGCTGTGCCTACTACTACCTTCTTACATTTGGCGTGAGAGTGCCCAAGGGTTTTGTGCTTTTGAGCCATAGTTTTTGACACCATTAAGCTGATCAGGAACTATGAGTCTTTTAGGGCTAGTTACGTTATCCACTATGATTTACTGGATTCTACCATCATAAACTTGGGGTTCTGTTATACTTGTTAATTGTTGCCAATTACCATTTGCACCTCCAAGGCTTCGTATCCATTGTATGTAACACAGGATCTTCCCCGGGTTCACTGGAATATTCCATGCTTCCACATCGGGCATGTGCCATCTGGAACACTCTTACCTTTCAGCATACATACACCCTCTAAACCTGCATCGGCGCTTGGCCTTGTTCCAGTTGTATGCAAGCATCGTTCCTACACTCACCTGTTGAGTCTCCCAGAACTTCCAGCCCTCTAGTCTTTCTAGCCTTCTTGATGATCCTGTGATCCTGGCTTTTGTGACGCTTATAGTGTTTTCCTCCATGATCTATGATTCCATCTCCTCTTGAGTCTCTTGCACCAAGTCTCCTGTCATCTTCAGACTCCTGTTAAACTACTAGACAAGGCTAAGTATTAGTGTGCACTAATCCTCTTATAGTAGAAATCAGGCCTGAGTATCAGTATCTTCAAGACTAAAGACCTGTCTCGAATCCCTTC
Organism: Pleurodeles waltl; assembly: GCF_031143425.1. Lineage (NCBI taxonomy): Eukaryota > Metazoa > Chordata > Amphibia > Caudata > Salamandridae > Pleurodeles > Pleurodeles waltl. The sequence goes on along the minus strand of NC_090444.1, from coordinate 262,196,298 downwards.
TCCGTGATCTTCCTCCAGCGCTCCTTGCTTGTTCCTTGCTTGTTCATATTCCGGACCCTCCCTACAACCTTGGTGTTTGAACTGCTATTACACAAGGACTAGAGACTTAGGGCCTGATTTAGAGTATGAAGGAGGTGGTTACTCCATCACAAACATGACGGATATCCTGTCTGGCCTATTACAATTCCATTACAGCTTATGGAACTTGTAATACGGCGGAAGGGATATCCATCCCGTTTGTGACGGAGTAATCGCTCTGCCAAACTCTAAATCAGGCTTTAATTCTGTGTTTCTTTGATGAACATAAGTGTCAAAGAAGAATGTTCTTTAAGAGTGATTGATATTTGTAAACTCCAATCTGTGTTTGTAGCATACCTTGGGAGTGTCCCTAACTCCAACCTATGTTCTGAGTGTAACCTTGGGAGTGCCAGTAATTCCAATCTATGTTCTGAGTGTAACCTTGGGACTGTCCCTAACTACAACCCATGTTTTGAGTGTAACCTTGGGAGTACCAGTAACTCCAACCTATGTTCCTGCCGAGTGTAATCTTGTGAGTGCCAGTAAATCCAGTCTATGTTCTGAGTTTATCCTAGGAGTTCCAGAACAACTAATTTTAAGGTAAAGTTTTCTTTTGGGTTTTTATGGTTTATTAGTTGTTTAGAATATATATATATATATATATATATATATATATATATATATATATAAAAAATAGTTGTTCAGGCAATTGTTATTCAGGCACAATTGTTGTTTAGACAGTAGTTGTTCAGTACTTAGTTGTAGAGACTTTTTAGTTGTTTAGCAGTAGTGGTTTAGGCTATAGTTGTTTAGGACCTAGTTGTTCTGTCACATATTCCTCATATCTGTCTTGACAGAAGCTTCTTTAGAAGTTTTGTTGTGCTGATCTTTGTCTCTGAATTTCATAGATAATAGAATAGCTAGGAACCTAGATTTAATGGTTTGGCAGGGAAACCTGGATTTGAATGTACTGCATCAGACGATTATTCTTATTTCTTGCTTTTTAGCTATTGAAATATTGGTTCTGCACATGCTGATTAAATTCAATTTAGTCCAACACTTTAATTTTCCTTTGCTGATTTTATATATCTATTCTATGGTTTTGAGACTCATTTATGTAAGCTTGACTTTGAGTCTGTAATAAAGCCCTTTGAATTTTATTTGGTCTCTGAGATTCAATGTTTGGCCAGTAGGTAACACTGTAATTTGTACTGAGAAATGGTAATATGTCTCTTCACCTCTCAGAACTTGGAAAAAGATTTATCGGATCCTTGATCTAGAAATAGTGGGGAGAACTGGAACCATGTTCTAGAGTAGTTAGTCCCCAGTACCCAACCTGAAATGCCAGTACCCAGATTTGGAGGATCGGCATAACCGCAGAGACTTGGAAGAGAGTTGTACTGGCAGTGGAAGAGTGAGTATTCATAGGGTTGCTGATTACAGCAGTTTGTATCTAGTTTTCTGTGATTGTGTGAATTTGGGTGGTGTCTTGCGGTATTGTTTTTTCATGTTGTGTGCGTGTGGTGATTTATAAAGAAGTTGAAGAGGTTATCAAGTCCAACATGGCTTAAGATCCCACGATATTATTAAAAGACGTAGAAGACACCATATTAAATTGTCTGCTAAGAGGTTGTGTGCATTATGAGACGCCAATGGCATAGGTAAGATAGGGGTTTACTTTGTGTGAATGTGAGGCAATTAATATGTGGAGTTGTACTAATATGGATGATACCCCACAGGTCAAGGTTTAATTTGAAGTTTTTGGAAACTTTCTAGTGTGTTTGGAAACAATTCATTCTTTACTGGAGAAGACAAAGGGTATTGTATTGTATTTTATAACTGTGTGTGACATTGCAGAGCGAGTGTGCATGCAGATTGTAAAGCAGGGGGACCTGCAGCAAGGTTTATGTCATAGTGTGCAGCGTTGGTATAGGTCAGTTGGTGTGGTACTGTGCTGCTATTGGTTGAAGACGTCATAAGGAACTGCGCTGTGACTGGTAGTTTCCTTGGAACAAGGGATTTTGGATACAGCATTGTTTCGAACTGAACTGAAGCTTCGTGATAATTGTTGAACAATGAAATGCTTTAAATTGATGCAAGACTTGTTTAGAGGTGGTGTTCATATCTAAAGTCGAGAAGATGAAGTGGCGCCTCCTGAAGATACCCCAGGTCATTATCTGGCAATTAATGTAGGGCTTCACACATGTTTGGCTTTGTCAGTAGCACAAGATCAAAGAGAAAGAAGGTCCATTGAAATTCCCACAATATGGCACATTCATTTTGAGGATTACTGAAAACTTGAGGAGAGTGCTGTACAAAATAAAGCCACGTCCTAGATCTGCACAATATGAAGCACTTAATGCTTGGGAACTTGTGGCCCATGCAAGAGAAAAGGATAAATACCAGGGTAGGGCAAAGAAAGCTATACGTACTTAGCCAGATGCTAGATGGGATGCTGAGCAGAAAAGGTGGAAAACAGACATAATAGAAGGAGTTTGGTTGTATGCAACTTTAACAACAGATGTGTGCAAGTGAGAAGGAGAAAGGGAAATAAGAAAACAGAAGGAAAAGAAACTGATGACATGAGCACTGAAAGTAATAATGGCTCTGGAGAAAGTCTTTTGGATGTGTTACTATCTGAACGTCCACCCCGAATAATGAAGTCAGGAGTGAGAGTGGGAATAATGGTACTGGTGGAAATGGCACAATTACGTTTCCAACTGACCCAGCCAAGGTGACTCCTAGTCCTGTAGGGGCTGTTCCAGTGACTAAGCCTAAAGAATCTAGAAGGGAAGGTTTGAGAGAGTGTGTCCAAGTTAATCCTACCATGAGTACCGTTAATGCTCTTACAGTCCCTATTATGATTCACCTGGTAGTTCCCATGTATAAGTCAGAAGGCTCTAGCAAAAACATTTACAAAAACACTTACAATCTGGCTGTACCCAATAATAGGGGACAGAGTGGAGTTCCAAATAATCCAGATGTTAGGGAGTTTGGCCCTTTAATTCCAACACATACTAGCACTCCATGCATAGCAAGTGCAGATACGAATTTGAATATGTCAGGATGCACATCAATAGGTATGTATCAGAAAGTACCTACCCGTTCTACTCATGTATGGGAACCACCTTTAAATTCAGGTGTTGTTGCCCAAGGGAACAATTCCATACCTAAAGTTCCGGTGGTAACTCGATCCATTAGTGTGAAGGATATAGATGGCTGGGTACAATGTTTTAATGGAGGGACTCCATCAAGAGGGAGTGCAAGTACAGAAGTGAGTTAAGAAACATTTCCATCCACACTGAGAGAAAGGACTTTGGATGTAGCAAAGATGACAATAGAATTAGATGCCATGATTACTGAAAATCTTGGCCTAGAACAATTAGAGTGTAGGGAAATCCCTAAGAGTGCGGGCCAAGTTCAAGACAAATTGGCAAAAGTGGCTCAGAAATATGAAGTAGATTTAAATAAAACTAAGGGTTTGCAGAGGAGCTATTGAGTGTGCTTCAGTGAAATAGAAATTTTTTATATGAGAACTCCAGGAAGGAAAACTCAGAATAAAGAACTAGTTCATAATATTAGGAAATGGAATGAACTAGATAAGTGGGAGACCAAATGGGCAAAAAAAGAAAGAGATGGAGTAAAAATGATCTTTCATCATTTCCCAATGATTTTCCAAAATTACGAGAGAAGCCAGGAGAGTGGTATCAATAGGTTGAAAGGTTTGTGAAAATTTCACAAGTGTTGCGGATTAATTTGAATATATTTTTCCAAGTGATTTGTGGACACAATGTAAGGTAGTTGTCAAGTGGCCCGAGACTGAACCAAATAGAACTGTCCTTTCCCAATAGTGATTAAGAAGTATCAGCAGGTCATTACATTTCTGAAAGGGAAGGTGCCTCCTCAAGATGTTGATTGGGTTAAAATTGAAAGAACAACTCAACAGCCGAAGGAGTCAATTCATACTTATTATGAGAGGTTGTTACAGGCATTCAAACACTACACTGGTATGGAGACATTAGAGGCTAAGGATATGGGACTTTTTGTGTTGAGGTTTGTGACAGGACTGAGACAAGAAATCAGCATGATGATGATACATCAACATTTGATTTGCTGGCAGAACAAATCATTTGACAAAATTCTGAGTTACACCATGTATTGTCATGCCGAAATTGAGATGAAATAGAAGAAAATGAAGAAGAAGCTGATTCTCAGATTAAAGCAGCTCAAAGAACTAGCCAGACACCTCCAGCTGTAAATAATGTAGGTATGATGCAAGGTGTATATCAGCAATTACAATACAAGGTAGAAGTCGAGATCCTGGAACAGGAATGGATGGATATAGCCTAAAAATATCAACTCCCTGTCACATCTGCAATAACCTGGGACATTGGAAGCAGGAATGTTGTTTAAATCCAGCCAATCAGATATAAAAAATGCAGGGATTATGCCTTCTCAGTATAATAAACCTAATCAGATGCAGGGTGTACAAAGACTCAGGAGTCAAAAATGTAATGTGCCCCAAGCTCCAATTATGTAAGTTTGTCAACCTCGGATGCTACAGGAGAATGCTGTTGGGTCACGTCAGAACATAAATCAGGGTTAGAGAATGAATGCAAAGACAACACAGGATAATAATCTATTCTAACAGTTTCCCCTGTTTGTTTTGAATGAGAGAAATGGCTCCAATCAGTCAGCATGATGGTGCCTGAGAGGGGAGGAAGACTGCGTACTTGGCGCAGCCTTGGAGGTGGACCATTCACAGACAACAAGATGAATGGCCATCCTGTGTCATTCTTGGTCAACACTGGGGCTACCCGTTCTACTCTAAGAACAGTAGAAGTTCCAAACCTATCTCTCTCGGGAAAAACAGACCATGTTGTTGGTGTAGAGAATAGACAGATGACAGCTCAAGAAACTGCCCTAGTCACAATGAAAATAGGATCTTTTGAGGGTAAACACAAGTTTATAATATGTTATCTCAGTCCAGTGAACATCTTTGAAAGTGATTTGCTATAAAAAATGAATTGTGTTATCTTTTGTACCCCTGCTGGAATAGACATTCAAATCCAAGTAGAAGATGCCTTCTTTAAAGTATCAAGAAATGTCTCACGTTCTTTTTTATTGACGTTGCTAACAGTTGATAATTTGCCCCCAGATTTGAGAAAGACTGTCAAACATGAAGTGTGGGGTTTTTCGGTAAAATACATAGAACTGGTGTAGAATATGTCCAAATTACTGTTCAATCTAATGCTGAATTCCCGAGAACACCACAGTACAATCTGACCCCCTAAACAATTGCTGGAATACTTCCTGTGATCAAGTCCATGATACAGCAGGGAATTCTGAAGGAGATAATGGGGAGTCCTTGTAACTCTTCCATTATGGGTCTCCAGAAATCGCGTGGTAAATGCAGAATTGTACACAACCTTAGGAAAATAAATACCACTGTTGTTTCTTGTTTTCCTATGGTGCCCAATCCAGAATCTGTAATATTGTTTCAGATTCTATATGAGGCTGAGTGGTTCACTGTCAATGATTTGTGTCAAGCCTTCTTTTCTATACCGTTACATGAGGACAGTCAGTTCCTCTTTGCATTTCGGTTTGGAAATAGGGTTTTGGCCTGGTGCAGGGTCCCACAAAGGTATACTGAGTCTCCATCCATTTTTAATCAGATCCTGAAGGAAAATCTGGAATTTCTGGTTATGCCTTGCAATTCAGCCCTGATCCAGCAAATCGACGACCTAATGGTGGTGTTGAATACTCACGAAGCCTATCAATAGAACACCATTGTGTTGCTGAACCACCTGGCTGAGAATGGACATAAAGGGGGTCATTCTGACCCTGGCGGTCATTGACCGCCAGGGTCAACGACCACGAGAGCACCGCCAACAGGCTGGTGGTGCTCTCAAGGGCATTCTGACCGCGGTGGTTTGGCCGCGGTCAGAAAGGGAAAACCGGCGGTCTCCCGCCGGTTTTCCGCTGCCCTCAGGAATCCTCCATGGCGGCGCAGCTTGCTGCGTCGCCATGGGGATTCCGACACCCCATACCGCCATCCTGTTCCTGCCGGTTCGCCCGCCAGGATCAGGATGGCGGTATGGGGTGTCGTGGGGCCCCTGGGGGCCCCTGCAGTGCCCATGCCAGTGGCATGGGCACTGCAGGGGCCCCAGTAAGAGGGCCCCACAAAGAATTTCAGTGTCTGCTTAGCAGACACTGAAATTCGCGACGGGTGCAACTGCACCCGTCGCACCTCCCCACTCCGCCGGCTCCATTCGGAGCCGGCTTCCTCGTGGGAAGGGGTTTCCCGCTGGGCTGGCGGGCGGCCTTCTGGCGGTCGCCCGCCAGCCCAGCGGGAAACACAGAATCACAGCGGCGGTCTTCGGACCGCGGAGCGGTGTTCTGGAGGGGGAACTCTGGCGGGCGGCCTCCGCCGCCCGCCAGAGTTAGAATGACTCCCAAAGTATCCCCCAAGAAAGTTACTGTATTGTCAAAAAGAAGTGCCTTAGACATCATATTGAAAAAGGAGTGAGAAAAGTGTCACAAGAGAGGATTTCAGCCAACTGAAAATGAGTCTGACAACCACACAGAGATAAGTCAGGATGTTTTGGGGAATGGTGGGCTACTGTAGACAGAGGATACCCAACTTTTCTCTGGTGGCCAAGCCTTTTCAGAGGAGGACACTCAAGGATGTGTCCGATCCAGTACCATGTGATAACAAGTGTTTTGTTGCGTTTACAGAGCTGAGAGAATGTCCCCGTCTCTAGGGACGCCCAATTAGAACAAATCTTTTGCACTTTTCTGCAGTGAGAGGGCTGTGCTCTCTCATTGCTAACCCAAATGCATGAAAATGTTAAGATACTTTCCGCCACACTAGATCCTGTTGCTTCTGAATTGCCTGTCTGCCTTAAAGCGGTAGCTGCAGTCAGCACTAGCATAGAGCGGTATGAAAATATTGTTATTGGTCACCCATTAACTGTGTATGTTCCCTATTCTGTTGAGCTTTTGTTGACCAGGACAAGAACTCAACATCTAATAAGTAGTCGGCTTACTAAATATGAGCAGGTTATCCTGGCAGAAGAAAATGTGATTATCAAACACTTTGGGATTTTGAATCCTAGTACTCAGTTGCCAGTATGGGGTCAGGGAAGCAATGAAGATTGTGAAGGGAACCATGATTGTCTTGATGTTACTGAACTGTGCACCAACCCGAGACCAGATATACAAGATGAACCGTTACCTGAATCTTATTTTGTACTTTATGTTGATGGTTCATGTTTGAGAGACAATGGAGGAAGTAATTTGTAATTTAAATCTTTATTGTTTAGTTAATAAAAACCATAACAATCATCTCATAATACAACACGTTTAAAAGACAAAACTTCTCTAAAATTCCGTAAATTCCTTGACCATGAGACCATGCGAGGATCTAAAATCAGTTTCTTAATTCTAGGATGCAAAAAAAGTGCGTGATTCGGTATGCATCCTGGATGGCAGGTTTAAGTCTTTGGTATGTGCAGTCAAGAATTTGATGAATTTGCATATTGATTGTGCGTCATTGGGATCAAATATTGACATCACCGCTGACCGGCAGGTACGAGACCCATTTCTCATAAAAAGCGGTTTTAATAGTTGTCTGTGGGCTTCTTTTAAGGCTGGACAAATACAAATCAGGTGAACCATTTCTTCTTTTGGGCCTTTGCATAGCCTGCAGGAAGTCTCTCCTCTATTCTTCCCCGATGGTTGATCCGCTCTAGCAGGAGTTGCTCCCAAACGCAGAGTCAGGAAGTGATGCTTGATGTGAAGTGCGAAGGTTTCGGCCAGGTATTGTGATGGGGCCATGGTGGTATAAGTGTGCATTACCAGCCAGGCGTGTGAGCGTTGCACAAGTTTAGCTTTATCATCCAGAAAAGATTGGGTACTTATTTCCTTTTTTATTGCTTGACACAAAAGGGAATACGACATGTTGGAATCCCATAGGTACTTTGTTTTCGTCTCTTGCAAGGAGTTGTTTAGGTATCTGTTATATACTGAATTAGGATTGCCATTTACTGAACTCCATAGTGCTGCTACTAGCGGGCTGGCAGTGTTTTTACTTATTTTGTACCAGATCTTTATTGTGTGGGCCTTCCTGTCGAGCTGCTGTTGCGTTAGACCAAATTCCAGCCTTATCTGTGCCGGGGAAGCAGAGCGAGGAAGATTGAAGACTTGCTTATAGATTTTTATTTGCTGCCTTTCGAGAAGGCTTGCATCTTTCCCGTATTGGGCTGCACTTCCGTATGTGATTGCTGGAAGGAATTTAGCCGACATGACCGACATTAGTGGTTTATATGATGGGCCCTTTAATCTTTTAGCAAGAGTGCAGAAAGCGAACGCCAAGGCTTTGGACTTCTGTAGAATATACTGGTTTTGCGGCACAAAATTGATCTTATTGTCTACTGTAAGTCCAAGATATTTGTAGCTGCAGATCGTATCGAGAGTGAAACCGTTCAATTTTATTTTGTTTGCAGGATTCAAAGAGCAGCCTATTGACATTGTTTTTGTCTTTGAAGTATTAACCTCTAGTTTGTTTGTCTTTGCAAATTTGCTCAAGGCAGTAACCAGGCGTTGCAACCCTATTTTTGTGTGGCTTAACAGAACAATGTCATCCGCATACGATATATGTGTTATAGCCAGACTTCCCATCCTTGGAGAATGTGAGTTGGTTGCATCTAGTTTTACAGAGAGATCTGCCATGAAGAGGTTAAAGAGGTGCGGGGCCAACACGCAGCCTTGCTTTAATCCTATATTTGTTGGTATTCTCCTGGAAACTTTTGAGCCGTCTGTTACCTTGATTCGTACCCAAGTTTTGTCATACAGTGATTCTATACACCTCAAAATGCGTTCTTGCAAACCCCAACTCTGTAGTTTGTTCCAGAGAATTGCTCTGTCCACACAATCAAAAGCACTTTTGAAATCCACAAAATATATGTGTAAATATTTCTTTAAGCACTTTGCTCGATTGGCTATATCTCCTAGCGCAAGAATGTTAGTCAATGTGCCGTAGCCCTTCCGGAAACCAGTTTGATTCATAGGGACCAAGTTATTTGAATTAGACCAGGAGAGCAGGTCTGCTAGGATTAATGAGGCAAAGTATTTGGCCTCACTGTCAATTAGAGCTATCATCCTATAGCTAGCTGGGTTTGCCCTGCTGCCTCCTTTGTATATAGGATTAATGATGGATCCTTTCCAACTATCAGGAATGGTACTTTTACGTTCGACTTCAGCATATAATATTGACAGAGTGGCTGACCAGTAATCGAGATCTGCCTTAAATATGGCTTGGGGGAGACCATTAGGGCCGGGAGCTCCGTCCCTGCGGCTCCTTCTGATCACCTGGGCTACTTTATTGGCACTGAATCTCATATCACTCTGAGGAAGGTCTGTAGGTTTTAGCGAAGCCTTCAGTTGCTGATTTTCTACAGGAGGAGTTGGCTTAAAAAAGATGTCTAACAGGTAATCCACCCATTTATCTTCTGAAATTGAAGTACAGTTTATTACTCTTGCTTTTCGGTCTATTTCATTCACTGACATCCAGAATTCTCTAATATTAGACTTTCTTGAGTTGAAAAGTAATTTGATCCAGAAATCCTCCTCCTTTTGGGTTCGTATTTGCCATAGCTGTTTCTTATAATTTTTCCGAATGGTTTTTATTTGGGCACATAAAGATTCTGTAGGAGGTTTATCTTTTGTGGATCTGAGTTTACGTCTCAGATCCTTTCTTAATTCTAAGATATTTGGTGGCATAGTTAGTGGCCTCCGGTTGTGATTTGGTGCTTGACGCCTGGCCAAGCCAAGTGATGGTACTAACTGTAGAAAGCTGGCCCACACTTCCCCAGCTGAGAGATGTTGGCATGCTGTTGATTGAAGAAGGGTTTTTATATTTTTGCACAGCTGTGGTAAGGAGGACTCCGTCCAGAACAAGCGGTTTAGATTGACAGAGGTAACTGTACCTAATTCATTTATGGCTGGAAGAAAACACGGAGCGTTCCAAGCCAATTCTGTGTGCTAAAGCGAATGGTCACTGTGAAGAGTAGGTATGATTTTGAATTTTTTAACATGTGCCAGTAGGGGAAGAGAGACGGCAGTATAGTCAATTGTAGTTGCAGATTTTGCACTATGATGAGTGAAGTTGGGTGGGACATCACCTTTCACCCTGCCGTTTAGCACCCTCATACTCAGATGTTCTAAGGCCTCGACCAGTTGTTTGCCCCTTGTATCCAGTTTCATATGTGTTGATGGTAACTGTGGTAGCACTGACCAAATTGCGTTTTCTGCTGCCAATTGCTCGTCTGGTTCTGGAGTATATATCAGGTTGCTGTTGAAGTCGCCTGTTACTAAGATGTCCCATGCTGGATTAGCGCACCGTATCTCTTCTACCTTTTGTAGTAACTTCTCGAAGAGAAGTACTTTGCGATGTTTCCGCGGATGGGCGTAGACATTAAAGATAATTAGTGGAGCGTGACGGTTGCAACTAAAATTGATTTTTATTGCCTGTAAGTCCGTTGATGAGAAGGCCAGCTGTTCTCTTGTGACCTGAAGTGCCGTAGAGATGTATGTGGCTAGACCACCGCTTGCCCTGCCTGATTTGTTTGATTTTTCAGCTTCAATGTGGTGTAGAGAATAGCCTCCTAGTTCTATCGGGTCTACCAGCCATGTTTCTTGCAGCACTATTATCGAGTAGTTGCAACTGGGCATTGCTGTAAATCCTTCTGTAATAATTGCTTTTGCTCCCGCAATGTTCCAGGACATAATAGTAACGGTCGGCCTTTGATCTGTATCTGGTGCATTACGTATGGTGGGTCAATTATTTCTCCTTGAATTTAGGGTGCGTGCCATCCATCTCCATTCGTCTTGTAGACCATTCCCTACAACTAGGGGGTCAATAGGGGTGTTTGAATCTTTTTCCCCCCTTTTGGATTGAAGCAGTTCCGCTTCCCCGACGTCCGGGCCCCATCCACGCTTGCGGGCCTGTGATTCAGTTTTTTTAATTGGTTTACTTTCCAGATTTAGCAATAGGGGAAAAGGATAACGTGGGTTAGTTGGTTGTGATAGCCGTATACCCCAGTTTTCGAACTGTTGCTTAACTGCCATAATTGAAGCAGCGATTTTGCTTGTTCTCCACATAGTCAGAGTTTGTTCCCGGTCATTCTGAGTGGTGTTGGAGAGGAATTTCAGTGATATTAAATCTGGGAACATGATTTTCTTAGTTGAAGGAAGCTCTGCCAAAAGCCTCAGAATGTTGCCCCTGTTCAGGCTATCTTGTTGGCCGCGTGAGTCATAATCTGGGGTTAGAATGACCTGCCTCGATTCCCTATCATTTTCAATAACATGGCTGGATTGGGAATGATCTATAATACTGTGTGGCATAGGCCTGTTCCGTTGACCATCTTCCGAATTGTTTCTAGTTGGGGCCCTTTTGAGCGTGCCTGATTGTTTGCTTAAAAAGGCTTTATTTTCAAGATCTGTTGCGGCTATTTGAGTATTTTGAATCGTTACTTTAGTCTTTGTTCGTCCATCATGATGAGTAGTTGCGACCTTCCTAGGAGGATGTTTGAGATTTAGGGTCGGTGACAGGTGTGTTTCTCTGGTGAGAGGATTGAATCTGGACTGCGAGTCATCTGCTAAAGGAGCACATTTATTGTTCTTTGTGCCTGCGGGGATAACTATGACCTGCCCCGCATTGACCTGGGTTGACAATCTTTGCCTGGAAGATGTTTTGAGACTCGACAAGATGCCCTGGGTCTTATCCGGAAGGGTTATTGTAGAACGTGAGGAAGTGGTTTGTGTGACAGCTGCATAGGAGGGTGGTTCTGGTGGAATCTTCACTGGTAATTGGGCATCTAAAGGGATCTCAGATTTAACCTTGTAGGTACTATTTCCTGCCCTTAGGTCTCCCTGACAAGGAGCTGCCAACCTCGTGGCCAATGCGTGCACGTTCGATTTGTCTTGGGATGTTGGGTGTAGCATGTTATATTTGAGCGACATTGGCGAGTCAGTCGGTAGATGCTCACCAGTGAATTGTTGTTCTGGACTGGTGACTACCCCCTCCCTTATGGCTTTGAAGCTATTTGAGATTTGCATGCTGCTTGCGGTTCCTGAAGCTCGATTGTGCGGTTGCCGAAGCGTTGAAAATATGGGATATAGATTGTCATTAACAGCTTTGGCACGTGTTTGTTTCCTTGCCTTTCTTGCTCGCTTTTTTTGTCTCTTTGTTCGGGGTTTCAGTGCCGGCCCCGGCTGTTCAATTATACTCTCCAAATTGATAGATGCTGTTTGTTCTGACTGTGAAGATCTATATGATCCGTCTGTGACCACTGGGTTAATGCACTGAATGTTTGCATCTTTTTTTGCTGGGCTGCTTGCCCCAAAGTCTGATGTCTTTTGAGATGTATCTTGGTTCCTGGAGATGGCCTCATTGGTTTTCCCTGCTTTAACTTCCTGCAGAATCTCTACTAAGACTTGTGGTAACGTACATAGTTTATCTAATATTGGGCCACAATTACAAGGAAAATGCTGTTGGTTGCAATTTTTTTCAGCTGGACGAATGGCCAGCGAGACCAGTTTGTGATTGATGCCAGCTATGCATGTGGCCATTACCTTCATTAGATCCATTTGCAAGTCTAATTTATCTGATTGCATGTTAAGAACCGCTGTTGAAGTATGTAGAGCATTCAGCAATGAGGTATGTAGTCGCGTTAGATCTCCCATTTCACAAGTAGGGCGGCCTGCATGAGTGGGATTTTTTAATAAAATTTCCCTGTTAATGGATTTTGAGGGGATATTATTGGATGGTGAAGCAGTCGAGTTGTTTTTTACCATTAATTCCTCAAGTGATTGCGTTTTGGACATCTCGCTAGAAATTTCAGTAATCAAGATAAAAGTTATTTCTTGTTGGTGGGTAGTAATACTGTTTTTAATGCTCCCTACCACCAGAGGATAGCTCGACTGCTGGTCCTTAGGATTCACTTGGCCAAAAGTTTTTAAGTCCAGCGCTTCTCCCAGGTCTTTGTTATTTGTTATGGAGAGCGACCGTAACCAGGAATCTTCCAATCCTGTAATTACTTCGGAACCAATGTCCAGTCTCTCATTGTTCCCCTGGGTGTTGAAATTTGACCGCGGGATTGGGGTCGATTGTTGGTGGGTTTTCACATACCCAGTGTCATTATGTACCTCTGTCGCATTACCCGTAGTGATTGGTAGCTCGGAGTTACTTGGGTTGCCCGTTAAAACCCTTTAGATGAGCACCTGGAGAAGTTTCCTGCTCCTGGGCATGTACCTGAGCCATAGTCACGATTCTATCTGCTTGCGATTTTTTGTGCGCTATTGGGCTACTTAAGTAGCTAAAGTTGATTTGTTGCCCTTAGAACAGGGAATCACTAAGCTCTACAGGAGCTTGGTCCTTTGATGTTTCCTGAGAGGGGAGGGCTACCCCTAATTGTTGTGTTGAGTTTGTTAACAGCTCGGGCCCCAGCTGCCCCGTGATCAGAGGTTGTGGAATCGGTGGGGTTGGAAGGCCCACGTCGGCGTCGGGATTTGAGAAGAAAGCCGCCTCTGGATCTTTCAAAAAAAGGTCCGCCTTGTTAGTGAGTCCTGTTTGTTTGAAGTTGAGCTGAAAAGGAGTGAGGGGCGTTACCAGCTGATCCTGTCTGATACTTTGCGGACTTGGTGCTGAGTGCTTCACTGCGCACTTTCCCTTGCGCTCTCCTTTGGGGTTTTAAAGGTTTGACTTTGCCCTCTGCTAGAGTCCTGAGTCGCCCTGATCTCATGGTGGCTATCTTTTGGCCCGGACTGGTGAAAGAGAAGCGCAATTTGCTTTTTCCTGTTGTTTAGGATTACAGGATTACGGTGGCTTGCAGCGGCAGGTGAGCGGGGCACCCGGGGGATTCACAAGCCGCACCCAACCTAGCGGGCCGCATCCGTGTAACCCCGGTGCACTCTCTCTGCAGCAGTTTACAAAACTGCTGCGCTCACTGCGACCTGTAGAGAATGGTGGGTCCTGGTAGGCCCTGAGCACTACCCCTTCTGTTTAGATAGTAATAGGTGAAGTTGTACACATGACGCCGTACAGGAGTGGGGTGAGTGCCCAAGGGCTGAATGTTCGAAAGTTTCGTAGGTGAGGAGGTAGGTGAGGAGCGAGGTGTAGTTGGGAGGTGTGGTGGGTAAGCGGGGCACACAGGCCACAGCGGGTAAACTCTTGGGAATCCAAGCGCTGGTTCCTCACGGACTCACGGCAAGAGGAGAGTCTCTCGGCGGTCTGACGGTGGGGTAATCTCCCGGTGCAGGGTCCGCGGGAGGTGCTCGGCGGCGTGCCCGCACAGCACCTGCCCTCTGCTCCCCGCTCCTGACCCCCGCCTCCGCACGAGATCCCCTCCGGCAGGATGACAGACAAACACTTGCGGCTGGTGCGCAAGACGCTGGCACTTCACTTCCGCTGTCCCGCTTCACGCAATATTATCATCACAGGATCTCCAAACCCAAAACGAGAGCAGTTTCCTGTTCAGACAGAATTTAACTCTGAAACACCAACTTGAATTGTCCCAAAGAACATCTGCTGGGCTTCCCGCTTCTCCCGCCTGCTCATGTGGGTCCGGGCCCCAGGCTGCTCTCTGCGGGCTGGGCTCTTGCCGCTGACGGTGTCCTGTGGGGTGTGGAAGACGCTGGGTTGGTCCTTTAAAAGGGAACTTCAGTCTTCAAGGATAACGTAAAACAGAGGCGTCCGGTCCTCAAACTGGGGTTGTGCCGGTTCTCACCGGGAGCAGAGCAGCTTCCGGTCCTTTTTTCATTGATTGTTTTAGGTTCTGATCAGAAGAATTCCTGATTTTATGGCCTGTTGGTCATTGGGGAAGCCGCCCCCTTGTTCCAGTTTGCAGAAAGTTGGACACGACTTCCAATTCCGGTTGAGTTGCCTTTTATGACTGTGGGGTTCGAAAAGTCATGGATCAGCACCTTCGACAGAAGTTCAAGGAGGAAGTTGCAGGGTTATCCAAAAGGAAGTCCTCCCACTGGAGGAAGTCTGAGAGCAGCTTATGCTGTTTGTACCCTTTCTGGAGTTTTTTAATCTTCTCTGATCCAGAATGATGAACAAGCAAGAAACCTTCTTGATGCCCTACAATTGCTTTAAAAAGTCACAGAGGCCAAGTGCCCTGCACATCATGCAGGAGATGATCATGTGACTTTCAGAAATAGGTATGCCAATGAGGTTGCAAAATACTGTGCACACAATGTTTTTACATTTAATGGTGAATTCACAAACTAGGGAATGGATGAGAATAACTTCAACCTCTTGTTGACAACAGTTGATACTTGGGATGAAGTGAAGAGGCTTCAGGAGGAAGTGTCTGAGGAGGACCAACAGAGTTAGGTCATGGCAGGTTGTGTCAAAAGAGATGATGACATTTGGTCTTCAGTGGATGGATGACCAGTGTTGCTAAATAGTCTGTTACCTCCTATGGCTAGATATTTCCATGGTCCAGAACACATCGGTAGGGATGCTATGGTGAGGTTGTTCTGACAGACTGGGTTCAATCCTAGATTTAGATTGATGGCTGAAGCATTGTGTCTTAGGTGCATTGTGTGTCGACAGAACAATGTTGGGAATCAAACTACATTCATATTAAGTCACACAGGAAGGTCAGGAGGACCTTTTAATAAAACACAGATAGATTTAATTGAGATTCTTGTGTGTAATGGATTGAGGTAAGTTTTGGTTGTGGTATGTATCGTCTCTCATTGGGCTGAGGCTTACCCAAATAGACAAATGGATAGTCTCACTGTACCTAAACTGTTGTCAAGAGAACTCATTCCCAGATTGGCTTCCCAACTTCTTTGGAATTAGATCGAGGAACTAATTTCAATGATGAGGTCTTGAGATTGTTGTGTGCAGCATTGCATATAGAACAGAGATTGCTCTGCCTCTTGTGTTGATGAGTCTTTGGAGTGTGCCTGATCGAAAGACTGGACTGTCCCCCATGAGATCATAATGGGGAGGATGATGAGATTACCAGCAGTTCCTGTGAATGCACTTGTGAATATTACTCATGATACAGTCCTAGATTATTGCAAAGGACTAGCTGATGTGGTGCGTTCTGTGTCTCATCAGGGTGGAGCAGCTACAGCCTCTCCTCATCAGGAACAGTGCCATGACCTTACTCCTGGCGATTGGGTCTTGGTGTTGAAACACTTTAGGAAAACGTGTCTAGAAGCCCGTTGATGTGGGCCTTAACAGGTTATTATGGTCACAACAACTGCTGTAAAGTGTGGAGGTCTCCCCAACTGGAGTCACGCTCCCCTCACTTGCAGAGTTGATTATCCCCTTGATATGGCAGCACCGGTTCCAGAAGAACCTGTGTATGTGAAAGACAACAGTAGCAGGTAAGACAAGCTGTTGAGGATCAAACTCAGCCTGAAAAAGCACTTGATCAAGCTGAAGGGGGTCTTGAGCAAGTCCAACTGAAAATGAAGTAGAAACAATAGAGCTTTGCCCAGTGATGAATGAGTTAAACTCAGAATCAGATCCGGAAGAAGGAATAAGTGCTGGAAGAAAGCAAGTGGAAGCTGGAGACCTATGGCCCAGAAGGAAGGAAAGAGGGAAAGTGAGTCTGCCTAAAGAACGTGTGCCACCAACAATTGCTGAAGAAACTGAGAACTCTGACTTGAGTGAAAGTGAAGACGAAGGTGTGGCAGAAAATCAAAAAGAAGAAGAATGCCCAGTCATAGGTATTCTTCACCTGAGTAGACCTACTTTGCAAATGACACAAATCAAGAGTTTTGGGAATATTGGTATCAATATTGAGGTTCAGCTGAACCTCCATGAACATAACATTGTGGTTGATTTCTATCTTGAATTTCCGTTGCGATCAATGAACTTGGTTTGTGTAAATATTATAGAAATTTACCTTAACTGGGATAGAAAATGTAAAAGATTTCCTAGGACCCTTTAGAGAGAGAGATGGTTGTCATTTAGAAAAACACGGAGTATGCTGAGGGAAGTCTCACGAAGATTCTACCTTTAAACTTTGAAAGCTGTTCATATTGGTGATATTAACAAAGAAATATTTTGCTGCTGCTATACTTATTTGATAATAGATCTGATTCTGAAGATGTAATGGAGCCAAATCAGAAAAACAGATGTAGATACATGGTAGGTGCTTTATTGCTCATATTCCTTGTGATACTAGTAGTGTTGTTAATAGGATCATTTTCTCCTACCCCTTCTGTAGAAAATAAGTTATCTCCTAGTGCTTCCCCGCAAACTCTTAGTCCTAAAGTTAATAATACTTATATGTTAGTCAAGAAAGCATTATACTTAGATGAGTCTAGAGGAGATTATTCAGCAAATATATATTTTAAGCTGCTATATGACTATATTAATACAATGGATGCTAGAGACTTCTACATTTGTACCCAGTTACCTGTCTCTGTGTTAAAAAGTATCACCTGTCATCATATTCCTGTGACCAACGGGCTTTCATGCAGTCCTTTGTTGAGTTTGGTTTATAGAACAGGCCATTATCAATATTATTATTCAAATTGTGATTTGATTCTTTCAGAGATTCCTATATGAGATCATTTGGACAGGCATCCAGCCCCTTTAGAGATAAAAATAATTGCAAGATTTTTTAAACCTGTTACAACACCAGACAACGTTTATACACACAGACACACATGTATGCTGTCAGAAGATGAGAAGAAGTTTCAAAATTTGGTTAAGGGACGAAGAAGGAAATTAGAAGCTAGCTCAAGGTTCATGAGACCTTTCAAAGTCAGAATAAATGGACTAAAGAAGAGATCGAAGATCAGTTAGCTGGGAATTTTGTTGCATTAGCATTAGACTGGAAATATAAGGGAAGGCTGTATATTTGGATGGAGAGATCTGATACAGTCAATATGTTTGGGGCCAGGACCCACATAGCTTTTGAAGTTCCAGGAAATTATAAGTTGTATCTAGATGGTGAGGACTCTGTTATTCCTGGAGATTATTTTGTTTGTGGAGAGCGTGCTAATTTTAAGTTGGTGAAAGGATGGTACGACAGGTGTTATTTAGGTATAGTTTTTCCCAAGATTTACCATGTAGATTATTTTAATGATCTTGTCTGTACTAGAGGTTGTAGGCCCAAATTAAGTGCTAGTGCTGGAGAGGTACTGGGTGATGTATTGGGTGCTCTAATTCCATCTGTTGGAGTGGTTTTAAATGATTTGAATATCAGAAGACTGTCCACTATGGTGGATAAATTAGCTACTAGTCCAGTGGGAACTTTGTTAGTAATAAATTCTGAAATGATAACGATCAGATCTGTGGTTTTGAAATAGGCTTATGATGTTACCCCTGTTACTCACAAAAACGGGCAAAGTCTATCAGATTCTGAAGGATCAAAATTTTGTACTTATATTCCAGATAAAAGTAAGGATTTGAAGAGGTATATCCAGAATATTTCAGGACTAACAAAGGAGTTGAAGGAATGAGAAGCTACAGGTGCATTGGAAGCTATAGCAGATGGATTTCTGCTATAAGCTGATGGTTTGGGAACCTGGAGAGTGAAATTGTAGGGTTTATTTTGAAGCCATTGTTGATTATTTCGATAGCGGCAACAGTTCTGTTGGCTGGATACAATATTTTCCAGAGTATGAAGAAGCAGAAAGGTAGAAAAATAAGGAGAGAAGAGGTTGAGCTGGAAGAGAGTCAGTGTAAATATTATGATGATATGAAACGTTTGGAGGAGTCCAGACGAAAGATGGTTTTGGGTAGTCTCATTCAAGGATGAAGCAGGTTTATGATGACTTAATATGCCATCAGAAGGAGGGTTGAGAGAGCATAACTTGGCTGTGCCATTATGTCTCATAAACGTGAAATAAAGGAGTGATTATTTTCCTATATAAACTTGTGCAAGTAGCTTTTCGTATAATGTGGTGCACTGAAATGCATACAGGTAAAGTGCACATATGAATATAGCTTTTCATGTAAACCACATTTATTTGTTGTTTTGCAACTATGTTATGTTATTTTGGAAATGTTATTTCCATAATCATTATATACTCATCATGAGAAACATGTGGAAAACCATTTAAACTAAAGGGTATTCATGTTTATTTTAGCTTGGCCAGAATGAAGGCCCGACTTATTTTTGCATTTCTAACCTTCAGCATCAAAGCTTGTTTTTATTGCATATCTTCCTAAGCTGCATGTGCAATGGTACGGGTTTTGGCTAATAAGTACACTATTGAATAGAGAAGACAAGAAGGACTGAAAAGACGTGTTACCTAGGTCGAGAGGAATAACTTGTAGATGGCAGACAGACTCCCATCTGAAATTCCTGAGCATGGGATTAAAGCAAGTCTGAACCAATTATCTTCAAAGGGCTTAAATGTCAATTAGATGAATGATTTACAGAACTGCTGTTCAGTGGAAGGTTTTGGCTATGATGTCAGTTTCTGGAATAATCAAGATGTGGTGTAGCTAGTTGTAGATTCAGAATCCGCTTTCCCCTTGATCAGAGCAGGACTATCTGAGGCACAGTTCTCAAATTATTTCTAAGTGGCTTTATGCAACTCACACCTCTCTTGACAGAAGCTTCTGCAGAAGTTGTATTGTGCTGACCTTTTTCTGCTCATTTCATAGATATTACAACATTGGAGTGCTGGGAACTCCATTGAAAACAATAGAGTGCTCTGGGCTTTTAATGGCTGGTAGAAGCCCGAAGCTCCAACATTCCAGGTTTTTCCTTCACAGCTGTTGCTGTGGGCAAAGGTCTCACGGAGCCCAGGGGGATTTCAGTCCCCCTTGGGCTCCATGAAGACTTTATTTTATTTATTAGAACATCTGCCGTCTAGTGGTAGAATGTTCTAATAGCCTTTTAGCCCTCCGTAACTGGGCTATACAGCATTAAAGTCCTGCTCCTTTGTTAAAGGCCCCTGTCTTTGGCTCGCGCCTTTAACACTGGAACAGGCCTTTAATGGTTGCTATAGCCCACTAAGGTGGGCTATAGGCTATATTGGCATAGCTAGGAATCTAGATTTAATAGTTAGGCTGAAAAACATTGATTTGGATTTAAACCATCAGACACTCTTTCTCATTTTCTGCATTATAACTATTGAAGTATCGGTTATGCACATGCTGATTGAATGAATTGTAGTGCAACACTTTAATTCTCCTTTGATGACTTTATATATTTATACTATGGTTTCGAGGCTCATTTATGTAACCTTGACTTTGAGTCTGTAATAAAGCCCTTTGAATTTTATTTGGTCTCCGAGATTCAATGTGTGGGCAATAGGTTACATTGTAATTTGTACTGAGAAAGGTTAATGTGTGTCTCCTCACCCCTCAGAATTTGGAAGAAGATTCATAGGACCCCAGATCTAGAAATACTGCCAAGAACCGAATCACTAGTGTACTGATGGTAATTGCCTCTTCATGTTGTTCCCACTGTTTTGTGTCCTCACGAAACCAGAGGTTCTGGTCCCATAAATGTTCACCTTCGCAAACACAGAGGGTCTCAGGAGTGAGGCATCTTGTTAAGTAGTGCTGTACAGTTGCTTGAGCGGATCCAGAACTGCAGGGTTCTCTTTTCTTATTTTTTCCCAGCCCCTTCTACCCAGGAACAGTGCAGGATCTAGGCGTTCTGTCCCTGAATCCTGTATTGTCCTGAGAGAGACAGGAGATCCAGCATCAGCACCAGTGGCGTGTCTGCAGTTGGGAGCAGGAGAGTGCGTGACAACGGTCAGTATTAGGTTTTATAAATGTTTGCCTACCTATTACCACTTTATCAAAGTAATAGGGAGGGAAATATTCTATGTAGTTTCTATATATTTAAAAAAAAATCACAGAGTACCACAGTACTATATAGGAAGTACTGCAGTACTTAAAAAAGATTATATATGTAAAAAATAAATACTGTAATGCTTTCTATTTCACAAATATAGTGTTCTACAGTGTATTTTCAATTTGTTCATATATTTTATTCTTTATTAAAGAAAAGTGTACGGAGTACCACAGAAATACTGAGAAATCAGCACACTACTTAAAAAATCATTTTTATAAAAGATACATTTGTTACAAAGCATAGTACTTCCCAGATTCTAATGCAGTACTCAGTAAATGTTTAAAAAATATATAGAAACATATAAATAACTTTCCCTACCTATTATCACATTAAAAAAGTGGTAATAGGTAGGGAACAACAATAAAACTTACTACTTACCTATATTTTAGGCCCTAACCCAGAACACATCAAAAGTGTAGTAAAAAAGAATATGGCTACCTTTTAATTTTGTAAAGGTAGCCATTAGCCAATAATATACCGCCTTGTCATCGACATATACCATATTATACTGCAAAGTTACCTCAGTATACCATGGCACAAAATATCACTATGGAAGAGATTTATCATTGTATTGAATTGCTTTTACATCAGGTATGGTGTTGTAAGGGTCAGGCAATACTTATGTAAAATTTACCAAGCAATGCAAGGGTAACATCACTCTGCTCTACTACTCCACTCAAAGACATTCTGCTCAACGCCACTCTATGCAACCCTACGACACTCTATGCCATTCCACTTTACCACACTCTACTGTACTCTACGTCACACCACTGTACAACACTGTACTTCACTCTATGCCACTCCACTTCATGACAGTTTCTGAGACTCTATAACATGCCACACCACTCCACTGTATGACACGCCACTCCACTCTATGACAGGCAACTCTACTCTATGCTACGCCACTTCACTCTATTCCACTCCATGGCACTGTACTCCATGGCAATGCTCTCCACTCAATGACACTTTACTCCACTCTACGCCACTACACTCAACTGTACTGTACTACAGTTTACCTCTCTCTTCTCCACTCTACGACACTCTACTCTGTATAACTTTACGCTACAACACTATTCCACTGTATGTCACTCTCCTACATGCTATGCTCCTACACTCCACTGTACAATACTCTCTGTCACTGTATGACACTTTACTCCACTGTATGCCACTCAATAACACTCTACTTCACTTTAGGACACACTATACAACTCCCTCTACGCAACTACACCCCACTTTACTCCACTCTACTTCTTGACACATACTCCAATCTACTCCACTGTACATCACTACTCCGCTGTATATCACTTCACTCTACCATACTCTACAACACTGTACTGTACACCACTCCACTCTACAACACTCAACCCCACTCTAAGCCGCTCCACTCTACTACAGTTTCTAACACTCTGTGACACACCACTCCACTCTACTGCATTCCACTCCACAGTAGTCCACTGTATGCAATCCACTTTACTTCACTCTACGACCCTCTGCTCCACTCAACATCATTCTACATCCCTCCACTCTCCTGCACAATACTCCACTCTGTAGCACTCCACTGTCAAATAATGTAGTCTAGTCTATGCAAGTATATGCACTTTAGTTTACTCTATGCCACTGTACGACACTCTACTCAAAAGTACGACACTCTACGCAACTCCCTCAATGCCATTCCACCAGACTTTTTATACACTTGACTCTGTGGCACACTACTCCACTCTACTCTACTGTACTCCACTATACACCATTCCAAAGTATGTATGCTACTCTAGGCCACTCTTTGCTACCACACTGTACCGCTCTATATTGTACTCCACACTACTCCCCTCTACAGCACTCTAATGAACTCAATGGCTCTCTACCCTATTCCACTCTATAACAGTTTCCAAGACCCTATGACACGCCGGGCCATTCCACTGTGCACCACCTATCACTCCACTCGATGACACTTTACTGTGTGCTACGCCAGGCCACTCTACTCCACTCCTTGACACTCAATTCTTTGACATAACACTCCACTCTAGGACACTTTACTTCACTCTATTCTATGCAATTCCACCTGACTCCACTTCACTATACGATACTTTACCCCACTCTACACCACTGTTCGACACTCCACTCTACACCACTCCACTATATGACACTTTCCTCCACTCTATGCAACTACACCCTACAAACCTTTACTACACTGTATAACACTCTACGCCACTCTAGCCCTATACACTCCACTGTACAACTCTGTACTGCACTCTCTTCCGCTACACTCCACCATAGAACACTCTACTCCACTCTTCAAGACATTCTCACTCCATTCTACTGCACTCCACACCACTCTACGAGACTCCACTCCAGTCTATAACACTTTATTCCACTATACGCTACGCCACTCCACTTTACGACACTACACTCTACCACGCTAAACTGAATGACACTCTCCTCCATGGTATTGCATGACATTGTACATAATGACTCTCTACTCAACAACATTGGACTCTGCAATTTGAAGCTAATTTTTATTGAAAATATAAAGCATTGAAATTTAAGGAAAAAAACAAAGGTTAAAACTTAGTTATAGTTAGGAAAACTTTATTTATTCTTTCTATACAAACCAAACATAAACTACACAAACATTAGAAATTCTAAAGTTATAGTTATACCTTCAATTAATAATTTACGTAACATCTTTAAATTACTATAACTTTATTTATTCTTTTAATAAAAACAAAGCTTAAACTACACATACATTACAAAATCTAAAGTCAAAGTTATTCCTTAAATTTATAATTTGCGCACCACCTTC
Source organism: Pleurodeles waltl (assembly GCF_031143425.1). Taxonomy (NCBI): domain Eukaryota; kingdom Metazoa; phylum Chordata; class Amphibia; order Caudata; family Salamandridae; genus Pleurodeles; species Pleurodeles waltl. The sequence goes on along the minus strand of NC_090444.1, from coordinate 262,172,622 downwards.
AAATTATTCAAACTTGCGCTCCTCCATACACAGCGTAGTGAACTCGGGAGCCACACCACATTAACTATAACTAGCCATTCTACCAAGCACTGTGTTCTAATAAATGATGTAATTTGCAATGTTATACATGTTGTTATGAATGCTACAATTAAAGATGGTGTAAGTGATGTAATTTCAAATGGTATAAGAAGTGCACAGAGAAGGTGCGAGTTATAGTTAATGTTTAACAGTACTTTAAACTACACTCGTTGGTACAGTTGATAGGGTCTCAGATATCAATTTCATAACTTGCACTAATGATACCCAGCTGTTGAATTCTATTGACAAGACAGTGCCTGTCTATGCAATATTGCAGTCTATGTGGTTTCTCAGGACTGTGCGTTAACATTGCTTTTTGACAATCATTTAATTTTTTGACATTTAATGTTGATAAGACGGAGATCTTATTTTATTCTTGTGCCTCCCCCTCTAGTGTCATCACTATGGACTTCTGACCAGGGTAACATGACTCTCCACCCTCTCCAGCTAGTTTTGTGCGTAACTTTGTGTGTAAATCCATCTGTCAACTAACTTGTTTCCCATTTGCAGGTCCTGTGAAAAATCTTACCTTTAGTTCCTTTCCCAGTAGGGGCCTGACTGTACAACCCTAATTTTAAACCATTTGGACTACTGCAATTCCTTATTCTTTGACTCACCTGCAGAACTCCTAAAATGTTTATAACAGATTCAGAATGCAGCTGGCAGACAGCAATTGCAATAGCCTCTTTTGACACAGTTGAACACTTTATAATGGTTACCATATACCACAAGAATCAGTTTTAGTTCCTTATTCATGGTCCATAGGGCCGTTAACTGAAAGGACCTTAGTATCTTCAATGAAAATATGCCTTAGACTCTGGCGCACAATTTGTGTTCGGCAGAGGCTACGCTAGTTCCAATACCTCATTTTTAGAGGGTGAGATTAGGAAGTAGATCATTCTCAGTTGGAGGTCCTCTCTCTGGAATCTGATCCCTCATTCTTTGCACAAGACAGAAGATTTGCTCTCATTTAGGAAAGCCTTGAAAACTTGGCTTTATTCGCAATAGTTGCCTACTGCTAGTATGATGTTTCCATTAGTCTCTTACCTGAGCACCAGGATACCTTTTAAGTCTCAGTTGTACTTTAGAAATGTAATTAAAATAACAGAACACAGCATTACATTCTTATTCACAACATCCATCCCTGCCATTAGAAACTCATTCACTATTCCCAGCTCACCTCAGCTTTCTCAGCTCTAGTTTGACTTCTGATCCAAAATCATAGCCATCAGAACTACCCTCCCTACACTCTGCATGGTAGTCCTACTGTCTTGGAAATTCTCCTCCTGTCCCACCCAACCACTCTGCCCAACAGTTTCTCTCCCCTTCTGTGTCTATGCTGCACTCCTACTATGTGCTCAAATTCTTCAATTTAGCCTCACACCATGAAACTTTACCATTGTGACCTGGGCTGCTTGACCTCACTCAATAATATAAGGAACACAATGACTCATATCAACTGTAGTTCTGCCACTGCTAAAATACTCCTGCTGCTTCCTCTTTTACCTTCAATTATCACCTCATCTTCCCACGTTTTCTTCTTTAAAGAGTTTGAAGGCCTTGTATTTAACTGTTCACCTTTCTCATCACACAAACCTTATTAACAATCTTCAATCAAGCTTCCGGACTCTTTACTCAATTAAATCTTCCCTCTTTTACATGTCTAACTTCATGACCTCTTCTCCCCACAATCACCACTCTTCTACACTTATGCTCTTTAGTCTTTGTAAGATTTTATACAGCTGACCACTCACACCACAAGCACATGGACTATTACCACTATTGGCATTATTGGTTCACTCTGTAACTAATGTCTTCCTATCCTTCCTCATCTAATAGTCCTCTTTACTTCCCGCATCTCAATTTTTCAACCTGTGGGTGTCCTGAAAAAATCAGTCATGTACAGACCCCTACTCAACTTTTACATCACTTCATGTAGTGATATTGTCTTCTCTCTCTAGTTCTGCTATCACTTTTACTTGGACATCACCCAATTCATCTTCCTGCTCCTCACATCAAACTCCCTCAAAACACCGTTCTCCAGTCATGGATCACCGACTACCTAATATCCATTTTCCAATCTACGGTTCTTTCCTTCCTCTTGCTGAACTCAGGAAAGCAAAGATAACTTTTTCCCCCTTGATAAACTAGCTCTGTTTTGTTCACCTAGAAATCTCACTGTGCTTTTCAACCCTTTCAAGCATCCGGAATCCTAAACAATCACCACAACTGCTAGACGGAACTTTTAAATATATAAATATAAGTAAGAGCCATCCAAACCAGAGGTCTTCAAACTGTGGGGCGTTCTTCCCTGGGGGCTGTAGCTACATTTCCAGGGGGGGCGCAAAAGGCTCAACAAGTACTTGTAAATGAAGATGGCCTGGATGTGCAGCTGGGCACGTTTCCAGGCTGTCTTCATTTGCTTGCCGTCCCTGATGTGGTTAAGAATTCATACATCGGTAATCTCATAATGTAAAAATATATTTCCATTTGATTAATTTAATTTGCATTTATTTTTTGTTTAAGGTTTCTATATTATTTTATATTCGGGTAACTCAAAGTGGAAAAGAAAATATTTACCGAATATTTTGTTTATTTTAGCCATGTGGTGGCAGGGTCAAAAACGTGGCTAAAAAGAACAAAATATTCCTCAAGTGGTTTGTTTTTCACTTTCAGTTAATTGCATATGAAATAATGCAGAAACCTTAAACAAAAAATCAATGCAAGTTAATCTAATCAGATAGAAATACATTCTTTTACGTTATGAAATTTCATTTGGGTTAAGTGTTATCGTTTCTACAATGCTATCCATGGTCTTGATCCCTAATACTTTTCGGCAAAGATTAATTTAACCCAAACTATCCATTCATTAAGGTCCACAAATAGGAGCCTTCTATCAACTGGCCCTATTTCATCAGGACATTCTCAAGTCTGAGTTTCATTGTCAGCAAGGATAAAGCCAGCTCGTTCAAGATTTTGCTCGCTTATTAAGATCACTTTTGCCAACCAAACTATTTTCATTCAATTGCAGGCATTTGGAAATGTGTGATTAGTGGTGTTATCCTCAAATACTGTGTTTTATGAGTGCCCTCAATTACGTATAATGGACGTAAAATTGGAATACGTTTCAAAATTATGTGATATCCATAATCCGAAATTATTTCAGAGGCAAATGGAAAGAAATACACAACACATTTAAAGAAATATTTATAGTGGGTGGCATAAGGTTGGGATTTACCAGGAGAGCTGAGAGTGGTTGCTTTTAGAGTTTATGCATAACACATTTTCGTATCAAATCTCCATTCCATTTCCCCTTGAATGAAATGAAAACGTGCTCGGCATGTATTGCATGTTTTTTAAGTCTGAGGGTAACTGGTATTTGATTTTACCATATGGTATGTATAACACATTTACTTACAGTAGCTATCAGGCCGTCCTCTTCTAACATTAGTGTGTTATTGTTTTACATCCACACACAAAGTAGCTCCCTTAAGTGTCAGGGACTACTGTGGCAATGTGTGCGTTTAGAGAATAAAAAATAGTTTTACTTTTAGTCAACGTTTTCTTGATTGATGAGGGCACTGCAGCTCCACCAAGATAAACGTTTTGTAAACATCATGGCAAAACAAAACAAGCACTGATAAAGTCAAAAGGCTGGTGGCAATGCAATGCTTTGTTAGCGCTTGCTTATACTGGTTGGAGAAAAGGAATTACTCTTTCTAGTTAGCTATCAATTAGTTGACCTGAGAAAGGAACCAGTGTTTACCTTTAAATTAGCATACTTATATGCGGAAAATCCTCATGTTAAATGGAAAAATCAGGAGAAACGATTGTAAGTGTGAGTAAAGATTGCCAAAGTGAAAGTCCATAGGTTTAGTGTGCCGAGGACTTATTTCCAGTATGAGTGACTCTCGCTATTCCCCCACCCCGCAATTGTGAGGAAATATAGTGCAGTCAAAGACATTGCCTGTGGATTCGTTTCCATGGCTGGCCTGAATGCCAACAACCATTACTGTAGCTTAAGGTAGTTGAACATTCCATCAGAAAACTGAAAAGCAATTTTACAATAAAATTGTTAATTTTGATTGAATGCTCCATTTTATTTGAGCTATTTGTGATCATGTATTTATTAAAATATAGTTTCGTAAAATGTTGTTTTAGTGAGAAAATGTAGTGCGTATTCTTGTACCTAGTTAGTGCTTTCAAACAAAATGTACTTCTGGGTGACTAATTGAATACCAGAAAATGAAATTAAATCCATTTAGTAAAGGATCGAGTTAGCCAACCCAGCTGGATTATTATTTCTGATATACAGCTTGACAAAACGACTCGTTAGTTATATTTTTAGTAATATATCAGGATTTTAATGGGAAGAATAAGTCTCCATTACATTACGTGAATACTACCACAAGGTAATGCCTATCCCTTCATTTACATTGTTAAATAAAGTAAATCTCGATATTTTGCCATAAGGATGTTTTTACATTACCTTGCATTCGAGACTGTATTGTTTTTATCTCTTCACTGTAGTTTTTGTTACTCTGACGAAGATTTTGATTCTCCATCTCAAGCTGATTAAAAAAAACATAGATTGTTAGTTCAGTAGACCCTGTGAGCCTGAGCTTTGACGTTTAAACACTTTATACAAACACATACTCTAGCCCCTATAAGCTCCGTTTATCGCCCAATGGGCTAAGAATGCTCATTCAGTGGTTTGACAGGTTCCACTTTTGAACATTCCACATAACATTAGGCAGGCAGGCAGGAACAATACAAGATTTGACATCTGTGTTGCGTGTCCACCTGTTCGAACGCACCTGCAGCAATCAAACCAGAGGGCTTGATTTACAAAAGTATATATATCTTTTGTGTAAGTGTGTAGTTCGGTATTCACAAACCAGTCGTGGCTCACTGGGATTACAGGAGGCGGAGGGAAAAGGAATTAAGGAATTTTAATTAAAAAAAATTATAAATTTACCTTTGTGCCGCTTCTCGCCACACCGCTCCTCTCTTCCATCCTGCAGTACAGGCTCCCAGCCTGTCCTGGGGCCAATCCTGACGCTGCTCAGAGCAGCATCAGGATTGGCTGGGAGCCCCCAACCAGGGCGCTCCCAGGCAGACTGGGAGCCTGTGCAGGCTCTCTCCAGCCCAACAACTGTGTTGCCGGGCTAGATAGAGCCTACTGCGCATGTATGTTTGGCTGGCCGGAGACAATAAACATCGTTTATTGTCCCTTCTTTGTGAAAGGTTTGCAGCTCCGGCTGCTGGCAGGGGGACGATGCTCCTCTGCCGAAACAGAGAAGCTGCCACTGTCACAAACTACAATTTAGTCGCAATCAAAGAACTCCGCACAAAAAAAATAATAATACTGTCCTAGGTTTTTATGTGCAGAGCTCTCCGCCCCGGGTCTCCGCAGTCATAAAGTTATTATTAATTTGTAGTTTGTGAATACCGAAAAAGAGTAAACTTACACAAAAGACTAAGTTAACTGTTATGAATCAGGCCCATAGACTTTATCCAGCTGGTCCTCAAGCTTCTCAAAGCAATGCAACAATTGACTACTGAAAATCTCAACAGTCCGGAGATAAAAAGTTCAGAAAACATTTACACCCTCAGAATTAACACACACTAAAAGGTTGTGGCAGACATGCACTCCTCAAATGCACCTCTCTATCTGCCATCAACGCTTATACCCAATAATGTAATTGTATGCCATTCCGTGACAACACAGGTCACATGACCAAGAGCCAGAAATCCTGCCATCTACTGCATAGTGCTTTCTATCAGAATTGTTCTTGCTTTCGACTATCGACTGTATTTTTTACCCAAACTGTTGCTTCTGCAGGTGTTTCCACATGACATATGGGGGAACCTACAAAACTGCTTTTCTCCATCTGCCTTCAGCACTTTGCCCTTTCCCACTTGTGCCACTGGATCACATTACCATTAAGGCAGCACTACTATTTGTAGGCTTTAACATTTACTGCACTTGTACATTATCATCTCTCCACTTCCCCCAAGCATGTTATTTCTCTGAGCCACCGGGCATGGGGAGTTGCAGTTTTATTATTTGCCATTATAGTTAGTGTTTATCTTGTTATCACAATATGACATGCCATTTATTCTAGTGCATTTCTACATTCAAGTTCATCATATTGTGTGCACCTTAGGCCTAGCTCATACATAGGCAGTTGTATTGCTGTCCTTATCACTTCCTTTATTCCTAAAGTAAAATTCAGCATAAGGCTTTTGCTCGAAACTGGCCCTGTGCCTCAGCACACTCTTCTGAGATAGCTGACCTTATTCCAAGCCCCGCAAGTTAAGTTTTTACTTCTTACTAAAACCTGGTTTTCAGCCTCTTCCCCACCTTGTTTTTACACACTATTGACAGAGAAATTATTTTGCCATCACACTGACCTGGGTGAGAGGCTAGGGCGGTAATAATGTGTTGCAATGCCTAACAATGCTCTCTTCATTCCATGCAGTTGTATTCTTCCTTTGAGTAGTCACCTATTGTAAAGACCACCCCCCACTGCAAAATAAGATTTTCATATAATTAACAGACCACCAAACCTGAGCGGTGGGCTGAACTGGACGACCTCACTATTGGGGGCTGCTACAGCGAGGGAAAATTCCTGACAGGGCTTGAGATGATGGACAATTTGGGCCTCCCAGCCATGCATTTCCTTTTATATGGAAAGATATCGGGCATGGCACAAGCGCTGTGGGGAACCGGGCAATCTGAGCTGGCCATACATGGAGCCCTACAGTTAATATTATCTATGGGAGTGGGAGCAGATTGATCGCCTGCTTTTAAAAGACACTCCTGAATATGTTTATGCCCCATCTCATGCTTTGAGGGTCCGATGGGAGACCCATCTCCAGAAAAAACTTACGGAGAAGCAAAGGTCTAAGACACTGGAAAACACACAGAAGGTCTCTCGCAATGCAATACTTACATACACACAGTTCAATTATATCCACACAACCTACTTAACCCACAAGCAGCTAATAAAAATGGTCCCCATCACTGTCCATACTTTTCCTCGATGTGGCCTGGCCAGTGCTGATTTTATGCGCATGGTAGGGGGGGGGAGGTGGAGACAAATTGGGGGAAGATCCTGGAGTGCTTGGGCGGGGTGTTGGGAGATTCCACATCTGCCTGAAATATGCTTATTGGAACTCACACAAGGGAACATAAACCAGAGGTGTGGGATGTAGGTTTCTGATGTTAGCTCCGACGCTGGCCAAATGGTGCAAAGCCCTGCACTGGACGGCCAATAGGGCCCTGTCCACCATACAGTGGAGAAGTGATGTGGTGCAGTGGTCAAGGAGCAAACACTTAGCACTGAAACTGGAAGACAGTAGGGGATGCCGGAAATATCCCATTGTGGATACATAGAGTGAACTCTTAGGGATGTTTGAACACCCAGAGTTAGTGCGGGGACTACACCTGCCAACCCCAGAGGTACGAGAATTAACTGTTGCCCCAATGTCTGTGGCCTGTGTATTGAGACTGGAGCCCTAACAGTTGAAGTGTTCATGTTGGTGGGTGGGCGGTTTGGGTTTGCAAAATTGTTTTATTCCTGTTGTTGCAAAGCATATCATGATCTGTGGCAACTGTTACATTGTAAACACAGACGTGACCGTTATCATGGCATTAGCAGAGATACAACTCGGTTTTGTTAATAAAGGTGTAAAAAACTGAAAACAACCTGAATTACCCCAAATAATGACCTGTTTCAACATCAACCTCTGCCTGCCTGATATTAAAAGTAGTATGTTTTCACTTAATATTACCTACGCAGAAAATGCAAACTGGCAGGATCCTTCCTTTTTATTAGAACATTGGAATGTTGGTAGCTCCATTGAAAACAATGGAGTGCTGCGGGCTTTTACTGGCCGGTAAAAGCCCGCAGCGCCAACATTCCAATGTTCGCTTTGTTCACAGCAACAGCTGTGAACAAAGCCTCACGGAGCCCGAAGGGATTTTAATCCCCTCGGACTCCGTGAACATTTTTTTTTTAATAGAACATTCTGCCCTGAGTGGCAGAATGTTCTAATAGCCTTAGAACCCGCAGTAGCGGGCTCTACCGGCTATTAAAGACCCTTTCCCTTATTAAATGCCCTCGCCTTCGGCTCGGGCATTTAACGCGGGAGCAGGCCTTTAATAGCCGGTAGAGGCCGCTACGGCAGGTTCTAAGGCTATAGTTCATACTTGACAGCACAGCTTCCTGCCAGAGGGTTTGTCACTAGTTATCTAGAAATATGCATAAACAGCTCTAATATCAATGTATTTTCTGTTTAGTGTATCATTCCACCTTCTAGGAAGTCCTCCTATTGGCATGCATGAGAGACACCGTTTTCTGCTTGTGGGAAGAGTAAGGGGGGCACAGAAGTCACTATGAATGGAAGGCTTCAAACTCTAAAACCAACACACCAGGTATGATCTAAACAGACTGCCAGACTTGCGGTGGTGGTCGGACTGCCATGGTTGTGGCGGTTGACCACCACATTACGAGGTTGGCTGGCAGACCCTCCAACCTACCACCATCCTAGCCAGGACCGCTGATCCCGATGGGATGACAGCAGTGCAGGTTGTAATCAGCCACGGTGGTGATAAACACAGCGCCGCCCTGCTGATTACAACTTTGTTCTCCACCAGACTTTTCATGGCTGTTCTACTGCCATGAAAAGTCTGGCAAAGAACAAGTGAGGGCCCCCCTGCATAGCACCCTCGAAATGTGCTCTGTCTGAGGTGCAGACAGTGCACATTTCGAGGGTGCTGTTGCCCCCTGCATGCAGCAGCATTGCTGCCAGCTCTATTATGAGCCGGCAGCAATGCTTCCCACCTGTAAAGCCCAGTGGGAAAGTCGTAATATGGCCGGTAGGGAGACCACCACCTCGATGGCCGTCTCCTCACCACGGGTCTGACACTTGGCAAACCAGACCGCGAAACTCGTGATCAGGCCGTAGGTATGTAAATGCTTTACATTATGGCCCTCATTCTGACCCTGGCGGTTTGTAACCGCCAGGGCAGAGGGCAGAGGAAGCACCGCCAACAGGCTGGCGGTGCTTCCGGGGCAATTCTGACCGCGGCAGTAAAGCCGCGGTCAGAAAAGGGGAACCAGCGGTTTCCCGCCGGTTTTCCCCTGCCCCAGGGAATACTCCATGGCGGCGCTGCTTGCAGCGCCGCCATGGGGATTCCGACCCCCTTCCCGCCAGCCTTACTGGCGGTTTACACCGCCAGGAAGAGGCTGGCGGGAACGGGTGTCGTGGGGCCCCCTAACAGGGCCCCATTAAGATTTTCAGTGTCTGCTTGGCAGACACTGAAAATCGCGACGGGTGCAACTGCACCCGTCGCACCCCAGCAAATCCGCCGGCTCCATTCGGAGCCGGCTTCATCTTTGCTGGGGCTTTCCCGCTGGGCCGGCGGGCGATCTTTTGAAGATCGCCCGCCGGCCCAGCGGGAAAGTTAGAATGCTCCCCACGGTCATTTGACCGCGGGGCGGTGTTTGGGCGGAATGACCCCCCATGTGTTGTGTAATTTTTAAAGGGAATCATTTTTGTGTGGGAAAAATCTACATTAATATAATTTTCTTTAAAAAAAACTAACAAACATTTACATATTGTCCTAATGAATTGTGTCACTACTTTACACAGACTCCCACTTTATTCCCAATGTTGGATCAGCTGGCTTATTTTCAGTTTCATCATGCCCCTTACAAAAAACTGAATGTGCAATTTTAGTTTGAGGGAGCCAATTGCTATCTCGTAGCACTGTTACTGCCGGACTGACCGGCGGGAACGCTCTATCCTGTCGGGATCGGAGATCCTGGCGGGGACGGCAGTATGTTGGCGGGTCTGCCCACCAACCTCGTAATGTGGAGTTTGGACCGCCACAACCACGGCAGTCCAACTGCCACAGCAAATCTGGGGGGTGTGTTGACCTCGGAGATTTCAAGCTTGTGGTCAGCGTCTTCTGCATGACAACAGAGGCACAGTGAAAAGGCCTTCTGATACATGTTGTAAGCCTATCCAGAGTGAGATATGCTCTATGTAACATGTAGAATGAATTTAAATCTCAAATTACTTGAGACTTTTTTGAATATTGTAGCAAATACGCTCATTCTATGTCTAAGAACTGCTGGGAAACATCAAACTTCCATTTAGTTTTTAAGGACACCAGTGGTATCTTGAGGTGAGCTTGGAGTCCCTGATAGAACCAGAGTATTAGTAGTCTACCATGTTCCATAGTAAGCAACACATGAAGCAGTTCATGGGTCACAGGTTCTCTCCCATCTGGCACCCAGTACTGCCGGACAAAATGAAGAATTCTGGTGCTCATTAGAAAGAGGGCTTCTGGTAAAGCATGTGCATGTATGAAATCAGTATGAGACATAAACACACCATCCTGAAATTAACATCTATAGGCCCCTTTTCCCAGTCTTTTCTCAGTTTCTAGGGTGTGCCACCTTCCCTCCTAGCCGCAGGGCTTCAAACAGACACTCTTCTGCTCCATATCCATTTCAGGGAGCAATGTGAGTGGGTAGGTCAAAGTGACCACTGTTTCCAAGAGAGAAGTGAATACTCTTTTACGTTTATTGTATATGCTCTCCATCTATTTCCTGTAGTGAGGGGGCGGGTCTAATTGGCTACTCGCAGGGAGAGTTTCACTAATCTTTACAGTTTTTCAAGGAAAACGCTGGCGGGGGTCATAATATCACTGCTAGACAGCTTGACATGACATTATCTCTGGGTCATGTGTATTTAGGAATGCCCTCCTAGTAGGAGGCCCTGAAGCATGATTCTTTGGCATTCTGTGTGCTGTTTTTTAGTTTTACCAGTGGGGGCTGCCAAAACGGGGGAGCGATTTAAGAGACGGTACCATCTAACTATGATGAGGTTATGGGCAATATCCCAGTTACACCGAGACGATATGGGCACTGCACTACTAACTAAGGCTACCAAATGGGAAGGACTAACATAACCAGGGCCAGACAATAAGCACTTTTTTGAGTACCATAACTTTTCTAACTTGTGGAGTTCATTATACAGTGATAGCATTTTGTCAGTACGCACATTTACTCTCAATCACATTCATTGAGGTGGTGCTGTTTAAGCACGCATTTAGGAGTGCTTTATTTAGGAAACAATTGAGCTGGTGGGAGCTGTTACTCCGGGGTCACTCCCAACCTACTGAGAGCAGCTATGGACAGGTCTTGATTTTCAATGTTTTCAAGATGACATCCATTTAAGTAACACTGCTGTCAACTTATGCTTCTAACTTAACCAGTATTTCACTGAATATAACTCTTCTTTGATATTAGGATTTTCTGCAAAGCCATTCCCACACCCTTAGGCCCTCATTACTTAATTAAGTTGCCTCGTACATCCCTAGTTTTAGAGATAGGTTGACAGCTAGCAAATGAGCTAGGATGAACCTGAGACAGTCAATGTTTTGCTCTGCTTTCATTAATCTAATTTTGGATAGATTACTTTATTGGAGGAGCAGCTAGCTTCCATGAAATTCCCAAGAGGCTTGTACCTGAATCTAAGAGGGTAAGAATGACTCTGTGGTGTGTGTCTATCAGCCTTTTTTTTTGCATGTTTATATAGAGCACAAGTTTGGCTTGCAGTGTTCACTTGCACATGATGCACTTGTTTTAAAAGAAAAAAGTGCATCCACGACATTGTGTATATTTAATTACTGTTCTATTATTTGTCTTTTAATCCAGGTCCCTACATTCCAATGAGCAATATCCTATTAGGAGTTTTAGGTTTCATTTATCTAGACAATAAAGAGTATTCTTACTCTCTTACTGAGGATTAAGGATTATATGGTAGGTCCTGATGAATCGCCACTAGTTCCCTGTGACGATATTGGCAAGAACCATGTTGACCATAGGTTCTGTAGTTTAGGGAATATACACACTCAGTCCCATACATGCACCAACAGTTGAGGTGTTAGGTAGACACGTCTTCACTTTTATAGGGAACCAGACTATTACAATCTGTTGCCTTCCCTTTTCTGTTTTTAATTAATCTTGACATCGGTGTCAGGTCATAGAAAAGATTGTCTTTTTTACACCCAACGTCACTTTTAGCACGCTTGTTCAAATTTCTCACACACCCATTAACCACCGGCATTCTCTTAAAAAAAGATCTCCAGCGAAGAGCCCTCCTGAAGGGCTCGTCAGGCATTGCACTGCCGGCCTTATGAGGAGCATGGCCCGATGATGAGGCATGTCACCTAATGGTGAGTGAGGGCTATTGTTCCTAGTAAGCTAGCGCTTGTGGGGACCGTAGACTCCCACTCAAATTGGTTGAGTGGAGCCTCTAATTTCGTAACAATGCACCTTGGTTTGCAAAAGGTTCAATAGCCAGTACAAATAGGAGCATTGAAAGAGGGTAGCCCTGCAGAGTTTCACATGATACTTGATAAGAGTCAGAGATATAAGGCCCAGTTCGGGCCGTGGGTGCTCTGTATATAAGTTGCACCCACTGTATATATAATGCAGCCATCATGAAGTCCCATCCCAAGGTGTCAAAGGACTGACAAATATCCAGGAATAGACAGCCAGCAAATGGGTACTGCTCTTGAGCGTTTCCCATTCTATGAAATAAGCAACAGATATTTAGGGAGGTGTTACATCAGGGAACGAAGCTGCATTGGTCAGTGTGCAATAACCTCGGGTGCAAACGGAGCAGCCTTTTACGCAAGTATTTTATTTAGGATTTTATATTCAGTGTTTAACTGTGACAATGGTCTATATGAAGGTTCCTACCCTTTATTTTCTATTGGAGGGTGTTGCAGTACCAGAGGTTGGCCATGTGTGCTGCAAGACTTGCTACTGTTTTGTTTTGACAGTAGTAACTTACACTAGTGATCTGGGCTACACCCCTTTTTCCAGGGTGTGGATATGTGCAAGTCTACTCTTTTGAGTAACTTATATACAGACTTTGTGAATATCCAAACGTAGGAAAGTTACTCAACAGTTTAGGTGTAAATTACATGTGCAAATTATTCAGAAGCGTAAGTTACCTTTGTGAATAGCCTCAAGAGTGTGGTTGTGCACCCTTGTACTTCTCACTCTCAGAGCACCTAGTAATAGTCTGTGATATTGCAGGTGAGGGCTTTTAAAATCCAGGACAGTCAGACGAGGCTTAGTTAATGAAGCAAAATCAAAATCTGATTCAAATAAAAATACTGATGCTATCAATTAGCCTATAGTTCTTTTTCATATTGTGCATAAATCATTTTTCCACTACTCTGCTATCTAGTTCCTCAAATATTACTCAGGAGGTCTGGAAAGAAAACAACTCTCATTCTAGAAAACAAATATGAATTCTAGTGCATTAGTCTGCCTTTTTCATACCAGGTGTTTTCCATTCTTTCTTGGAACCGTTGTATTTACTTCCACTTTGGATTGTTATGATTTTGTTAAGCCGTGTGTCATTCTGATTTGAATTCTGTGAAATTATATAAATATCTAGTCCATGATGTAAAGCCTCCTTCAAGGTTAATTGATAATCAGTCTTTAGGTTATTGTATTTTCTGTTTACAGCTCAAAATAACACAGAATAGTCCAATCTTAATTACTCTTCCCTTGTTCCTACTAACAATCTACTTTTTGGAGAGAATATGTTATAGAAGACAATGATGCTGCACCTGCAGGCACAGTACTGAGTTGTCTACTCTCAGATGGTTGATGACTTGACCAGGGCTGCTGATGGTGCCGATATCAGTCTGCTTCTAATGCTAGAGTTCCCTGGAATTGTTTATTGGCGACCAAGGGGTTGTTGACCTATGGGCTTGGACTGAAAGGTCATGGAATGGCCCTTGTTCTTTTTCTCAAGAAGTACTCAATCCAATCCAATGGTTTTCTCTCATCCAAGCCCACATTGTGCTAGGTGCACAAAGGGTCTATCCTGTCTTTCAGTGTTTTTAAACTATATATTGGGCCACTAGGAGATCTGGTGACTTGCTGAGGTGTCTCCATTCATCAGTATGTCGATGGCACATTGCTTTATGTTTGAGAGTTTTATGAATCGAATGCCTTAACTGTTCCCTCTCATTAATCAAGGCTTGGCTGAAAGCAGCATGCCAAATGTTTAATACATTCAAAACTGAGTAACTACTAATTTATATTGTAAAGTTCAAACCTGCAGCTCAGTTTCAGAAATCTATTCTGACAAAACAAGGTAGTATACCTGCTTTTGTTACTAAGGGGGTGATTCTAACCCTGGCGGTCGGTGATAAAGCGGCGGCCAACCCGCCAACAGGCCGGCGGTCCAAAAAATGGAATTCTGACCCTGGCGGGAACCGCCAACACAGCCCGCCACATTAACACTCCGACCGCCACCGCGGTACAGACAAACAGCGCGGCGGTCACCGCCAACAGGCAGGCGGCAGACAATGTACCGCCCACAGTATCACAGCTCACCAATCCGCCACCTTTTCCGGGGTGGGAGCCCCGCCGATAAAAACACGGCAGAAACAGACTACGGACGGGAAAACGCTCACCAAAACACACTCCACGAGTACGGAGGACAGCATGGAACCCAAATTAAACATCCTACCTGCACTCGTCTACCTGCTCATCTACCACGAGTACGAACTCCGGCGCAGATGACAACGGTGAGTACTGCACCTACGACACACGGGAGGGGGGAGGACGAAAGGTTACGGGCACACACATATGCGACCCCCAACCCCCCAAACTATGTACACACCAATGCAGAGCAACAATGCACAGTGACACCACCCAAACCCCCCTGAAAAATGCAAAGACATAATTAAATTTTGAACCAAATTTTTATATAAAAAATAGACTCTGAGACGTATCGGCAACTATGCAAAATATCCATAACAAAATAATACTATACACACTGCCATGGCGAACCGAGGCAATTAGTCCGCTACATCCAAGTCAAATGGAACAGTCCATGGGCTACAGTGTAGCGACACAAGGGCAAAGCCCACACAGGAGACCTGAGTCCTTTGGAGAGAACACTGCAGGGGCATCTGATGAAAATACTACAGGCACCTCAGGGGGAAGGGAAGGGGGGGGCACCACAGCCACATGAGTCCACGACGCAAGATCCACGAAGGGGCCACCATGCCCACTGTGCCATCCTGGGGAGTGCAAAGCCACAGTCTCTCAAGTCTCTACAGTGGGTGGCTTGCCCACTGTACCATCCTGGGGAGTGCAAAGCCACAGTCTCTCAAGTCTCACAAGTGGGTGGCTTGCCCACTGTACCATCCTGGGGAGTGCCAAGCCACAGTCTCTCAAGTCTCTACAGTGGGTGGCTTGCCCACTGTACCATCCTGGGGAGTGCAAAGCCACAGTCTCTCAAGTGGATAACAGTCTCCACTGGTCAAGGAGGAGGCATGGGGGGCACAGTGAACCATAAACAGTGCTTGAGATGAAGGGGCCCAGCGGAGCGGTGCTGGAGATGAAGGGGCCCAGCGGAGCGGTGCTTGAGACGGCGGGGCCCAGCGGAGCGGTGCTTGAGATGAAGGGGCCCAGCGGAGCGGTGCTTGACAGGAAGGGCCCAGCGGTGCGGTGCTTGAGACGGCAGGGCCCAGCGGAGCGGTGCTGGAGCCGGCGGGGCCCAGCGGAGCGGTGCTGGAGCCGGCGGGGCCCAGCCGAGCGGTGCTTGAGATGAAGGGGCCCAGCGGAGCGGTGCTGGAGCCGGCGGGGCCCAGCGGAGCGGTGCTTGAGATGAAGGGGCCCAGCGGAGCGGTGCTGGAGCCGGCGGGGCCCAGCGGAGCGGTGCTTGAGATGAAGGGGCCCAGCGGAGCGGTGCTTAAGATTAAGGGGCCCAGCGGAGCGGTGCTTGACAGGAAGGGCCCAGCGGTGCGGTGTTTGAGACGGCGGGGTCCAGCGGAGCAGTGCTGGAGCCGGCGGGGCCCAGCGGAGCGGTGCTTGAGATGAAGGGGCCCAGCGGAGCGGTGCTTGAGACGGCGGGGCCCAGCGGAGCGGTGCTTGAGATGAAGGGGCCCAGCGGAGCGGTGCTTGAGACGGCGGGGCCCAGCGGAGCGGTGCTTGAGATGAAGGGGCCCAGCGGAGCGGTGCTGGACAGGAAGGGCCCAGCGGTGCGGTGCTTGAGACGGCGGGGCCCAGCAGAGCGGTGCTGGAGCCGGCGGGGCCCAGCGGAGCGGTGCTTGAGATGAAGGGGCCCAGCGGAGCGGTGCTGGAGCCGGCGGGGCCCAGCGGAGCGGTGCTTGAGATGAAGGGGCCCAGCGGAGCGGTGCTGGAGCCGGCGGGGCCCGGCGGGGCCCAGCGGAGCGGTGCTTGAGATGAAGGGGCCCAGCGGAGCGGTGCTTGAGATGAAGGGGCCCAGCGGAGCGGTGCTTGACAGGAAGGGCCCAGCGGTGCGGTGTTTGAGACGGCGGGGCCCAGCGGAGCGGTGCTGGAGCCGGCGGGGCCCAGCGGAGCAGTGCTTGAGATGAAGGGGCCCAGCGGAGCGGTGCTTGAGACGGCGGGGCCCAGCGGAGCGGTGCATGAGACGGCGGGGCCCAGCGGAGCGGTGCTTGAGATGAAGGGGCCCAGCGGAGCGGTGCTGGAGCCGGCGGGGCCCGGCGGGGCCCAGCGGAGCGGTGCTTGAGATGAAGGGGCCCAGCGGAGCGGTGCTTGACAGGAAGGGCCCAGCGGTGCGGTGTTTGAGACGGCGGGGCCCAGCGGAGCGGTGCTGGAGCCGGCGGGGCCCAGCGGAGCGGTGCTTGAGATGAAGGGGCCCAGCGGAGCAGTGCTTGAGATGAAGGGGCCCAGCGGAGCAGTGCATGAGACGGCGGGGCCCAGCGGAGCGGTGCTTGAGATGAAGGGGCCCAGCGGAGCGGTGCTTGACAGGAAGGGCCCAGCGGTGAGGTGCTTGAGACGGCGGGGCCCAGCGGAGCGGTGCTGGAGATGAAGGGGCCCAGCGGAGCGGTGCTGGAGATGAAGGGGCCCAGCGGAGCGGTGCTTGGGATGAAGGGGCCCAGCGGAGCAGTGCTTGAGACGGCGGGGCCCAGCGGAGCGGTGCTTGAGATGAAGGGGCCCAGCGGAGCGGTGCTTGACAGGAAGGGCCCAGCGGTGCGGTGCTTGAGACGGCGGGGCCCAGCGGAGCGGTGCTTGAGATGAAGGGGCCCAGCGGAGCGGTGCTTCAGATGAAGGGGCCCAGCGGAGCGGTGCTTGACAGGAAGGGCCCAGCGGTGCGGTGCTTGAGACGGCGGGGCCCAGCGGAGCGGTGCTGGAGCCGGCGGGGCCCAGCGGAGCGGTGCTTGAGATGAAGGGGCCCAGCGGAGCGGTGCTTGAGATGAAGGGGCCCAGCGGAGCGGTGCTTGAGACGGCGGGGCCCAGCGGAGCGGTGCTTGAGATGAAGGGGCCCAGCGGAGCGGTGCTTGACAGGAAGGGCCCAGCGGTGTGGTGCTTGAGCCGGCGGGGCCCAGCAGAGCGGTGCTTGAGATGAAGGGGCCCAGCGGAGCGGTGCTTGAGATGAAGGGGCCCAGCGGAGCGGTGCTGGAGCCGGCGGGGCCCAGCAGAGCGGTGCTTGAGATGAAGGGGCCCAGCGGAGCGGTGCTTGACAGGAAGGGCCCAGCGGAGCAGTGCTCTTCTGCACGGCGGGCCCTGTTCAGCGGTGCTCTTCTGCACGGCGGGCCCTGTTCAGCGGTGCCTATCTTCACAGCGGGCCCTGTTCAGCGGTGCTCTTCTGCACGGCAGGCCCTGTTCAGCGGTGCTCTTCTGCACGGCGGGCCCTGTTCAGCGGTGCTCTTCTGCACGCCGGGCCCTGTTCAGCGGTGCTCTTCTGCACGGCGGGCCCTGTTCAGCGGTGCTCTTCTGCACGGCGGGCCCTGTTCAGCAGTGCTTTTCTGCACGGCGGGCCCTGTTCAGCGGTGCACATCCAGTAGGTTCAAGGGAGCCAGACCTGGCCTGGACTCCGTGCTCAGACGCCCTCCGGCCGTGATGTTTCTGGCCCCTTCGGTGACGGAGTCCTGGGCCCTTTGGTGTCCTCCTTTACAGCTGGGATGTGGCATGTGGGGCCCACCTGCGCCGCGCTCCTGCTGGCTGACGTCTCCGCCCTGCTGCCCTTACGCTCCTTAGATGGGGCTCTCGGGCCCTTGCCTCCCCTAGACGTTGTGGCTGGTGAAGTGGGCGAACTCTGCTCCTTGGGGGCAGCCATGTCAGTCTTCGCACGGCGGCCCTTGTGTTTCCTGGTCCTCTTGCCGGGGGGGGGGGCTGGATGTGTCCTTGCTGCTGATGGAGGTGTCACTGCTGGCAAAGGGTGGGCTCCAGAACCCATGCACAACAGTTACACCCGAAGTTGGGCTGGTGGTGGCTGTGGTGCTCTTGGGACTCTTTGCAGATGGAGGGGGTAGGTCATCGGAGGGGAAGAGGTCAAGATTAGCCAGGAAAAGCTTTTTAGGGCCAAGGTAAAAGGTAGAAGTGGAGATGGAAGTGGAGGAAGAGGATGTGGTTGTAGGAGAGTCAGGTGTGCTGTCATTGGGTGAAGGTGCAGGTGCTGTAGGCTGTTGTGAGGTGGATGTCTGTTGGGTGGGTGTCTGCCTGCGTTTGTGTGTCTTGGAAGGGGTGGTGACAGACACAGTGGGAGAGGACACAGGGGACGTGTAAATGGCAGTGGGGGTGGTGATTGCACGCGTGCGGACTGTACAGGAGGGTGTGGTGGTGATGGTAGCACTGGCTGATGTTGGTGTGCATGCAGGTGTGAGTGGAGACGTCACAGGGAGGGAGGAGGGAGACGAGGAGGAGGGGGACACAGGGGTGGTAGTGACTGTTGGGATGTCTGCATCTGTGTGTTGCTTGGGTGAGTGTTTGTGGGATCTGTGGTGCTTGTGTCTGGATGAGCTGCCCTTGGGTGTTGAGGTGTGTGCAGGCTGTTCTGATGGTGTGGCTGGGATAGGCTGAGGAACAGGAGACAGAGACAGGCTGGAGGCAGTCAGAAGAGGGAGGCTGGAAACAGGGACAATGGCTGCCGTCAGTGCTGAGGCCAGAGCATTGAACGATCGTTGATGGGCAGCCTGACCCGAATGAATGCCCTCCAGGTAGGCATTGCTCCGATGCACCTCCCTTTCTACCCCCTGGATGGCATTCAAAAGGGTAGTCTGCCCAACAATGAGTGTCCTGAGGAGATCAATGACCTCCTCACTGAGGGCAGCAGGGGTAACAGGGGCAGGGGCTGAGGTGCCTGGGGCGAAGGAGACGCCCGCCTTCCTGGGTGAGCGGGCACGGAGCGTAGGCTGAGGGGCTGCTGGGAGGGCGGGGCTGGTGCGCTGGGTGGCGGCTGTACCTGTAGAGGCGGGGGGCCCGGATGTTGCCGCCACCGCTAGGGAGCTCCCATCCGAGGACGTGTCGCTGTTGCTGCTCTCACCAGCGGTCCCCGTCGTGGTGCTCCCCTCGCCCTCCGGCTCACTTGGGCCCTCGGTGTCTGTTCCTGTGCCCACCGGGGCCTTGTGGCTTGCAGCTCCCTCGTGCTCCGATGCCAAATCTCCTCCGCCTGATGATGCTAATGCACACATGCACAAGAAGATGAAGAAGAAGGGTGGGGGGAGAAAGAGAAGACCTGGTTGAGTGAATGCAATGTCAACACCGTTGGCGGAGACGACAGACACAGGAGCCGCATGCACTAAGCCGCGCATTCGGGGCACACTACTCAGTACTTCTGACTCGGACAACAGGTCAGGAGACGACAAGCGCGCACATGTGTGAGGCTGGACCATCAATAGCTGGACTTGTCACCCTACGGAGGTGGGGGCCGGGAGCACAGGGCCATGCCTAAGGGAGAGGACTACACTACAGAAAGCGCCCTGGCCTAATGTCACCCCCAACCCTCCTCCCCCACCCAGACGCCTCCACTGCGCAGAAAGATAGCTGAATGTGCTGATACTCACCCCCTTGTGTCTGCTGTGATGCTCTCAAGCGCCCATCCAATTCAGGGTAGGCCACCGCCAGGATCCGGGACATCAGGGGGGTCAGGGTACGACTGGCACCCCTCCTAGGTTGGGAGGCCATCCCCAGCAGTGACTGAGCGGTCTTCCTGGTTCCGCGGCGGATGTCCTCCCACCTCTTGCGGCAGTGGGTGCCCCGTCTGACGTGGACCCCCAGGGCCCGGACTTCCTTGGCGATGGCACGCCAAATCCCGACTTTCTGATGGGCGCTGACCTATGTGACATGTACAGGGTGGGAAGGAAACAATCATCAACTTACTGCATGTCACATGTGATTGGCCCCCCCTCCCCAACCTTGCAATATAGCACATGCTCTCATCTGTCGTGCGTTGCACTCCTCATTCGCCCCCCACCCCACCAACTTACATCCACCCCACTCCACACAGGCATCGCCCATTCCATGTGCACCCGGTGTACTCACCTGTTGGTCTGGAGGACCGTAGAGTAACGCATACTGGGGGAGGACCCCATCCACGAGCTTCTCCAACTCTTCAGACGTGAAGGCAGGGGCCCTTTCCCCAGTCGCAGCAGCCATTGTCACTTCCAGACCGAGTTCACAGCAGCACTTGCAGTATAGGTCCTCTCCTGTGGATGATCAGGTCTCGAGTGATTAAGCAGATAGAAAATGGCGGTCACGCCCATGGCGGTGCGTACCGCGGCGGTGCGTACCGCGACCGCCGGCGCACATCGTCATTGGCTCCTGAAACCCATAGGCTTCAATGTTATCCAATGCGGCTCCGTATAGCGGTCTTCGACCGCCTACCGCCACGGTGTGCTCCGCCAGCGCAGTGACCTCACATCCCATTGTCCCACTTCACAGGTCAGGCAGCCGCCATTTCAAGGGCCCACATGGCATAATCTCTACTGCGACACACAGGCCTAGGCCTGGCATTGCCACACATACACGCCTTTCAATACCTAGATAACCGTGTGCCATGCAAGCAGTGGTGAACGTACCAGTGATTATCTTGACTCTGTGCTCCATGTTGTCCTTCCTAGGCACCGTCCGCTGGGATTTGCGAGGAGAAGGATGAATCCTCGCGTGTACCGACCGCTGGTGGACCTGTCGACAATGGAAGAACGCCACATCATACTACTATACCGACTTGACCGTGCCACCATCCATGAACTGTGTGCCCAGCTGGAGCCAGCCCTGATGTCCCCCATCCGCCAACCCACAGGAATTCCCCCTCTGGTGCAGGTGCTGTCAGTCCTCCATTTTCTTGCAAGTGGCTCATTCCAGACAACAGTGGCCATGTCATCTGGAATGTCTCAGCCAATGTTTTCAAAGGTTTTGTCTAGAGTGTTGTCTGTCCTGACGAAACACATGCGGAGTTACATTATATTCCCAGAGGAGGTTGATTTGCCCACTGTGAAGGGTGATTTTTATGCCCTTGGACATATTCCCAACATAATTGGTGCCATTGATGGGACCCATGTAGCCTTAGTCCCCCCAAAAGACGATGAGCAGGTGTACAGAAACAGGAAGAGTTACCATTCTATGAACGTCCAGGTGGTCTGTTTGGCTGACCAGTACATCTCCCATGTGAATGCAATGTTCCCTGGTTCAGTGCATGACGCGTATGTGATGCGTAATAGCAGCATCCCTTTTGTGATGGAACAGCTACAGAGACAACGTGTGTGGCTAATAGGTGACTCTGGTTACCCCAACCTGCCTTGGCTATTGACCCCAGTGAGGAATCCCCGGACCAGGGCTGAGGAACGGTACAATGAGGCCCATGGGCGAACTAGGAGGATCATAGAAAGGACCTTTGGGGTTCTGAAGGCCAGGTTTAGGTGTCTGCATATGACAGGGGGATCCCTGATGTACTCACCAAAGAAGGTGTGCCAGATCATCGTGGCCTGCTGTATGCTTCACAATCTGGCATTGCGACGTCAGGTGCCTTTCCTGCAGGAGGATGGTCCAGATGGTGGTGTTGAAGCAGCTGTAGAGCCTGTGGAGAGTGAAGAGGAGGAAGACTCAGAGGACGACCCAGACAACAGGGACAGAGTTATCCAACAGTATTTTCAGTAGCACACAGGTAAGAATCACACACGCCATTTTAATTTTCCTGACTGCCTCGTTTTTCTCAACTTTGTCTATGACCCCCCAGTTATTTGAAACTGATGTTTGATTCTCCCTTCCCTTTTCAGTGCTGTATGACCCACTGCGTGACTTCTGCTTGGTTAGCCCATGGACTAATGCTTATTGATCTCGGTATGTGTTCAGCACAAAGTTTACAGAACATAATTGATCGGTAATGTGTTTTACATTTGTAAATAATACAGCCTGACTCCAGCATGATTTCAGTGCATTGAGTGATTTATTTTTGGTGCTAGATAATGGTACATGATATTCACACGGTGATGGGTGGGGGTGGAGTAATGTCCATGGCAGAGTCCAGTTCTCAGTCTCACAGGTGCATTGTCCATATGCCTGTGGAAGGACGGAGCAGGGGCAGTTCAAGGTTGGACAGGGTGGCAATGTGGGACAGTGGGATGACTTCAGGGGGTATCTCATGCTGGCGGGGGTCTTGACATCCTACTCTGTCTTTTGGATCTCAGGCTCCTCTTGCGGGGTGGTTGTTCTTCAGCAGGAGGTGGGGTTCTGGTGGCCTGTCGTTGTGGTGGGGCCTCCTGTCCACTAGCGCCGGCGGAGGTGGTAGGATGTTCCTGGTCCGGGCTAGTGACAGGGGCCCTGTGTGGTGCCACATGGTCCCGCAACGTGTCTTCTATCCGGTGGAGGGCCTGGACTAGGCTCCCCATGGCGGTAGAGATGTGGGTGAGATGATTGTTGAACCCCATGTAGCGTTCCTCCTGCTGTGCCTGAATCTCCTGGAACCTGGCCAGTACCGTCGCCATCGTCTCTTGTGAGCGGTGGTAGGCTGCCATGATGGTGGTGAGGGCCTCTTGGAGAGTCGGTTCCCTGGGGCTCTCCTCCCCCCCCTGTCGCACAGCAGCCCTCCGAGTTGCCCTGTTTCCCCCGGACTCTGTCCCCTGGACGGTGTGCCCACTACCACTGCCCCCAGGTCCCTGTTGTTGTGGGGGTGGTGGGTTAGCCTGGGGGCCCTGTAGTGGCAGACACACTGCTGATTGACCTGTCCTAGAGACAGAGCCATGGGCCCGCTGGGTGGGAGCTGTGCTGTTGTTCCCAGAGGGGGTTGGTTCTGCTGTGGCCTGTGTGTGGGGAACCGACTGTCCAGAGGTCCCCGATGGTCCGGGCTGGTCGTCAGGTTCCAGGTCGACAGAGCTGCTGTCATCACTGGGTGCCTC
Organism: Pleurodeles waltl; assembly: GCF_031143425.1. Taxonomy (NCBI): domain Eukaryota; kingdom Metazoa; phylum Chordata; class Amphibia; order Caudata; family Salamandridae; genus Pleurodeles; species Pleurodeles waltl. The sequence goes on along the minus strand of NC_090444.1, from coordinate 262,149,323 downwards.
TTCCGGGGGGGGGATGGACATTTCTGGACCCTCCTGGTCGGTGTGTTGGCGTTCGGGTCCTGCATGGGGTAAGAGAGTATGGTTATTGTTTCTGTGTGTGCTATTGTGTGCGATTTGAGGGTGCCCTTGTCCCCCAGTGCTGTCATTCCCTTGGGGGAGGTGTTGTGGGGGTGTTGGGGGGGGGGGGGGGTATGTGCAGTGGTCATGCTTAGGTGATGGGTGTCCATAGTTTGTGGTGGCATGCAGGGGTTGGTGTTGGGTGGGTTGTGCTGGGGAGACATTCTCAGGGAGGATGTGTGATGGGGGGTTGGGGGTGAGGGTGGTGGTGGGGGTTGGCATGCTGGGGGGGGGTGAAGTAGTTGAGATTGTACTTACCAGAGTCCATTCCTCCGTGTACTCCAGCGAGGCCATCAGGATGCAGGATGTTTAGTACCTCTTGCTCCCATGCTGTGAATTCGGGTGGTGTGGGTGGGGGTCCCCCGCCAGTCTTCTGTACTGCGATGTTGTGTCGCGAGACCATCGAGCGCACCTTTCCCCGTAAGTCGTTCCAACGTTTGCAGATGTCCTCTCGATTTTTGGGATGCTGTCCCACCGCGTTGACCCTGTCCACGATCCGCTGCCATAGCTCCGCCTTCCTGGCTATAGTGGTGTGCTGCACCTGTGAGCCGAAGAGCTGGGGTTCGACTCTTATGATCTCCTCCACCATGACCCAGAGTTCTTGGTCCGAAAAGCGTGGGTGCCTTTGGGGTGCCATGGGGTGGTGTGGATGAGGTGTGGGGTGGTGTATATGGTGAAGAGTGTGTTGGTGTGTGGTGCTTTGTGCTTCTATGTGGTGTGTGTGATGGTGTAGTGTGCCTCTGTGTGATGTAGCTCTCTATTCTGTGATGTGTCTCTCTCTCCTTCGTCTATGATCTTCGGTCGTAGGGGTTTGTGGGTGATGTGGGTGTGTGTTTTATAGTTGGTTGGATGTGTGGGAGTGTTGTTTGTATGTGTGTCAGGTGTGTGTATTTCAAATTGTCCAATGTGGCTGGGTTTTGGAGCTGTGTGTGTATTTTGACCGCGGCGGTGTGTACCGCCAATGGAATACCGCGGTTGAAAGACCGCCGCGTGGATTCGTGGGTCAGAATGGCATGGGCGTGTTTGTGTTGGCGTGACGGTGGAGGTTTGGTCATCTCCAGTTTTCCGCGGCCCGCTGATGTGGCGGCCTTCCTTGGATGTCGGGATTTTGGCGGTCCCGCCGTTGTGGGTCAGAATGACCGTGGCGGTTTACCGCGGCCGCGGCGGTAGAATGGCGGACTTCTGACCGGCGGTAAGGGCCTTTTACCGCCGAGGTCAGAATGACCCCCTAAGTCTCTTAGGGCCTGATTTAGATCTTGGTGGTGTTAACGCCAAACTGCGTCGGCAGTGGGTCCTAGAAGACCGTTAAGTCAGCTGTGTTCTGCCCGCCATATTTAAATGTTACAGTTCTGCAGGCGGTTTGAATGGCAGCGGTTTGCTGACGGCGGGAGACAGCAGCAGTACTCAATAGACTTCATACAAAGGCAGCGGCTATGGAAGTGAGGTAAGTGACACACACACACACTGTCCCTTAGCCATAGGTGCACCCCCACACTACACAACACATACACACAATTGACCATTGCCACCCCGGCACGACCCAACACAGCCCGTACACGCCAAAAATACACATTGACACACATTCATGACACAATATACACACATTATTGACACTGCACCCACACACCAGAACAGGCAACACAACTACTCACTCAGCTACACATACACACTCACATACAGCCACACCTCACCCAGACAATTTATTTATTTATATGTATGTGCATTTACACATACACATACTGACTCACACACACAACTCTCAGCACAACATGACAGGTCCACTGGCAATGTTCACACATGGACAGAGTTGGCAGGTGTGAATGTACCGTCATTGTGGTGCCAGTATTAATTTGCCAATGAATACTGGCACTATAAGGGCATGTATGTGTGTGATATGTGTTGTGTACCAGCATGTGCCCACTCGTGCCTGACCCACTTGTATACCCGGCATATGCATCTCAAAGGAGATTAAGAAAATTACTGTGACATGTATTTGCCTCCAGTGGTCCCCACCTCCCGCACATTGCCCACCCAACATACCCTAGCAATGTGACATCCCTACCTTGTAGTCCATCGACTGGAGGGGGGGAATGGATGTTGTGTTTCTCCGTGGGTTGGTGGCAACAGCAAGAGCAGGTGTTGTCCAGTCAAAGACAGGGAAAGGGGAAGAGGTAAAAAGGTACGTTTTCACTCCCTTCCCCCCCAATCTGCCAACTAAAAAGTGGAGATCGGACTACCCCTTTTTCCTTGGCAGTAATGCTCATCTAAATCTGCACAGTGGGAAGGCTGGCTGCAGTCCCGCAGGCATCCCCATTTCCCTTACCGGCTGTCGATGCGGTGGTTCGAATACAGCCTTTCATCTATGGGACCACCAACATCTAAATACAGTAGGTAGATCGCTGCAGCGGCAGGGGGCTGCACATATGCAACATGGACAGCAGGACCGTTACCACAAACATCTAAATCATGCCCACAGATTCTGATTAGGTGTAGGAGTTTTTCAGTGTCATGTTGTCATGAAAGTGAAGTCAATCAAATATCAATTATCACTCTTAAGGCACATCAAGCCTTTCCTCCATCCAAGAGCTTTTGCTGTCACAACACAAGCTATTACATATTTACATGTGCAATGTGGCAATGAGGTTCTACTGGGACTTCCCACATATGTACTGCCACCCTTGAAAGGTGTTTTCCGTTACGGTGCATCTTACTGTAGGCACATGAAAATCCATCAGATTTACACCTATCCTTAAGACTGATTATCAGTGCTGTTTCGGCTATTTAAAATACAATGTTTTCTCTAAAAGTTGTTTGTTCTGAATCTACCAACTTATTTGGTAAAGAAACTAGTGCTTACTGGTAGGTCCTGGACAACACAGATTAAGGATATTTTCCATGTGAAGATTGCAAAAGTTAATAAAGCCATTATGTCTTCATAAAAAAAATGTTCTGTTGCAATTCCCCTCCACCCCAGCTGAAGCTTACATTTTGCTCCTACATGGGTGACTATTAAGAAGGCATTGACAACTTTCCCTATTAATCATGCACTTGATGTATGACTAGTTTATGTTTTTATACATCAATGTTGTCAGGTTTTGTTTTATATTGATAATGATGTTGTATTTAATCTGCTGTTTGCATTTTTTTTAATTATCATTTACACAGAGCTCATTAAGCAAGGTAGGCAAGATTAGCAGTGTAATAACCATAAATAAAAATGAATACATAAAAATTCATTGTAAGAGAAACATTGAAGGTGTGCTACAACAAAATGGCATTGTTTACTACTAATGAAACTAGTGTGCATCCAAAATCAAAATGTGCATCTTTCTTTCATTGATAGACATGTTTTAATTAAACAAATAGTGGTCAAATAGGTTAAACACCAACAGTTATACTGTACCTCATGTAACTTAACTGTCACCCAGTCTTTGATCTTAGCTGCTTTCTCTTCTATGGTTTTTGCTTCTTGTAACCTTATCTCCTTCTGAAGTAAGAGGATTCATATTAAGTAAAAATATAAACTAAAATATACAAGTGTAGCAGAAACTCTGTTTTATCCAATTACTGTCATAGCATCAAATATGTGCCATTCATATCCATGTGAAATGCATATCACTACAGAAATATAATTGACCCATTTTAAAAGCAAAGTATATTTCTCTCATACAAAAGGTTATCAGATATAACACTAGCTGGCAAAGCAGGTAGGCATTAATTTGGGGCAACGTCCACCCCTGGCTTGCTCTCTGGTACCTCTGACACAGCCCTCTGATCTCAGGATAAATGAAACCAGATGCACGAACAAAAAGTATACAGGGTTCAAAGAACTTTGTATATTTTGTTTAGTTTTCACCTTTTCCCATCAGTAGTAAAGAGGGGTTTGTTAAAGATCTAATAGCTAGGTATCCTTGGTCAAGTGTGAAGTCACTGGTGGTCAAAGTGTGCTTCATGTCACTTGCATTATCCCTGGCATTTTTGTGAACTGACATCCAGAATATAGGTCAGAAAGCAATAGTCTTTGACCTTGACACACAGGACTGCTGATTCCAGGATGCAAACTGAAAAGAGTTCTGTCTGTTTCACAGCTACTATCCTCTATACCTTAAACAGTATTATAGGCAATAAACACTTAGTAGACAGGTGTGTTAACCTTAGATGAAACTCTCCAATGTAATGTCCATTTTCTATAAATGTTTGTCCAATGAGAGCAAGTTGTGCCCGTCATTAAAAGTGGGAAAGGTCTATGGGAGGTGATTTATATTTTTTAAATTTTAATGTAACAACCCAACTACATACAATCATAGATTCTGAAGACAGTTTTCTGGTGCAATAGCTCTAACCGTGAAACCATGCAGGAAGCCAAATGTTAGCGTGAGATCAAGGAAAACGCATTTGGATAAAGAAAAAACAACCAACGGTCATGGTAATTGGAAGTTTGCAAAGTTCTGACGTTTTCGGAAGTTAACCTGAAATGCAAAGCTGTATTTTAAAATAAAGCATCAAAGGATCGTGCCTATTGTTGCCTCTCATGGTTGAAGGCTCATTGTTGTGTTCCTATGCTTCCAGATCCACTTTGGGTCCTACATCATCCCTTTCCTGTCCCAGTGTCAATACCAAAGAACCTGTTCCAATTTTCCGGAGGAGTGAATTGGTGTGTGCAGCTGGAATCTGTGAGTTTGGGTTCTCAAGTGGTGCCAGGACAGTGGCATGTAAAGCGGATCCTGCTGGCAGAAATGCAGGAACACATTGTTGGATGAATTCATCAAAAGGATTTGCCTGATCTAAGAACGCTGCTAACATTGAGTAACACGTACAGTCTACATTTGGCTACACCATTAAAAGGTGAGCAACACTATTGTGATAAAACCTTGCACTCAATTCCAGCATGGGTTCCATGGCTGTTACCAGTTTGTGTCCTGCTCTTCTGGGGTTCCGCTGCAATTAGCAACTACAAAATGGAGTCGTTGGTGTAACTCTGACCCTCTGTAAAAGTTTAAACTATTAATCAAACTCTGTAAATTTCTGGATTTCTTTGTAACTCTGGGCATGGCTTATTCTCATGTTTCATCTGATATTTGACATTTCTGATATGGTTCTGAAACCTGAGGATGTGGAATTAGAAGTTCTTTCCTTTCACGTTTTCAAACAGATAGAGGGTCTTAAGGCAATTTGGGGATTTTCCATTGACACCAGATCATATACTGATTCCATCTCCCTTAGTAACCCTGCATCTTCAAGTACTCAGTCAAACTCCTCGTGTAGCCAGCCTGTCTAAGTCCTTTTTGAGGAAGGGAAGGGCTTTCTTTGGCCGATTAAAATATTCACTTTTCATGGAAGTTCCCTTGTGGGTAACAAAAGACATGGAGATCCAGCAATAAACAAGGTGCCTACCATAGGTAAGACATTTTGTTTTTCAATCTGTGCATTTGTGCTACAGAGCTCGCTCTTTTCAGAAGTGTCACTTGCCACTTAGCTTTAAAAGCATCTGCTGAAAATTATAAAGTAAAATTCACTGCGTATTTACCTTTTAACAGTTTCACTCTAACACACATATGTTATCCATAGATAAAATAGATGTTGCAATTCTTAGGAGCAACAATTGCAAATACAAGTATGAGTTTATTTTCTATTGCAATGGGTGACCGCTAGATAAGTTTAAATATTTTTAAGAATAATGAACTCAGTGAAATTTTTAACAACTATGTAAGGCACTAAAGGCAGTGCAAATATTGCTGTGTGAGCACTGTGTTGGATGCACCCATAGAGCAAAGTATTTTTGCTTTTCAAAAACAAACTCCCAAACCAGAAGTTTCCTACTGAAAACACAAAACATATGACCCTGAGATGATGGAGGATTCTTCCACAGTGAGATTCATTTATTTTTAGTTTCCTGATTTGGACCACCAGGAAAAGCCTGGTGGCTCTGAACAGGAAAGAATTATGTCGGAAAATAGGGCGGATAGTCTCTGAGGTACTTTGACTGATAGTCCACTGTCAGTCATGCCATTGGTCAAACGTTTCCACCAGTGGAGGCAGCTTAGGCTCAGTCAGCAGACACATGGAGGGTTCACCAACTCTAAATAGAGGTGGGGAACTGTACGTTTGTTTAAAGGGTAATCTGTCATGCTTTTGTTGGTGTATCATATCCCACCAAGGTCGAAATAAGGCCTGCTGTATGTAATCAGTGCTCTACCTCATCCTCTTCTAGCTTCATCCTTGCTCATCTCATTGGATGGACGATGCCTTCTACGGAAGATGCCTCACTGTGTAGATGTCCCTCTGACATTGAAAGTAACCCACCACCCAGGCATTGGTGGTCTGTTCTGATGTCTCAAGTGCTCTTGGGCCTCCTTAAGCCCTGCATCAGGGCCTCCTTAAGCCCTGCATCAAGATTCTATTTTATCCTGTAAAGGTCATTAACATATTATGGAAGGGTGCTAGTTATGCATGGGTGGAATGGCCCTTTTGCCTCTGTTTTGTGTCATTCTTTGTGGTCTGTGACATGCCTTGCAACCACCTCTATGTTCTGTAGTTTTAGAAGTCACTGGAATAACTTTGTTTTTCACTACTACTTTCTATATAGGGATCTCAACAGGGGATATGCCTACATACACTTGTCCTACTATAGTAGCATTTATGCAATTTGGGAAACAAAATAGATGTACTTTAAGGAGAGCTCATGTGGGTGGGCCCAAAAACAAAGATACTCAGAGCAAAGAAATAGGGTGAACATCTCAAAGTATGGAACCCCTTGAGGCTTGTGAAATGGATGGTCTTTCTTCCAAGGAGGCTGTAGCAGTTCTGCCATTTACATTAGAGAGAGTACAGAAGGGGATTATGCTCTCTGACAAGTATTCAACAACAGTAGAGAAAGTGCAGCACTGCTATCCTTGGCAGTTGAGGAGTTGGGAAGAACATCGGAAAGACCTCTAATCAGTCAAGTAGGCATCTTTCTTGCTGTATGCTACCAGTCTGTACACTGGGAAAGGGATATTGGGTGTTTGAACTGCTATCAGCACCTGTACTGGCAGGTGTGACTGCCTGAGAGGTCACATAATCCCAGCTGCAGGGACAATAAACTTGGATGGGAGTGGAGGCTAATGACCTTATCAATATCTTCAGCCGTCTTACTTCTGGCATGGAACATGGCTGCACTGCTGCACTTTTATTTGAGGTTTGGTGAGTTTGTACTCAGATCAATGTAGCCCAATACATTCTGGGGGTCATTCTGACCCCGGCGGTAATTACCGCCATGGCGGAGGTTGGCGGTAGCACCGCTAACAGGCCGGCGGTGCTCCGCCGGGCATTCTGACCGCGGCGGTACAGCCGCGGCCAGAAGCGGAAAGCCGGCGGTGTACCGCCGACTTTCCGCTGCCCGTCAGAATCCTCCATGGCGGCGGAGCACGCTCCGCCGGCATGGGGATTCTGACACCCCCTACCGCCATCCTGTTCCTGGCGGTTCTCCCGCCAGGAACAGGATGGCGGTAGGGGGTGCCGCAGGGCCCCTCGGGGCCCCTGCCGTGCCCATGCCACTGGCATGGGCACGGCAGGGGCCCCCGTAAGAGGGCCCCACAACGTATTTCAGTGTCTGCTTAGCAGACACTGAAATACGCGACGGGTGCAACTGCACCCGTCGCACCTTCCCACTCCGCCGGCTCAATTCTGAGCCGGCATCCTAGTGGGAAGGTTGATTTGCCCGGGGCTGGCGGGTGGTCTTTTGGCGGCCGCCCGCCAGCCCCGGGCAAATCTCAGAATCACCGCTGCGGTCTTTTGACCGCGGTGCGGTGTTCTGACGGCGGTACCTTGGCGGACGGCCTCCGCCGTCCGCCAAGGTCAGAATGACCGCCTCTGTCTCCAATGTAACCAATGTTTCCTGTTCAATGTATTGACTTTCTTGCTCTGTCATCCAAATGATACTGCATTGATCTGCATTGGTCTACAAGTGTGATTAGTGATAGTAACTATCTAGCAGGTGTCCTGGATCCTAGGTATTTCCTTATCTCGATATTACTGACTTTTAAATCTTACCACAAGTGTAAGCATGATCTCACTCCTCTAGTTCTGGCATAGACCCGCTGGATGGAGTTCAAAGCACTACACTACAATTCTGGGCAACTATGAGTAATCAAAATCGATCTCTTTACTAATATTTCCAAGATACAAGATGAACAAATCTAACCCACAGCAACATTAGGGTTGGAACAATGGGCAGCGACACAAACCATGTGGAGCGCGGCACCGAGACCCCCTTGTCACCCGAATACTTGTGCATCTATCTAGTCAATAACAGTAAATTGAAACAGCTTTCTTTGGGGTTCAAACCCCTAGACTTTTGAGAAAATTCTAGGACCTTTCATGCCTCAACAGAGGAAAAACCTGTTCAGTGGAATGACACACTCTAGTCTGCTCCCCATTCCTGACTCCATTAGTAATATTTGCTGTTTGGATTTGTGAACTAAGCCCTCAATTCATTTCCACAAGTTTTAATTTTCTCCCTTGTCCATCTGTTTCTCAGCCATCGTTTTTTCCGATGCTTGTGATGTTTTTTCTTTATTCCATTGTGAACTTAGCTTTGTCCCATTTATTACTTAATGTTATTCTTCTCTTCCCCTATTCCTGATTCGAAGCATTTGCACTCCTACTCATTATCCTCTGGAAACCAACAGTTTACCAGTTGTAGCTCAATGCATATGAGAGCTGGAACATTTGACTTATCCATCCTACTTGACCAGATGTCCTTGCATGCACGGAAAAGCAAAGAGTAAAGACATGAAGAAAAACTAAGAGGAAGAAGTCTCCTTTGTTTCTCTGTACTAATCTAGCAAATAAAATGGGACTATAAAGACTTTAGGAGGAACTCTATGCTGCCAAACCAACTACCAAAGTTTGGCTTCATTCATCTATCTCAGCCCCACTGCCCCACATCATAAATGTAGAACCTTAACTAACTGATAATGCAACCATTTTACTCACATAATAAAAAGGTGCTAAATGCAAGTACAAAAATGCATAAGTCTTGAAAAACCAGGGTTCAAAGAACTACTCATCCTTCCTGCGTGCAAGACTGTTAAACAAAAAGAAAAAAGTAGGGGGGGGCAGAATTGAGTCTTCATGTTGTAAGAAGAGATCCATTTTGCCAATTTTCCTACTTAACACTTCGCCCAACATCAAGGACAGAGTGGAAGAAGAACCTCATAGGAAGGGTAAATGCAATTTTGTGATTCTGCAGCGGCAACTTATTCCACATAATCATAGGTTTGCCATCCTTGACACATAATCCATCATCTTTTCTATGATTTGAGATTTTATTAAAAGTTACAAAAAATGCGGTGAGTTGTACTTTGTGGAGTGAAAGGTTTTAGCAACACAAAAGGATGATGGATGGAGTGCTGAAACTTTTTAAAGACTCACCCCTAGTTAGAAATCTGGGTTTAATCCATTGTTCTTTTGCTCAGCATGCCAACCCATTTTGGACCCAGCCATATGCAAATCAGTCTTGACCCTGTTTCCCATGGGAACAGTCTAGCCCAAACTGCTAGGCCAGGTTCTCCCTGGACCAGAAACAAGCATCCTGGGTTCGGTTTCAGGGTATCACCCTTCATCAGCTAGGCTGGCTCGTATCCAGTGGCATAGTGAGCACGGGACCCATGTCGGGGCATACCCTTCCCACTTAAGACAATTTTAGCAACACAAAAGGATATTGGATATAGTGCTGAAACTTTTCAAACACAGAGTGAAAGATTGATTGGTCATCTTTTATTTGCTTATCGTTGTATTTAGGTATTAAATCGGTACTAATCTGGTGAAAACTTTGCCCAGACAGTATTAAAGTGTAAAAAATGACAAAATATTGAAGTAACACTATCACAAAATGTGCCACATAATTTGCCTTTCCTTGTCGCATAATTTAGTCAATGCTGCTGCATAATTCCAATGGCCCTTCTCATAGGTAAGTGGGATAGGAACTTGCAGAATGGGTAGTCAGACATCTCCAGCACACAGATTGAGGTGAAACATTTCCATCAGCTGTACACCTGAGTATTCAAAGCAGACAAAAATGTTCAGTATAAAAAACCCATAGGCCCAGTTTAATGTCTGGCGAACAGGGTAAATCATCATAATGGGAATGGAGTACCTATCTGTCATACTCTTGGTCCGCCTGCCTAATTTTGAGTCAGGTGGACCATATGATTTATGCAGACTGAGTAAAATATAACCTATAGGTGGAAAAATTCCTCCAACAGCCAAGGGAGGACAGGCTTTTGGAGGTAAGCTATCTGACCATCCACCCTATTCAGAGTGGGTGGTCAGATTACTTTTTTAAAACAAACTCCCACTTTCAGAGTTTATTTTTTGAAAGGCAACAACTTTAAAATGTTGGTGTAAGCATCCGTCACCAATGAATGATGTATTCCAAACTTATAAATGGCTCTGTGTGAACTGCTGTGACGATGGTTCGTACCTACCATTAGAGTTCACTGCATGGCCGACAGTAAACTCTAAGGGTCTCATTACAACTTTTGAGGGTTGGAACCATCTGATGCCAAAGCCATGGAGAGGAGGCTACCGTCCTACCAGCAGCCTCCTCCACTAGTCATTTTACAATGTTTCCACCAGGCTGACCGGCGGAAACCATGCTCCTGGCGGTGGCAGTAGTCCCCTAGCAATCCAACTGCCAGGGTCGTAATATGGCGATTGGACCACCAGGAGTGCAGTGGTCAGACAGCCACAGAGAGTCTGGCGGTCTTAAGACTGCCAGTCTTCAAATTAGGCCCTAAGTTTGGCAGGTGGAGTAATGGCAGGGTGGTGAACTTAAAGCCCTCCATCACCCTGACTATCTTTACTCTGTCCACCAAACTCTAAATCAGGCCCATAGTTTGGCCTATGGACAAAACCTGTGCAATCCCATTGATTTATAGTCCAGGTAAAGTATGTATGCAATGGGGCCACCAGGGTGCACGCCCAATAAAGCACTGCCTCTGCTGCTGACAGGGCTTTTCTGTTTCGGGTTGTGCCATGCTACGATCTTTTCTGCTGCTTGAACCATGATTCAGTAGGATCTAATTTTGAAGTGGACGGTTTTTAGGTTATTTTATACTATGTTATGTTATTTTATGTTATGCTACAAAACACATATTTTGACATTAGATTAACCTCACAGCGCCACTACCATCCTGCCCTGATTTAAAGACCCTCTAGTCAGGAGATTTCAAGACCCTCTAGTTAGGAGGTATGTGCATCTAGAGAAAATCTGTGCCACCCACAGCAATGTGTGGAACAGAAAATGGTTGCTATTTACTTAGTTCAGAGGTAAATCTCTATGACTTAAATAGTTCAGATATAAAGCTATTTCAATGCTTAGGCTCATATTTATACTTTATTTAGCGCCGCATTTGCATCATTTTTTGACGCAAAAGTGGCGCAAACTTACAAAATACAATTATATTTTGTAAGTTTGTGCCATTTTTCCATCAAAATAAGATGCAAATCAGGCTCAAAAACAGTATAAATATGGGCCTTAATGGATTAGCATTATCAGCCCATTTTGTCTGTGCTTTAAACTGTAATGGACTTGACAATTGATAGTACACTTTTAAACATTTTTTTTTTGTTTTTAATACTTTATGGGCATATTTCACAAACAGTTGTGTCGCTCTTGCGCCATGCAACAGGAGCAGGAGCCATTCAACTCTTAATTTAGATTTATCAACCCACACAAGGCCACCTTTCATGGCACTGCCTGGCTTGATAAATCTAGAATAACGCAACACAGCACAAATGGCTGAGTTGCGTTACTCTACCCTGGAAAGGTATTCCATGGGTGGAATGTGGGTGTTCCCACACATCCACCCATGGATTTTGGCACATACCCAGATTTACCATTACTGGTAGCCCTCAGAATGCATTAAAATCCTACGCCTCCCCAGGTGAGGCGTACGAGGAGAAATATCTTTATTTCTCCTCATTACTTCCTCTTTCTAGGTGTGCTACATTCTGCAGCACACACAGTAAGACGAAAATGCCTCTCAGGATTGTTTTTGTGTAGAGTGCAAGGGTAACTCCGTTGGTGCTTGGCAGCACATTGCGCGCCAAGCCAGGGAAAAGACAGGAATGTGCCGTATAATGTTAAGTATAGCGCATTCCTGTCCTTTCCCTATTACGCAGCACGGACAGGGGACTTGCTGATCTACGTGATTTTTGTTAAATATGCCCCTATATATATTTTTTAAATATGCGTATCATTCATGCAGTTAGCTTACTTTATTGTTTTATACTAATGCAATATTGTTTTTGTAAAAGACATGGTACACTTGACTATAGTCAAAACATCATAAAACAAGATACCATATTGTAATACAATTTCTATGTTATTCGTATTATTCAAAGGGTGTTTGAAGCGTTTGCCTTTCATCATGTGTAGTTAATTTGCAGTAGTGTTTATGGCAACTGTACTCTATTTAATTTCAAGGGAATACAAAGCATCTTTCATATTAAATCAAATTACAGTATCTAGATTTAGGGATATTGTATTTGGCCTCAGAAAATAAATCTTACCACTGTTTCATTGTTTTTCGTATTTTCTTAATTTTAGAACATTTGCCCGGCTGGCTGAAAAGAAATGTGCAATTATTGAGGCTACTTTTATAATGAAGGGATAAACGAGTATGCTATTCATATAAACGTTACAAATGCTCTTGTGTCCAAAGAACAGAGAAGGAAAAAATACCAAAAAACATGAGCTCCTTCAAGTTGCACATTAGCTTCTTGACCATTATGTAATTCTTGACAACCAGTTGCAGCACTAGTTGGGAAAAGCACCACTATTTGCCAGCAGTCCTGTAGTGAGCAAAGAACGCACAGCTCTGCCTGGTGGGAAGGCCTGGGGCAACGACCAGTATGGTCCTCCTCTCCCCTACGCTGCCCAACTTGTCAGCTAAACGTAAAGTAAAGACAGCCATGGAGATAAATGTCCTGCACAGCCGAGCAGGGGGCGTTGACATGAAACCCAAACCCGGTGCTAGGGCCAAAGTTCTGATAAGTTCTGAAAGTAATTAAAAATCAACTACTGTTTACTAAAGGTTACAAACAACTATTTTAATTTTTGTAAGGGTTAATGGAAAAGGACACTGAAATGCAGTCTCCTGGCCTATTAAAAGCACCCCTAAATGCATTATATTTTCACTGTTATGGCACGTAAGACAGTTCAGAGTCATAAGAATTTAAATGAACATAAACACAAGTTAAAGAAGCGGAATAAAACAGGTGCTAGATGTTATTAGAATTGGATCCTAAGGTAGGGATTTTTCCAAATAAAATTGGCTCCAGAGCAGAGCCAGCTCTGCACTTTCTCAATAAAATTTTAATCTGTGAGCAAATTCCAAGTGGATACAGTATACTTTAAATATTCTTGTCAAATTGTAGCCATAAACCATTTTAACATAAATATGGTGAAGAACCAGATGATGACGTTTGGTGCTTCTGCATTTATGGGAAATAATAGGTTAGTTGTCTCAAACGGATTCATACCAAAACATATAAGTACCTAAAATATTGTTTGGAACAAAATAGAGGGAAGCTAAGGAGAAATCAATGGAACTTGTTTCGAGAACTCTTTCGAAGTTTTACTCAGTCTTTATCTTCACTCATGAATCTAATAAAAATGATAATATAACCCCTATATCAAATTAGAGGCAATTCTTATGTCTTCAAGCGATGTTGAAGTCCATCGACAGGCTAAATGCTTTTTTGTGGAGGAAACAGTTAGAGATCTGACGAACTAACTCAGCCAATTAATCAAGTTAGTGTTAACAAAATCTTTGGGCAAGGGAACTTTCATTACCCCTTGTGTGAGTTTTTCTTCCATAAGAGCCGATGCTCATTCTTTCTAAGACTTGCTTGGGAAGAAATTCAAAAGCAATCTATAGGTGCCACCAGGAACTTTAGCTTCTTTTGTAGCGTATGGTGATGGTCTGGAACCATAAGCAGCTTCTCTGTGACCAAGCAACTACATTAAAACTTTTTAAGGTTAGAACCACAGATAATATGAGTCAATTTTCTAGAGATGTTGATGTGTCCACTCTTTGTGAAAAAGTATCCTACAAGCAGCACTATGACGCCTATAGAATGGGAGGTTTCTGTAGACTTGAATCTACTCAAAGATACATAGATCATGAGAAAGTTTATGGGCAATAGATTTCCTTATGCTAACACCCTCTTGGTGATGAGTGCCAGGTTATTTGTTGCTGATCACCTAGAATTTGAAACCTCTACCAACAAAGAAATGAAACCACTAATTATATTTTATTTCATTGACTGCACTTAATAATATCGAAAATAGGCTACTTCTCCATATTTGCATACATATGCAGTGATAACCGAAATTGAGCAAACTATTTTATTAATGAATGATAATGATTTAATGATGATAGGACTTTTAATGGTTTTAACCTAAGTGTCATAAAATTTATTGAATTGTACTTAATTATTGGTGCTGTTTTAATTGATAAATACATGTGTTTTTATACAACGGATAAACCAACAAATGAAAATAATATAGTAGTTGGCACTATAAGCTGAAAATGAATATAGAACTTTTTAACAAACAAACAACTTTGAAAAACCTACATACACTTTGTTGGATTTTAAAAAAGATGAACTGTTTGCGTGAAAATTACAAATACGTTTATAAAGAAAAAAGATAGCTTTGTTTGCTAAACACCTACATCCTTTTTTCTAAATATTTGCCAAACAAGGGAAAGTATTAAGTGCTGTATAGGAATTCTGAAATTCCTAAACACAGACTTCCTTTACAAAGATGTGGTGCAGGGTTTCACTACAAATTGGAAATTTGGGGGATATTTTCCTCAGTTTTCATATAGGAAGAGGGACAAGACAAAGGTGACATTTACCCCCTGCTCTTTGCACTAGTTGTGGAGGCATTTTTTATAGCAGATTTGGCACAGCCCAAATATTGGAGTGGTGAAATTAGCGCAAGAATTTTAAAAGCTACAGCATTTCCGATGATGTAATGCTCACTCTGAATTACCCAGAATGATCAAACCCAGCACTACTGACAAAATTAAATCCATTTCAGACAGCAGGGGAATTTAAAATGAATCTAGTAAAATTGGAGGATTTGAATATCAATGCCCCCAAGTTACAGTACAATTTTACATGTGGTTGAAAAGAAAAATAGAATTAGCTGGGATTAAAAATAGCCAAAACTTTTCAGAGACTTTACCAAGACATATGGTGCCATCTGAACAGAATTTAGGGATTTCAGTTTGTTATTAGCGATCCTTTGTGAATCACAATTAGGAAATCGCAATTCCTAAATTACAAAAATATACAAATTGGAAATACCGATTTCAAAGGGGGTCACAATGGACATACCTCTTTAATATTAATGAGGTAGATCGATCGCAATGTGTGACCCATTAGGAATTGCAAGCATTACAGACAGTCACCTGCTGGGGTCAGCAGGCAACCATGTCTGTGATTGCTTTTTAATAAAGCAAACTTTTTCCTGAAATGAACTTCGAGTTTCCTAAAAAGGAAAACCGGTTACATTTCATAAAATAAAATGTAATGTTTAAGTTTCATCATTTAGGAGTAGGTGCTCTTAACAAATATTTGTTTCAACAGTCACAAAACAAAATAAATGTCTCAGGTCAGAGCACACTGTAAATTTCCACATATTTTGCTGTATCCAAAGACAGACTTTTTGCAGAGCTGCTGTACATCAGAGGTCTGCAGCCTCTTCAATAGTGAGAGCTACTTCTGATCAATGAAACCAGGCTGAACTACTGCCTAATACATGGATTATATAAAAGCATCCAGTCCTGCTGCAATGTCATAAAAGCTAGTGTAGCATCTGCCAAGGAGCTGTCCCTTTAGTCTTGTTTATGAATCACCTGTAAGAGGTGAGTGCCTCTCTGGGGTATGTGGATTCTTTGTCTTGAAATACATCGGATGACACTATAATCATTATGAGATCTAAGGTATGAAAGATTTTCATTAACCTGCTAATTGTCCAAAACACATTGGTTGATGTCCAGATCCTGGCTCTGCCTTAATGATTCAAGATGAAGAATAATATTTACTGAGGGCATGAATGGTACAACAATTATTGGCAAGGCCGACCCTAGAATTTTCGCTGAGAAAATGCCCTAGTACTCCCTAGCACACATGCAAATAAATACAATTATAAATTATTTTTAGCATGTATATTTCACTCTAAACTATGACCATTTCACAATATATACCTGCAGTCTTTATAGTGCATAGCGCTCTACAAGAAAACATATCTCTGACGCAATCCTGTCCATGCGTATACGTCTGAGAGAAGGATAACACTAAATTAATAAAAGGCGCAGTGGCACCTTGGCACAGGGGCACATTTAACCCAAGTTTCTGCCTGTTTTCCAAAATAAATCATAAGGGCAAAGTCCTTGCTTGCATTAGGACACATGGTATTCTTGCGCACCTCTGACCATCGATACTTGGCCAGGTCTTATCTGGAGTTTTTGTTCTTACAACGCGTGTTCCCTCTTGGGTAAGTAATCCCATGCAGACACTTAGCATACCCTGTTTTTTATTTTGCTCCTGCCAAAGCACTCCTGCCGTTACTGTGTGCTGTAAACAACAGGTGCTGGTGTCATCCAATTTAATGATGAACAATTTCTGAGAAATCAGTAGCCTGAGTCCTCCATGCTGGGGTTTGAACTGCAGATCAGTGCATATGTCAGATCCCACAAAGCCATCTTGCTGGCAAATAATGAATCCGGGGCTGATGGAATCCCTATTTATACTTTGCGGGCTGCAATGTCCTCCAAACGCTTCCCTATCATAGCCAACATAAAGAAATAGAAAGCGTTAGTTTATTCAACTGTAATTTTCACTCAGAAGACAGACCTTCGCATCTGTATTACATATATATTAATTACTAGACAAATGTACACAATCACCACAGTTTCAGATAAATTTCAATCATGAACCCAATGTCCTTGTTCAGTACTCTGGCACCGTCATAGGCCAGGAGAATAAGGACGATGACTCTGATCTGACTTGGAGACAAACATGCACTCCACGGATTCAGGAAAATAGTAAAGAAACACATAAAGGCACAGTTGAAAGGGGGGCTCGATTACGTGGATGCCCATATAAGGCTTCTTGTGTTTGGAGAAAAGCAACACAACTTTTCATTGTTTTCTTTTTGACTTCCACAAAAAGATGTGCATACCTGCGGATTATTAGAAGATACAATAACTCTACCAAGCCTGGCAGTAACTCCCCTCTATAAACGTTGAGTCTGCTACATTTACAAGCACAATGGACTGGACAAGTGTAAGGTACATGTTGCTTGGCGGTGATGCCCGCTCGGCCTCCAGTTTATTTAATGACTTTTGCTACCGAATCAAAATATATGTAAAGACAGTTTGTCTTAACCTGTTCTTCAAGCTGTTGCTCCAAATGTTGTATCATGTCATCCTTCTCTTGTACCAAACTTTCAAGATCTTGACATCTCTTATACAACCTGGTCTCAGTTTCGCTGGTTTGAACATTTGCTTCTTTCAGCTTCTCTTCCATAACCTGCACCTGTGGGTAAACAACAAATGCACAAATCTAGATGATAGCACAAATCATAATTTCAGCTCCAGTCTCAAAATTAAAACTTCTGCATAAGGCCGATTAGCTACATTAAGAAAGCCCTAAGAATTTGGATGATGTTTTGTCACTTGTGCGATCAACAAGGTCATGGGGTGTGCGCAGCAGAACAAGGAGTAAACCTCGGGGGAACCGAGCAACTGGTGAAAAGTAGGAGGTAGATTCAGGCCTAGAAGAAGACTTCAGACCATAACCTGTTCCCACTCTTGCAAAAAACAACCACATGCTCTTATGTGCTTGTGCCAATGGAGCTGTGTAGGTACTCTGGAACACAGTCAGCCACACATCTGCCCCGGAAAGTGTTGTACCGCAATATCAAGTTATTAATAATGCCCTGCACAAAAATCATCTCCACAATCTAGACTTGCATTATCTTGCATTATACATCGAGATAAGCAGATGTGGAGCTACACAAGCAAACCTATATTTCTCTCTATATTATTACCAATATGACATAGAAAACTCAATTTGGGGAGTTGATATTTTGCGGTTTGTTATTTCTTTTCTCCATGTTATGACCTCCAACCCCTCAGGTAGGCCAGAGTTTGCCAGGAAGAAAGTGGGCAGCCAGGAAATTGCTTCATCTTCAAGAAGAAAAAAGGCATACAAGGCTGAGGCCATTGGTGAAGGCTGGTCCTTTACTGGGAGCCAGGTGGCATTTCATTTGGAGAATATAAGGCGTGAGAGGAAGATACTGATGGTGAAACAGACCACATCCTAATCAAAGCACCAAGCCCAACATAGTTATATTGAGCTTGGTGGGGAGTACCTGTAGGCCACTGAGGCCTTATAAATGCATAAATAAAGCCACATCTCTTTTGGAACAGTGGTGACATTTGAGGAGACAATTTCATTTAAAGATAGGTATTACCTACAGGGTATACATACAAGGTACAGCTTGGTGGGCTAACTGATTCAAAATATAAGCATACAGCCATAACGTTATCTATTTTCTATGTCAACATAAGCTGTGGTCTTGTAATCCTAATCACAGTAATAAAACCTGATACAATGATCACAAATGTAACTCAAGCTTGACTAAGTGTGTTTGAACCTATAAAGTGACACATACACATTGATGAAAATCAGTTTGGGGAACCCATTATAAAGCCCTCTGCCTGCCACATTAGTAGTATATTTCTTTCATTAAAATATCAACCCTGGAGAGCTTCAGCAGGAATTCAGCCTCCACCGCAGTCAATTTCATTTTTATCTGCAAATTCGCCATGAACTTGCCCCATACATAGGCAGCTTTGACTCCCTTCCAGAGTACAACCCACCAGAGGGTAAGCTTCTGGCAGTAGATCTGGGAGATCACAAGTTGGCAAAATAATATTGCATCCTCTTTATACACAACCCCCACACATTATTGCATGGTCGGGAAGCTGACCTTAGTGCTCTTGACAATGACGATTGGGCTGATGCACTGAGGCTGCCATTTTGCCATGCCTGTGGCTAATACAGCCTAAATACCTTCATAGGATCTACTACAGTAGATACCAACTATGATGCATGGGATGGTAGACTCTTCACTATGCCTACGTTGTTGAATGGAGGAGTGTTCCTTCATTCACAAAGTGTGGGAGTGCTCTGTCTTGCATAGATTTGGGGTTAGAGTGATCTCCTCCTGCACTTTATGGATGACAATAGGGGCAATAGGTACAAAAGGGCACTCCTGTCTCTGGGGCTGACCCTGGCGAAAAGAGACATAGCCAGAGAGTAGGAGGCAGAGGCCCCCCGTCCTTGGCAGTGTGGAAGAGAGGCCTAGAACACTGCATGGGCTTGGCGTTTTATCAGGTCGGAGGTTGCCCTCAACAGTATAACAAGATCGGGCATTGCTAATCAGATTACCAAAGGATTTCTCTACAACGTGTCTCCTCAGAGCTTTCATTACTATATGAGATTTGAGAGTATGGTCAGGTGGGTGGAAAGCAAGTTGCATGAGTGCACAATGATATCTGACTCACATATTAATGCACATGGTAGGCCGGTGGTGAGTCGCGGGGTAGTTTCTCTGAGCAATTTTTGTGTTTCTATGACTATAACTGAGATCATTTTTCCTCCTTGAATAACTATCGGCCAGCTCAACCTATCTGCTACCGTGAAACTTAATAAAATTTGTCATGAAAAAAATATCAACCCTGGAAACAGTGCATATCATTGTTTGTGTTGCACATGCAGTCTCCTGGATCCAACAATGGCAGCAACTATACCACAACGAAAACTGGAGCAAAACAACAGCTCATTGTGTTTAGAATAGCTCTCCTTTGATCAAGTATTAATGATTTGATTTGTAACTATGGCAAGGATATATTCATATTTCGTGTATGTCACATACAAACTGTATATGAAAAAAGACGCACCAGCTGAAAAACATGACTATGGCTCAATCTGTCCAGAGGAAGAACCATTAAATATCTTTCCCACTTTGGGTCGAAAATGAACCACTTACACTAACCAAAGAGGAACTTTGATCATTTTGAAGAAAGCCAACGAGACAAAGGAAAGATCTATTTTACTTGCAAAGGCATTACATCTTCCCTTTCCCTCACTCTGCCTAAAGAATTTTCTTTTGGTACACTTGCACTGTGGTGGTCTCTAATATGATCCTTTGGAGAAATTATTTTGAAATATCTTGAAGCGAATGTAAATATTTGTGTCAGCAAATTTTTCATGCATTTAGCTTGACACTTGAAATCATGACGCATGTGCCTGTGTGTTTTTGGGTGAACTTTACACCATAAAAACACCCAATAATTCACACTGACACTGCTTGTACAAAGTAAACATTTGTATTATACATAAATTGTGTTTTTCCAATTAAATTCAGAAGATATTGGGTGTTAAAACTGAATATAAGAGAGGGGCTCATAAGGAAGGTAACTAGGTTTCAGGAGATGTGCCAAGAACAACACCATATATGGTGTATCCCTCATACATAATATAATGAAAATGTTCGAGGAATAGTCTAAGTGGGCATACCAGCAAACGAAGTGGGGAAAAGAACTTGGGATAGATCTACATAATGATTAGTGGAAACTTGTGAGTACAAGATGGGACTAACGTTGCAAGACGAGGGAGAGAAGCATTAGATTCTACATAGGTGGTACTGTACACATATTGTGGTCATGCCCTACATGGGAAGCACCAGGGAACAACGAGTCCTAAACCACAAAGTTGTGGAAAATGAAAGCAAAACAACGCTTTTGTTTTCCACAACTTACTTGTTTTAGGGCCTTAACCACGCATGGGTGAACCATGTACATGCGTGGTTGAGGCACAGAAGAAGGGAGTCAACACGGCCAAGGAGGAGGTAAGTTGGGCTGGGGCTGTTTTTCTGGGTCTGGGGTGGGGGGCTTGGGGTGATTAGGGTTTAGGGGTGGGGAGGGGGTCAGTGTTTAGGTTTTAGGGGTGGGCTGGGGGTTGGGGTGCTTTAGGTTTTAGGGGTGGGGGTGAGGACTCGGGGTATATTTAGTTTTTGGGGGTGGGGTGGGGGGCTCGGGTGATTAGAGTTTAGGGGCAGAGGGGCGGTCAGGGTTTAGGTTTTAGGGGTGGGTTGGGGTGCTTTAGGTTTTAGGGGAGAGGGTGGAGACTCAGGGTATTTTTAGTTTTTGGGGGTGGGGGGCTCGGGGTGATTAGGGTTTAGGGGTGGGGAAGGGGGATTCAGGGTTTAGGTTTTAGGGGTGGGGAAGGGGGTTGGGGTGCTTTAGGTTTTAGGGGAGGGGGGTTGGGGTTGTGGGTTGGGGTGGTTGTGGGGGTAGGGAGGTTGCGGTAATTTTTAGGGGTGGGGGGCCAGGTGGGACGCATGCTGGAACCGTGCATGCTGATCAGTAATGCCTTTATCAGGAATGCCTTTACAACGAAAAATCGTTGTTAAGGCATTCGTGGTAAAGGCATTAGTGAGAACAACGAGGTCGTTGTTCCGACTTCGTTGTTGAGGCATGGGTGGTTGAAGCACTCGTTGTTTCAACATATAACCGCCCTACACATTTCTTGAACAACATACTTCTTGCAGAGTGTGAATTTATAGATGATAATCTCCATCTATATTTTGTGATAAAACATCATTACCAAAATTTGACATGTTTAAAGTCAGAAACTCGTATAACACTTAGTGCGGCATTATAATTAGAAATAATGATAACAATTACAATATAAACACTCTATGACAATGACTCTATTCCTGTATCTTTCTGTGACAAATCAAAAGATAAATGGCCAGTGGAAGATTTATCCCAATACATTACAATTTTGGCCCTCCTCCTATGACCTCCCAGTACTAAACGCCTTAGTTGTTAAGTCCCATCAACCAACAGCTAATCGTCTCTCTCAGCATCGGGCAGGCATTTTATTACAAACATATCAGGCAAAGGAGATACTAAGAACACAGGAGGAAGCTTTGGAGGAAGAATAACCTTTATTAGAAACACAGCAGCAGAGGATAACATGCTCCCTAGTCAGAGATAAGTAACTGGCTCTCCTTACAACTGAACAACATTCTGATAAAATCCTTCTATTGAAAAAGAAATTGCCAATCCAAGCACCTTTCCCAAATTTAGGCCCATTTCCCTGCTCTTGCCAAAATGCGGGAAAAGCTTGTTAATGAGCAATAAACAGAGTTCCATGAAAAGTCCAAATCCCTTTAAACCTCTCAATCCAGTTCCAGGCTTAGACACAATAAAAGGTATGCTGGCTATTGGTCAAAATGCGATGTTAATCCTTTTGGACTCAATGCAATGTTCAATACAGTCTTGCACACTGTCCTTCTTCAGCATCTCACTGAAATTGGTATGAGCTGCCAGACTTGGTCCTGGTTTAAGTCTTTTCTTGCAAACAGGGGACCAATGGTGTCTATTGGTCAGTTAACTTCAGGAGAGAAATCACTGAAATATGGCGTCCCACATGGCTCATCACTCAATCCTTTGTTATTTAATATATACGTCTCCTTTGATTTCTTTGATTGATCCATTTTGTATTGCCACCACCCCTTATGTAGATGATAGCCAACTGATTCTTCCTCCTAACAAAAGCTCCTTTGGTTCGGAGCAAAATTTTCTGAATTGTTTCACCAGCATCCTTTGGATGTAATGTTTCCATCCTAAGTGTAATGCAGAAAATAATAGATACTTCTGTTTGGGAATAATAATATGTTTTCCCTGCAAGATAAATGGGCCGATAATCTGCTGACCCCCCCCCAATCGCACGGTCTCTCGTGGAGGTGGCCACAAATATAGGAGTCAACTTTGGTGCCTTGCCTTTTCAACCTCGTTTTATCATGGTCTGACATGTGTTTCTCCCTTATTAAATCTCTTGAAAAGTTCTTTGAACTTCTCCATCTTGCAGTGAGGAAAACTGTAGCTTTTCCGCTCATTTCCTTGAGGCTGTATTACTGTAGTAGCCTTTACTTAGGCCCTACCAAGGAGTTAATTTATGTAGTTCAAACGTGGTGGTAAGACTAGTTCTTAAGCTTCCCTGCAAAAGCTCTGTCTCTCAAGAAATATCACTGGCTACCCATCTATAAGTGTGTTTTTTTCAGAAAATCTCTGGTTTTAGTCTTTAGAGCTTTCCGTTCAACTGGCCCAAATACCTCTCAGATCGTTTCACGCATTACAGAACTCACAGATCTTCTAATGTCAATCTGTTACAAACTAAGGCCAGATTTAAGAGGCCTAAAGCCACTTTAGCACCACCTTTGTGTCATTTTTTTATGCTAAGGCGCCGCTAAGGTGTTCTTTTCCTGGCGCCTAATTTACAAAGTAGTGCAATACATGCACTGAGCCACTTTGAAACACTCTACGCTATATTATGCATGCAAAATGCATTATGTATGCAAAGTGGGTGTTCCCCCGTTAACAGAGGCACCGAAAAAATGGAGCAAAGACATCTAAGAGATTTCTTTGTGTCATTTTTTTCTGCACTTTTAACACCTGCTCAGAGCAGGCGTTAAAAGGGGGCACACTATTGTTTACAATGGGCCCCTCTATACTGTTTAGGGTTAGCAACGAAATGTTGGCGCTAACCCTGAACAATACATCAATAGCGTAAAAAATGTTGATGCTATTGACCTCTACCCTGCGCCATGGTGCGCCATATCTTAGATACAGCACACACATGGTGGCGTTAAGGGGGCGCTAAGAGGTGCAAGGAAAGTGGCACTGCACTGGGTGCAGCGCCACTTTCCTTAAATCTGCCACTAATTTTAGGCTTAAAATTAGAGGCCGTAAATCTTGTACTTCACTAGGATCTAAGGCCTGGAATCAGCTCGCCGGTTCTTTGAGACTTGTTGAAAATGAAGCAGTCTTTAAGAAACAACCGAGATCCGGGCCTTTTTTAGCACCTGATGAGGTGTGCAGCCGTTTGATTAGATGTTTTCTGGCTTAGGGCCATGTTCTTTCAGAGATTTTGTTTTCTACAGGTTGTGTTACTGATGGTGTGATTAAGTGCCTGAGAAAGCGTCAAGATGCTCTGTTTTGAGTGGCAGTGCGCTTTATAAGGATCTTTTCATTCATTCATTCATCTAAAATAGTATGCAAGTAAAGAATGCATGATGATATAGACAAACAAGACACACAGGCCCTTAAGATAAAAGTCAATCAATGGACAATCCAAAAGGGAAATTAGCCAAAAAAGTCATCTTCTGAGACACTGAAGAATATAAATGAAATCAGGAGTGCTCTAGGGTCCAGGTCGTCAGTAATTACCTTCTGAGTTACCAGAAGCTCTCTGGCTGCTACTTAAGTACCTCAAGCACAGAGGCCAGCCCAGTGACATCGTTCAAGTGGCGTGAGGATGAGAAGTGTTCAGCTCCGGAAACAACATGCACAAAACTTCTCTTGGAGTGACAGGCAGCCAAACTAATAGAATGGCCTCACTCTCACAGAGCCTGATTGGTAGCATGGGGCCGACAGCACAATCAATCACCACGGTGAAAAGACACATGATGATTGGTCTTGCTGTAGGACCTGTGATGTCAGCCATATTGCGTGTGTTGAGCACAAAGCTAGGAACGAATTTCAAGTGCAGGACAGCAAGAGTCAGGATGTACATGTGTGGGCTGAGTATAGAATCCACCTAAAATTCTAGGACAAGTAGAGCAGAGCAACTGCTCATTGGATGTGGGTCTGGGAAATGTTGAAGTGAGTGGGTCTGTGCAAACAGTTATCAACTGGTTTGTGCCAATGTGTCTGGTTACAGGGCCCTCCCTGGCAGACAGTGTTCCTCCTTTCTGGCAATCCCTAGCCCCCAAATACACCAGTGGCATTAAGGGTCCCTGGGTACATAAGGGAGTCAGCTCTTCCATTATGCCTGCTAAATCAACAGACTTGCATTCATTACCTTCTTGGGTCTAGGTATCAAATCAAATAAGCACATTTTCGGGTCATAGTTTATGTTCCTGTCTACCATTCTTCTAATTGTTTCTGTCACATCCGTTCGGGAGAGTAGAAAGACTGAGCTGCTCCAGGCCATGTTAACTTAACCCAGCATCATTGTGTGTAAATCTAGAATAATCATCCATAACTCCCTTATATATTTTATTACATTTGGTTGGTGTCAATTAACGTTAATGGATAGTCAACCTCAATCAATTTGAATCAAGCATTGTGTGAAATACCTGCAATATAGTTCTCCACTCAAACCGAACCCTCATCAGCATACTTTGGTCAGATATTATCTTCCCATTTGGTTCTTGCATCCACTAGGTCCTGCCTGCTAGATTTGAACAGTGCTTGGTAGAGGATCGTCACTATTTGCAATCCAGCACGTGTTTCAGTTATTTTTAGTAAATCATGCGTCATAGCTGCAATCCTATTCTAGTTCCTTGTTTTTTAAAGTACACTCACAGCACTACAGTACATTAAAAACTGGCCTGGCGGAATCCCAAACTTGTCTCTAATTTCTGAAAAAGCTTGCATCGTATAATTGTCCTACTTGGAGCAGGCCGACCCATATCCACCTATAACAATCTATACGATGTCTTAGTATCTCAAAGTGTCCAGTGCCCATCCAACCTTTTCTTCTAGTACATTATCCCTATCACAGTATAATAATAGTTAGACTCTGTTAGAGGAGTAAAGGGAAGAAAAGGATATTGGGCCTCAACCATGGTAACTGAGGTAGTTTGCCTCTGATGTCCCAGGGTCCATCCTACTATGGCAAACAGGGCAAAGTACAACTCCTTTAGAAATTGACTCTCAGTGGTAGCGATGGAGAGCAGTCACATGCTTATCAGGCAAGTTGTGTGGAGGAGCTCGAGCTCAAAACTCAACAATCACACAACAACTTAATAAATGAATGTACACTCCAAGAGCTAGAAGTACCTTAATGCAAACTAGTATAGTACACTACACACTGGAGAAACTATGCAATTTAGTGTCCTTGGCGCTTTCTGGCAGTGCTAAGCCTCTATATGCTATCCCCCAATCTTCTCCCTTGCTCTAGGCTCTGTTTCTCAGGTGTCTAGGTGGCTTCCCATCTAAGGGTTATGTTTATGGCTCAGCTGTAGTTATATCACTCCTGTAATCAGTGCGCTCAATTGTTTGCTCTCTGTCACACTACACACAGGGGATTAGTCCTGAGTGGATCAGTGCAGCTGCCAGGCTATTAAAGTGCTTGCACCTCCTCCCCTAAGACGATGCACATCAGCCAGCAGCATCGTACATGAGTCTTGCTTTGACTACTGCCCATGCTCATGCATAGAAACATAGATGGCAGTCCTGTGTCATCATGGTTCTGAATGGACCAAAGTTGAGTGTTGCAGCCAGTGCTGTCTTCAGTGATGGCCTCATACCCAGTACTGCCTTATCCAGCTTGGTCACAACATCGGGTGATGTAGCACTGTATGGGCCTGCAGTTGCATCCAAGCACAGGCAAATCAGTCAGGACAGTCATAGCCAAGCACAGTAAGATCACTTTGCTTTGTCGGCATGTATCAGAGATGCTGGACTCAAAGTCTTTTCTTTACTTCTAGAAACAACTGTTGTCCTTGTCACACTGCAAAAAGCTAATCTGGTGGGATCAGCTCCTGCGAACCTTGTATTGATCATTCTGTATGGCACACTGGAGGAAGACAGCGTGATCACTCAGTAGTTTGGCAATAATGGCTCTAGGCGGCCTTGCTGGTGGGAGTATCAAAGTTCTGGGCACTCTTTCAATAAAGAAAAATGTTTTCAGTATCTTTTACGTCATTACACTTACTCACCTCTTAAGGAACAGTTCAATGTTTGATCTGTTTGCTCAGTCTAGGAGACCAACAAGTTGAATATTGCTTGTTCTGGTCCTGCCTTCAGCATCTTCAGCACAATACTCCAGGAAGTGATTGTTTTCCTGTAGATCATGACAAATGTGTGATCTTATATTCTACAGACAAATCCACCACCTGTTCTGCTACCTTTCTCTAGTCCGCACATATTATTAATCCTACATCTATTGCTTTGTTCCTGTTTCACTGCCCAGAGACGTCCACATGTCTTGAACAGTCAGAGGTGTCTACATTGGCAATCATTGGTGACTGTCGTTCTGCGATCATTCTGTCAGGTGCACCTGACAGCCTGATATGTGTTCCCCATCCTCATTCAGTTTTCGTGTGTCATGTGTACTTAAGTGCAAATTATATATCCACATTTGCTGTATTGATCCTTTATGGACTGGTTTTACCATACCAAAGCCTGCCTGTAAAAGGTACACTTAGTTTATTCCACACAGTTTTCAACTCGCCAGTGGGGTCTCACACCAAATTGTTGTGTCTGCTATCATATGACAGTCACCAGTCTCCACTTTTTCGTTAGGCAGGTTATACATATGCCAACACCAAGGTACCAGGGCAGCCACCTTCACAGAGGTCAACAGGCGTATCCCATTTCTGGATTCAACAAGATGCCTCCTTCAGGGTCTCAGTTCAGATGAGAACTGGCATCAGTTGATTTGTAAGCTGCACCCAACACTAGAGTCCCTCAGGAGATCTACACTTTTAGGGCACCTCCTCACTCCAAGGAACCAAAAACCTCTTATTGCACCTCTTCTCTGAGACCCAGTTATAGGTTCCAGGAGGCTGCAGCTCAGCAAATCAGAGCACTTCTACCCTCACTGGTGATTCTTCTTGTCAGACTGCTGAGTCACCGTGCCAGCCATGTGGTGGCGGAAATGATGGACAGGCATCATGGGTCATAGAGTTCCCTTAGGATGCATTCTACTGTTATGTTGTTTGCACTGCTACATGCTTTCTAATAAACCAAGCCAGTGCTGAGTCCTCCTCATTTGTGTACTCCTCTACTCTGTGTCCTTACGGCTGCCATGTTATTTAATTGCAGGAAGGAGAAACAGAGACCCAGCAGTTCCAAGTATATATTATTACTGCCCAAAGTTACAGAAAACAGCTCCAAAGCTTTTCTGTAGCTTGCTCATCTGTTTTAGTGAGTCGCTAGTTACTGTTATGACAGACAAACTTTGGATAAAGGTGTCAGCCAGGGGAGGATGGCAGATTTATATCCTATTGCCCATGTTGCTGGCCACAGGACGTTCTTGGCATACTGTGGGGCACTGCTGGACCTGGCTCACTGCAGGATCACCCCTAAACTTTTTGCCTTCACCCATCCTGCTAAATTAATTTTTGTTGGCTTTAGGACTTGGTGCACTTTAGTACTGCTAAACACAGCTAAAGTGCATGTGCACTCTACCTAAAACAAGATAAAATTGGCTCACAGTTGATTGGCACATTTAATTTACTTGTAAGTCCCTGGTAGTGTGGTAGTACTTGTACCCAGGGCATGTACGTTAAATGCTACTAGTTGGCCTGCAGCCCTCGTTGTGGCAACCACTACAGTAGCCTTTTAAATCATGTTTCAGTCCTGCCACTGCAGCCTGACAAAATAAACAAACATTTTGCCAGGCCTAAACCTTCCTTCTTAATACATGTAGGTCACCCCTGGGAAAGGCCCTAAACAGCCTACAAGGAAGGGTGCATTGTATTTACAAAGCTGGACATTGCATTTAAAAAGTTGGACAAAGTTTACATGCCCTGATAGTGAAAACTCTTAAATTATTTTTTTACTACAGCAAGGCCTATCTCTCCCACAGGATAAAAATGGATTAGCTCATTACATTTAATACATGATTTGGGAAGAGGGTGAAATGTCATGTTTGGTCTCTCATAAATTACGAATGTGAACCTTTTAAATTGTAGAGTCAGATTTAAAGTCAAAATTCTGAAAATGCACCTGCAGAAAGTTTGCATTTCCTTGTTCAAAACATTTGGAGCCTGCAGTATGTATCCTGGGCCACATGACTAGGTGTAGTTGGCAGCTGGCCTTTTTATATACCTTTCAGATGGTATCACAAAGAGTGGACTGAGTGTTGGCAGGTTGGGCCATCCTGGCAGGATGGGAGGGGAGAAGCTGTGTACAGCCCCACTTATACTCGAAAGACTTGGCTCCAGCCTACACACAAACAACTTTACATTAGCCTTTTGTCATCCAGACATCCTGCGACCAGGGTAGGGAGGTGAGATATTCCAGCACCATATGTGGGAGGAATACAAGAAGTTTATTCCACCTCAAAGCTGGCACCAGGTATAAATATTGGACCCTCGGGCCCACTCTTAAGTTCACTTTTGCAGAGAACTGTCAGAGGACTGCCCTGGTGGCTGTGGCATGTAGTGTACTTCAGAGGACTGCCCTGCTATCTGAAGCCTGCCCTGTGCCCTAAGAGGACTGCCCTGGTGCCTGAGTCCTGCTTTTCTGCTTGCACCAAAGACTTCCAGAACAAGTCCAAGGAATCGCTTGCTTCCTGATCAGTTCCTCAGGGACAGAAAAGACTCCAACCATCTTGAACCGGCACCTCGACCCAGTCTGACTGACACGTGACCATCTTTGTGTGCTCATCCTCTCCTGGACCCTTGGAAATGGTTCTAAAGGTGCCCAGATTGTCCAAATCCAAAACCTGGGACTTAAAAAATGTTCTCACAAAACGTGCTCTGAGAACAGAGAGTAGATCCGGACCTACCCATCCTCTGGTCCATCCGAGGTACATCACCAGTCAACATGACTTTGCAATTCCTATCACTACTTTCTTCTCCACAGCAGCAAATCCTGTTCAGCGGCTGTTCTTTGGAAAGGTAATGAACCTCCTGGAGCCGTTCATCCATGCTGAAGATTGTGACTTCCCAAAAAGAGACTAAGAGCCTGATTACAACCTTGGCGGAGGGGGTTAATCCGTCCCAAATGTGACAGATATCTCATCCTCCGTATTACGAGTTCCATAGGATAGAATGAACTTGTAATACGGCGGGCAGGATATCCGTCACATTTGGGACAGATTAACCCTCTCCGCCAAAGTTGTAATCAGGCCCTAAGTCCAAATGCAGAAATCTTTGCTGCGAGTTCGTCCAGCAGCAACCCGCCAATGACGCCTCTTCCTTAGACACCAACAGCTGCTTTTCCCTGCTGAATTTTAACTTCTCTGACATTTTTCTTTAAAAACTCTTCCAAGTCCGAAGGTAAGTGGAGACCAGGTCCAATCCACTTCATGTATCCAAAATGCACTCCTTCACAGTCGGTCATAACTTTTGACTTTGCTGCAGTCTTGCGCTAGTAGATGTCCGGTGATCGCACTTTGATCTTATAGGCTCGATTTTTCACCTTGAACTTTAAACATTAAAAAGTCTGGTTCTTCTGATTAGGTCTTTGTTGTTTTGGTGTCAAATTATTTATTACATTTTACTTTATTTTTCTAATTTGGTGTGGGATTTTGCTGATGTTGAGTTTTCACTTTATTACTGTTTGAGTGCTGCATAAATACTTTACAAATTGCTTCTACGTTAAGCCTGACTGCTTTTGTGCCAAACTACCAGAGGGTAAAGCAAGGGAAATGTAGTCCTTTTTTCTGACTCACATTGACAAAGTTTGCTTTAGTAGGGTTCCCCGCCTCAACTAACAGCCCAATTTTTAACATGCTTGTACCAGTGCTGACAACTACCATTCACAAGGTAGAAGCTGTCTTCAGGGGCAGTTTCCGCGTTGTTAATGTGTTACTACCCACTTTCGAGTCTTGGTAACTTGGTAACAGACTAATGGTTTGCAACTGCATCTGCTGTCACAAATCATTATTACATTGCCCACTAACTTACAAAGAAGAGGTGGACGCACATTAAGACCCATCTCCTTTGAGATTCATTTTAGGGCAGAAATGTAAGAAAGATATTTCGTGCATTTTGACACTGCGCTTTGTAGTCACAAAGTCTGTGCCGGCTTTGTACATCTGGCCCTTGGAAATTCACGTGATTCTGCGCTGTAGGGCCTGTGGTCCTTGGACTTCAGTGACTATGGAAGTGCTCACACAAGGATACTGAAGAGGCCATCAAGGATTCTTTCAGGTATCCACTGACTGCGGCAGGACAAGGACAAAAGACCTCACAGTCTTAGTGGAGAAATAACAAAAGCTATGGAATGTGGGCTATGCACTTCTGGTAATCTTTACTGTATTGCATAGAACGATCATCGAGTAAATAATACCAAAGGAATTGAACTTACATACCTGCCTAGCCTATTATGGTCGGCCCAGTATGGAGCTGTGCAAGAAAAGCTAAGTTTGTGATTATGGAGATGGTGTTTTTAGCGTGGGTTATTTTTAATCAGTTCTAGCTCTTTCAAGAATAGAGAAAATATAGTTTCCTAACAAAAATCGTTCCCAGGCATGATACGTTAGGTTACAAGGGCACGCACAGTTTGTTAAATATTAAGAGGCATGTGGGGAACACGTCGCTAAGGAAGGATAACAAAATTCCTTATTCGGCCATCACTGTTTACAAAGCACACAAGTAATCTGTACCCCACCAGCAGCTTTCCGGAGTCTTGACCCGGAAGCGCCCTGTTTACTTATAGAGAGGAATAGTTTACAGAGCTCAGATGCAGCGGCCGCCTTGAGGTCAGTACTGCAAGTATTTCCCGTCTGCTTCAAGAGTGCAAGATATGCCCCTATCTTTGAGTTTCAACGAAAGTAGCTCCGTTTGATATCATTTACATTATTACTTATATGTAATCCACAAAGCACACTCCAAGCATGTTTTATTGTAATACAACCAGGGCCTCTGCCAAGCCAATGACGTTAACGTCACTAATCGTAAACTTGTCCACAGCGAGAAGTAGATGGATTTACTCGATGAAAAATCACTTTGGACTCAAAAGGCCTTTTTGAATGACAATTTCAGACTGCTTCTGCCCCGGGCTGACGATCTTCACTGCTGTGTGGAGCACTGGAGTCAAAGCTCCTCTCCTCCCCCATATGGGCTCCATGTGAAAACACAGACTTCAAAAGCATATTTTGCAAAAACAGACTCGCAACAGAAGCTTCCGAAATCTCGACCTTACATAAATATTTTCCACAAACATTCCGCGTGCGTTATGCCTAAATCCAACCGAACTCTCGTCCTACATATTTTTCTGAATTTGTTTGATTAATTATTCTAAATACGTGCCTAGTATATGTAGGAGCAAGACAAGGCGCACATTAACCCGGAAACTTCCTTGCACTGAGAGTTGAAAAGGGCATTCAAAATGGGACTGAAAGCGATGAAGTTAGTTGGGAATGAATCTGCACAACTCGTGTGAACCCAGTAAAATACATTACATGGGTAAAGATCCCACTTGAAACTGTGATATTTCTTTTTCTTCTTTCCAAATTTGTTTAGTTATAAATGTACAATTATGAAATCAATTAGAATATTTTCAATTGTAGGTTTCCCAATAGCACAGCTTCGTTATTACAATACCTTTAAGTGCCGAATGTGAAAAAAGACGCCGGGCAAAGATGTATGCTTGCACCCAGCTCATGCAATCTTCACTTTACCAGATTGAAGTCAGAACAGCCCACCCACATTTAGGCAATAGGACTGTGGTGCATCACTTAATTGCAGAAGATCATGTTAACAAGATAAGGCGTAGGTCTGATTTGTATACCCTGCTGGGTTATATAACATTTTTTACTTATGTTTCAAAGTCCACTCTGGATACATCTGATGTATGAAAATAAGTCGACTTCTAAAAATATCTCCCTGGAATGTTAATGGTATTCATGGCCAATTAAATGGAAAAAGTGCTGTCATTCCTGGTGCCACAGAAAGTGGAAATAGTTTCGCTACAAAAAAAACTCACTAGTGCAAGGAACAGGTATAGACACTTTAAGGGATTTTGTTGACCACAAAAGTCACATGTGCTTTGCAACTAAATATCGAGTAATTAGTATGGTGATGCACAAGAGCTAGGCCATAATCTAGATCACAAAAATGTAGTCCGTGAAGGTTCAAGGCCTCTTTTTAGGTCGAGCATAAGCGTATGATCTCTTGTATAATTTGAAGTATACTTCTTCTGTGGGCTTACAGCTATTTCATTTTATTAGTTTCTGTGTCATTTAAAAATCATTGCTTGCTACTAGCCAATCATGCCTCTTTTTCCCTCCTTCTTCTGTGTGGGAGCAGGGACCAGCCACTGTATAAATACCCTTTGTCCTGTTTATCTGGTCTGTAGGGGACGTTTTTCCCTTTGCTTCTTGCTCCTGTCCAGGGAAGCTTCCCTTTTCATTTGCAGAGCATTCTTGTTCTGAGCTTAGCTGTAAACAAGGCTATAAATCAGGCTCTTATCTTGGTCACATTTGATGTTTGTGGGCTCTCTGTACCCTCTCTCAGCTGCCTGCATCCCACTCTTACTTGGCTTGGATTTTCTTTACCAGGTGTGCCTGACGGTGGTCCCCAGGGTGGAGGATCTCTTGTAATTGCTTATAGCCTAGGCACCCACCTCTACCAGGGCTCCACAATCCTTAGAGACAGTGCCCAGTTCTGCTCCATACTGGGATCCCACTCGCAGCTCCACCAGTTCACCTTAGTTCACACACTCCAAGCCCTGTCATACACGCCAATGCCAGAACCCCACACATGCTGTCTGCCAGAGCACGTCCGTTCTTGCAGTCAGTACACTCTGCTGCTCCAGTACTGGGACCTCGGGCGCAGCTCCATCAGTGCACCTCAGTTCACACACTCCATGCCCCTCAGCATTGCCAGAACCCCACACACGCTGTCTGCCAGAGCACCTCAGTTCTTAAAGTCAGTACACACTGCTGTTCCAGTACTGGGACCTTTGAGGCAGCTCAATCAATGCACCTCAGTTCACACACTCTAAGCCCCTCAGTCGTGCCCAGTCCAGAACCCTACAAATGCTGTCTGCCAGAGCACCTTAGTTCTTGTAGTCAGTACACACTGCTGTTCCAGTACTGGGACCTCATGCGCAGCTCCACCAGTGCACTTCAGTTCACACACTCCAAGCCCCTCTGCCGTGCCTGTGCCATAACCCCACATGCGCTGTCTGCCAGAGCACCTCCGTTCTTACAGTCAGTACATACTGCTGTTCCAGCATTGGGACCTCGGGCACAGCTCTCTCAGTGCACCTCAGTTCACACACTCCAAGCCCATCAGCCATGCCAGAACCCCACACATAGTGTCTGCCAGAGCACCTCAGTTCTTACAGTCAGTACACTGTGCTGTTCCAGTACTGGGACCACCGGCACAGCTCCATCAGTGCACCTCAGTTCTACCCTGATGAGGTCACCTCCTTTCCTATTCTGGAACCCCGCTCACATATAGTTCTGTTAAAGCAGCTCTATTCTAATATTCAGTCCCATTGCCAAGCCAATACTGGACCCAAAAGAGCAAAACACAGCTCCAACAGAATCTATAAATTCTAACATTGAGTGCACATTTCTTCTCAGTACTAAGGTTCACACACACACCCCTTATCGCTTCTGTGGTTCAGCGGCAAAGCGATTCCCATGCTGCGTCCCACTCGCAGCTTCACCTGGGCACCTCCACGCTAACACTCTGCAACACTGGCACGCCAATACTAGGTTCCACACAGCTCCATTAACATATCTCACTTCTGACCTTGTGTGCTTGTTACTATTCCAGTAATTTTCCATGTATGTATATAAATAGGTAATAATTTTTGCCAGAGCAGGTAGTCTTCTCATGGTGATTTAAAAGAAAATATCTCCAGGCCTATCCATGGTGGTGACACCTTGCGTAACACTGGTCCATTGTTTCCTATGAACAGGATCACGATCTGTGTGTTTTGTGAACAGCACAGTGATCATAATGTGTTTCATGTTGATGATTTAGGACCTGATTTAGATCTTGGCAGTTGCATTACCAAGCTGTGTCGGTGGCGGACCCGAAAAGACCGTCAAGTCGCAGGTGTTCCACCTGCCATATTTAGAGGGTATAGCTCTGCAAGCGGCGGACTGGAAGTCTTCGTGGGACCAAATGTACAATTATGAAATCAATTAGACTATTTTCAATTTTAGGTTTCCCAATAGCACAGCTTCGTTATTACTATACCTTTAAGTGCAGAATGTGAAAAAAGACGCTGGGCAAAGATGTATGCTTGCACCCAGCTCATGCAATCTTCAGTTTACCAGATTGAAGTCAGAATAGCCCACCCACATTTAGGCAATAGGACTGTGGTGCATCACTTAATTGCAGAAGATCATGTTAACAAGAAAAGGCGTAGGTCTGATTTGTATACCCTGTTGGGTTATATAACATTTTTTACTTATGTTTCAAAGTCCACTCTGGATATATCGGATGTCTGAAAATAAGTCGACTTCTAAAAATATCTCCCTGGAATGTTAATGGTATTCATGGCCAATTAAATGGAAAAAGTGCTGTCATTCCTAGTGCCACAGAAAGTGGAAATAGTTTTGCTACAAAAAAAACTCGCTAGTGCAAGGAACAGGTATAGACACTTATAAGGGATTTTGTTGACCACAAAAGTCACATGTGCTTTGCAAATAAATATCGAGTAATTAGTATGGTGATGCACAAGAGCTAGGCCATAATCTAGATCACAAAAATGTAGTCCGTGAAGGTTCAAGGCCTCTTTTTAGGTCGAGCATAAGCGTATGATCTCTTGTATACTTTGAAGTATACTTCTTCTGTGGGCTTACAGCTATTTCATTTGTTAGTTTCTGTGTCATTTAAAAATCCTTGCTTGCTACTAGCCAGTCATGCCTCTTTGTCCCTCCTTCTTCTGTGTGGGAGCAGCGACCAACCACTGTATAATTACCCTTTGTCCTGTTTATCTGGTCTGTAGGGGACTTTTTTCCCTTTGCTTCCTGCTCCTGTCCAGGGAAGCTTCCCTTTTCATTTGCAGAGCATTCTTGTTCTGAGCTTAGCTGTAAACAAGGCTATAAATCAGCTCTTATTTTGGTCACATTTGATGTTTGTGGGCTCTCTGCACCCTCTCTCAGCTACCTGCATCCCACTCTTCCTTGGCTTGGATTTTCTTTACCAGGTGTGCCTGATGGTGGTCCCCAGGGTGGAGGATCTCTTGTAATTGCTTATAGCCTAGGCACCCACCTCTACCAGAGCTACACAATCCTTAGAGACAGTGCCCAGTTCTGCTCCATACTGGGATCCCACTCGCAGCTCCACCAGTGCACCTTAGTTCACACACTCCAAGCCCTGTCATACACGCCAATGCCAGAACCCCACACATGCTGTCTGCCAGAGAACCTCCGTTCTTGCAGTCAGTACACTCTGCTGCTCCAGTACTGGGACCTCGGGCGCAGCTCCATCAGTGCACCTCAGTTCACACACTCCATGCCCCTCAGCATTGCCAGAACCCCACACACGCTGTCTACCAGAGCACCTCAGTTCTTAAAGTCAGTACACACTGCTGTTCCAGTACTGGGACCTTTGAGGCAGCTCAATCAATGCACTTCAGTACACACACTCTAAGCCCCTCAGTCGTGCCCAGTCCAGAACCCTACAAATGCTGTCTGCCTGAGCACCTTATTTATTGTAGTCAGTACACACTGCTGTTACAGTACTGGGACCTCATGCGCAGCTCCACCAGTGCACCTCAGTTCACACACTCCAAGCCCCTCTGCCGTGCCTGTGCCATAACCCCACACGCGCTGTCTGCCAGAGCACCTCTGTTCTTACAGTCAGTACATACTGCTGTTCCAGTATTGGGACCTCGGGCACAGCTCTCTCAGTGCACCTCAGTTCACACACTCCAAGCCCATCAGCCATGCCAGAACCCCACACATAGTGTCTGCCAGAGCACCTCAGTTCTTACCGTCAGTGCACTGTGCTGTTCCAGTACTGGGACCCCCGGCGCAGCTCCATCAGTGCACCTCAGTTCTACCCTGATGAGGTCACCTCCTTTCCTATTTTGGAACCCCGCTCACATATAGATCTGTTACAGAAGCTCTATTCTAATATTCAGTCCCATTGCCAAGCCAATACTGGACCCAAAAGAGCAAAACACAGCTCCAACAGAATCCGTAAATTCTAACATTGAGTGCACATTTCTTCTCAGTACTAAGGCTCACACACACACCCCTTATCGCTTCTGTGGTTCAGCGGCAAAGCCACTCCCATGCTGCGTCCCACTCGCAGCTTCACCTGGGCACCTCCACGCTAACAATCTGCAACACTGGCACGCCAATACTAGGTTCCACACAGCTCCATTAACATATCTCACTTCTGACCTTGTGTGCTTGTTGCTATTCCAGTACTGCAGCCCACATGCAACTCTGTCAGTGCACCTCAAACCTAACCTGCAGCCCCCCATTATCCTAATATCAAGGTTTACACGGCACTCAGTTTCTCCTTCCTCACCTGCTGCATTTGTTGTTCCAGAATTGGGCCGGGGCACAGCTCTGTCTAAACCCCCAATCCTGACCAGAAGCACCCCAATACTGCTGTATTGGGGTTCATATACAACTCTGTTAACGCACCTCCTGGTGTTCTGCAGTGCCCCCGGCTGTTCCACACTCTGACTTCTGTTTGAGGATGTGGGGAAGCCAATTAAATCTATTCTTAGCTGCCATCTTTATTTGGGAGGGTCTGTTTCACCTATCCTACTGTGTTCTTTCCTTTACTCTGTTTACTCT
Source organism: Pleurodeles waltl (assembly GCF_031143425.1). Classification (NCBI taxonomy): domain Eukaryota; kingdom Metazoa; phylum Chordata; class Amphibia; order Caudata; family Salamandridae; genus Pleurodeles; species Pleurodeles waltl. The sequence continues at coordinate 262,111,598 of NC_090444.1, read as the reverse complement.
CAATGTTTTCTTTCACCCCCACTAAACTCTTTCCAGCTCTTACAATCCACACGTTAACAGTTTAGCTCTATCTTTCAACTGTTTATTTCTACTCCTCTCCCTTTTTTTTCCCTCTTCCACCCTGTTCTTTCAAACTTGCAAAACGTGGTTATTTCTTTCCTTGTTTCGTTCCTCTTTTTTTTCTTCATCAGGTGTTCATTCTTTCTCTTCCCTTCATTCTTTCTTTGTCTTTTTTTATTTGCTCTTTCCTGTGACTCAGTATGCGTCTTTTCACTTTTTTTTAGATCTTTCTTCCTTCCTTTCTCTGGTGTTTTTCTTATCTTTATCTGTCAATTTATGTTTTACTATAAATCCCTCTTTTATCCTGTCTGTATGTGGAAGCCACGAGCTACTTTTCGGGACCCGAAATGTCAAAGTGATTTTCCCATTCTGTGTCTGCGGAAAATGTCAGTACATACATGCCCCGGTTCTTTCACTGCTTATTTCTCTCACCATCTCTCTTCTTTCCCTCAAATGTTCATTTTTCCATTTCTTTTCACACTTCTTTCATTATTTTTTCCTCTTTATCTTTCGTTCACTAGCTTCCTTCCATTTTTAATTTTGTCTCACATGTATGCTTTATTTCTTCTCTCAGCTGTGCTTTAATTTTCTTGTTCTTTCTTTCGCTTCTTTCTTTTATTTCTTTGCGACCCCTTCTCTTTCTCCCTTTTGTCTGTTTTATTTCTTTTGCTTCTCTTTTTCTGCCCCATCCGCTTTCTCTCGTGAGGCCTAGTTATCAATGGAGCAACAGGTGCAGTGGCACTGGGACGCAGAGACCTACGGACATCACTCAGCTCTAATTACTGCTCTATTTTCCTACCAAAATCCAGTCAACCATTTTCCTTTCTTACTCCAGGGCCCATGACACCGTTACTACGCCATTTGTCCTCTCCATCTTTACTCCCGACTACCTCTTTCCTTTCACTCTCCAATCCATCCAAAATGATATTCTTGTAATAGAGTTTTGAGCATTACACTCTAATGCCAAAAGTTTATATGTGATAAAGGTTTATGTGATAATTGTATATGTTTTAAGATAGAGGAAGAAGGTAAATGGAAGTGCTTTAGTTAAATGCTGGGCCACTGGAATTATATGGCAGGAAAAGCCGACATTATGAGGTAGGGTTGACCAATTTATGTGGCAAGAAAAGTCCAGTTATGAATTTACAATGCAATAGCTCTAGCTCAAGAAAATGCGACACCTATTGCATTGAAATGCTTGTTTATTTTAGCCATTGTGGGACACTATGGAGGTCATTATGATCCCGGCAGTCAGTGTTAATATGGAGGAAAGTACTGCCAACAGGCTGGCGGTACTTTCCTCCATATTATGACATTAGCGGTTTGGTTGCAGCCAAACCGCCAATGTACCACACCGACCGCCACGGTGGTAACAACCGCTAGGCTGGAGACTTCAATCTCCAGCCGGCGGCCGTCACTTGCCCGCCTGTGGGATTATGACCTTGCCTACCGCCATGGTTTTCGTGGCATCCTTGTACCTCTTTGGCATCTTTGTACCTCTGGATCATTTTCATTGAACGTAAGTAGCTTTTACTACAGTAAAGGTTGGAGACCCCTTCTTCTAGCATGGCTGTGTGAAGGCTGTGATAAAAAGAGTAGCTGGTTTCCAAACCAGAAACGTAAAACCTTCTCAGATATCCATACGGAGTCCACTATTCCGTCTGGCCGACTCCTGCATTATAGAACACTGAGCAGAGAAGTGAAGAACAGCTGTAGCTAAGTGTTAGATTTTTTTTCGGATAATGATGGACTTGGGGGAACAAAAACACAGCCATCTATCTTCTAGCAGCTGCTGTCAGGCATTTAATGCATTTGGTCAAACCTAGGGGGTTAAAGGAACCTGGGTACAGATGTTAAGCACTAGGTAGGGAAAAAGAGAGAGAAAGAGAGAGCGAGAGAGAGAAATATGTGTGTGTGCTACTGCTTCCCACTTAGCCATTATCTTTATTCCACATTTACTTCGGTGACAGAAACTAGGAGCTTGACACTATGTTTGAAAATTTGACAAATGGTATTATTGGTAAATAACCCCTTTTTAGGGTTGAGCGCACAAGTGCTCCGCCTCCGTTGTAATCTCTCTTTGGGCTTTTAACCATGCCCATGTCACGCCTGTCACTTTCAATGGTTTGTGGACCTGCCTTTTAAAATCCGCTTGATTTCATTAGTGAAAGGCATGCATACGTCATGCCTTTTCCGGTGTTTATCCCTCCTCGAGAGCACCAGTAAACTACTGAAAATATATAAGGTTCCACGTTCAGCCAGGTATCTGCATTACTTTGTCTTTTTATTTCCCATGCAGCAGCATCGCGCTGGGTTTTACATAGCGTGATCACTCTTGGTTTTTGTTTTCAATTTCAGTGCGATTGTGCTGGGTTTTACAAAGCACGATCGCGCTTATTTTTTTAGTATTCAATTTCAGTGCGATCACGCTGGGTTTTAAATAGTGCGACCACACTCGTTTTTTTGTTTCAATTTATGTGGAAAGAAAAGTCCGGTTAGGAGTTTACAAGGTTAATAGCTCTAACTCGAGCAAATGCGAGACCCGTTGCATTGCAAATGTTAGTTATTGATTAGTGTTGCTCTGTTCTCGGGGTGTGTGTGAAAAAAATGTGTGGAGCAAGCACTGCATATAATACAATTGGCCACAGTCACTGCAGTAAAAATGCCGAAATGGTTTGAGGAGGTTGGACTGTCTTTATTGTCAATAAATGACCCACTGGATATATTTAATAAATATTTGTTTTATCATCACAGGTCTAGTTGCCTTTTCTTCACAATTGACTTGCAACGCTGAGGGTCAGATTTAAGAGCCCCTAGCACCTCCCTGTGTCATATTAGCATAATTTTTTTTTACGCTAATGTAGCCCAACAGGGCCAAAATCATCCACGCCAAATTTACAAAGTGGCACAAAGTGTGCAGTGCGCCACTTTGTAACCCTTTGCTCTACATTATGCCTGTGCCAGACATAATGTATGCAAACGGGGTGTTCCCCTGTTAGGGGAGGCAAAAAAACGGCACACAGAAATCTAAGACATTTCTTTGTGTCATTTTTTTCTGCTCTTTAACGCCTGCTCAAAGCAGGCGTTAAAACAAGGCTCCCATTAGTTTCAATGAGCCTCAATGGGCTTTGCAGGATTAGCGTCAGAATTTTTGATACATTAAATATGGCATTAGGGGGTGCTAAGGGGCACAAGAAAAGTGACTATGCACTAGGTACAGCACCACTTTCATGAATCTGCTCCTGAACGGGTAACTGGAGTCTATGGTTGACAATAGAGACCGGTTCTCATGAATGCCTGAATCTTTTGTGCTTCACTAACAGCAAAAACACGTTGACAACTACCAGGAGTATACCTCATAATATTATATCCTGCTTTCTTCTTAACATTTTAAGTATGCTATTAGAAGCCTCTTTGCATTGATGCAAAAATAAGTTTACCTCTACCACATTCTTTAGAGTTCCACGAGCCAGATGCCCTAAGCACTAGTCAGATCCATGTGTCACAGTGTGACCTTCATGGCCTCTTATTTGCCTCTTTGTCTCCAAGGGTTCATATGACATCTACATCCAAGAAACAAAGCTTATCTGACTCACTTAACTTGAAGATTGTTCTGCCCTGGGCTTGAAGTAGTTTGCCTAATTAATACCCAGAGAGCCTATGGATATCATCTATGGACAGCCTTGTTTAAAGCTCCCTAAGTCTGCATTCCGAAACGGAAAATAGACTAGTACCTGTGAGCTTTTTGCAAATGGTTCAAGACACAAAATTATTTCAAGTTATAGAATTCCAAACATTGTCGAGTGGTTAGCTCTAGATCCGCTTGGGCAACCAAATTTCAAATGGACTGACTGTGACAGTTAGGTACTAGCACCAGAAGCTTGAGTTCCCAGAAGAATCTATAACAATTTGATAGAAAATATTGAGGAAGTAGTTATAGATAATTTATCATGTTTTCTACCAGTTTTAATCAATGTTGACACCAATGAAAATTTTACATGTTTGTATATAAATAGATAATAATTTTGGCCAGAGCAGGCAGTCTTCTCATGGTGATTTAAAAGAAAATATCTCCAGGCCTATCCATGGTGGTGACACCTTGCGTAACACTGGTCCATTGTTTCCTATGAACAGGATCACGATCTGTGTGTTTTGTGAACAGCACAGTGATCATAATGTGTTTCATGTTGATGATTTAGGACCTGATTTAGATCTTGGCGGTTGCATTACCAAGCGGTGTCGGCAGCGGACCCGAAAAGACCGTCAAGTCGCAGGTGTTCCACCTGCCATATTTAGAGGGTATAGCTCTGAAAGCGGCGGACTGGAAGTCATTGTGGGACCCAATGGACAGCAGACAATAGCAGTGGCTGTGGAATAGAGGTAAGTTGCACATATACACTGTACCTTTGCTATATGTGTCCCCCTGCACTACACAACACACCGCATACATACCTGTATCCATTGCCATTCCACCACAACACATGCCGCAAACAAACCTTGATGGACATCCATGACACAGCATACATACACCATTGACACTGCACCCACATGTGACACAACCACAATAACCCACAAAACTACACACTCAGTTCCACAAACACACTCACACACACGCTCAACTCCACAAATCACAAAAATGACAACCACACTACACCACTCACCTGAATGCTGCATGCAGCAACACAACACATAATACAACATACACAACAACATCCCAGCCATATGCGGGTGGCACACATACTGACATAACCACAGCACTCACTCCAGTTCTCTCTCCCTTACCCAGCCAATCGCATTGCACAGACACATACTGAGTCACACACACAACTCTCAGCACACCATGACAGGCACAGGTCCCCTGGCAATGTGTACAAATAGACACTGTTGACAAGTGTGGATATACTGTCACTGTGGCACCAGCATTCATTTGCCAATGAATACTGGCACCATAATGACAGTTGTGCATGTGTGCGATATGTGTTGTGTACCAGTGTCCCCCCCCCCGAGGTCTGACCCACTCATGACCACGACATATGCATGTTACAGTAACTTTAAAAATTTACAGTGACATGTACATGTCTGCTGTGGTCCCGACCACCCGTGCAGCGCCCACCCAAGGTACCCTTCCAATGCGGCATCCCTACCCTCTAGTCCAGGGACAGTGGGGGGTCGTGTTTTCTCCATGGGTCAGTGACATCAGTGATGGCAGGTGTTGCCCAGTCGAAGACGGGAAAATGTTGAGTTTCCCCCCCAATCCGTTAACTCAGACACGGAGGTCGGACTGCTACTTTTTTCTTGGTGGTAAAGCACATCCAAATCTGCACAGTGGGAAAGGTGGCTGGGGTTCTGCTGGCAACCCCTTTTCCCTCTCCCACCTTCGACGTGAGCGGTATTTCTTGGCGGAGACGGAGGTTCAAATGCAGGCTTTCATCAATGGGACTACGGCATGGCGGTTTCGACCACCAAGTTCATAATGAGGGCCTTAGTGTCTTCCAGTCCCACTGCCTGTGTCTCCCTATTGTAAAAATTCATCTCTCCCTGTTCCATTGTCAAAGACTCTCTGTCCCAGTAATCATTGCAGGTCACAGTCTCCATGCTCAGTGTCCTTTTCATACTGTCACTAGGAATGTCACTCACTACCCCAATGTACGTCTCCCTGACCAAGAGGCTGTTTCTCCCTGATAAGCTGTTTACGTCTCCCTATCCCCATGTGTCCCTATCACAATGCTCATATCACCTTGTCCCAGAACTGTGGCGGCGGGTTAATTGTAGCATCTGAGTGCCGCCCTCCTACTTTTCTATGGTCATATTTCTTATATTTTACTGCAGCCACTCAGATGCAGTATTTTTCATGTTTGTGTGGCCGTCGTTCTTCCTGAGTGTCAGTCAGGCACATCAGGCATGTTCGAAAGGCACATGCACCAGGTGCCGCATGTTTTGCAGGGCTTGTGTTTTTTCAGCCCTGACTCACAGTGGTCTCCTACAGTGTAGATCCACACCCCTACATTACGTAATGAAGCTTTGTTAATTGAACAAAGACCGGTCGCTTTAAAGCTCAGCCTGTGTTTCTTGAGGCTATTTGTCATTCAGTGAGGTTATACCTTTTCAGCCTTGTCACAGGGAGGGGTGGGATTGGGCAAGCCTCAAAAACCCAGAAGACCCTGTGACAAGTAGAAAAGGGTGTGGGTTTCAAATTGTGCCCCCACTGATACATGGAAAAGAAACAAGAAGTGTAATTGCTGAGAAGAGAACTGGGAGGTGAAGGAGAGGAAGGGGACAAGGAGACTGTAAAGATGGAGATGATGATACAAGAAATGGATGAGGTGACAATCAAGAAAGGGTGAGGTAAAAAAAAGAGTGAGGAGACAATTAATACAATTATGGAATGGAAGAGGAAACTTTCAATGAAGCAATGAGGTCACTATCGTGAAAGGGAAATGACACAAAAGGACAAGGTAACAAATTAGTAAGGAGACAGTCAGTGAAAAGAAGAGGAGACATTCAAGGAAGGTATGAGGAGACAATCAAGAAAGAAGTAACAAGGAAAAAATGAAGCGATTGTTAAGGAAGGAATGAAGAGAATGTGACTTGGAGACAGTCAAGGGCGGTATATGAACATAGTCAAGGATGGAAAGGGAAAAGAGTCAAGAAAGAGTTAGGCAACAATCAAGAAAGGAGCGAAGAGACCATCATAGAAGAGATGAGGGCACAAGGAGACAATCAGGAAAGGAAACAATATGAAGAAAGGATTGAAAAGGCACTGAAGGAAGAGGATAGGGGATGATCAGAAAGCACTGAGGAGATAGTCAAGGAAGGCATGAGGAGACAGCAAATGTATGCCAAGGCAATTAAGGAAGAGGCAAAGGGAAGCTAACGGATGGAGAAGAAGATAATCAAGAAGTGGATGAGGTGACGTTCAAGAAAGTGTGAGGTAAATATCAAGAAACAATTGAAGAAACAGCAAAAGAACCCCTAAAGAAGGAGATAGTTAAGGAATGGGTGAGGTGACAATTTGGAAAGGAGTTACAAAAGTATGAGGTGAACATTAAAGAAGAATCGAAGTGGCAGACCAGAAGATATGTAGGATGTTAATAGAAACAAGGAGGATATGAGGAAACATTCTAGGAAACAATGAGGTTATGGTGTACATCAGCTTAATTGACAAAACAGGAATTATCTGAAATATTGTATGAGTGTCCTTACAGGGATGCTTGTACAAACTATAACTTTTTGGACAATTTGTTCTAGTAATTGTGATTGAAAATGCATAATTTTACACAATTATTAAACAAAATTATTCATAGTAGACCCCAAAGTCCCCCTTAAGTGCTCTATTACTGTGCTTGTAAGAATAGGAAAAATCAGGATTTGGTCTAACACCCCACCACTTTCAAAGTTCACCAGCCGCCACTGTCAAAGAATGCATGCCTCCCTCACCAAGAAGGGCAAAAAATAGAACACTCTCTTTACACTTTCAGTACTCTCTATCAAGAACACAAGTTTCCCACGACAAAGATGAAACCAAACTTAGAGGGAGCATTGAGCCATTTTGCAGTAACAATATGTTCACTTTTTTACCTGGTGATATGCCTTCTCTGCTCGGCGGTTCGCATCAATGACTTGTTTCTCCAGCTGCTGCATCTAGATAGAAAAACAGTAAAATATACTTATTTCTTTAGGATGACATAGAATTGATAGCTTTCTTTACAAAACAAATAATAGCAGTGATTGATGTAACAGTAATTTAGGAACCCTGATTCAGAACTAGAGATGTGATAATTCATGACGTTTCTTTGGCATACTGCGTACTTTGCACAATAAAGTTTTCCGACATAGTGGAACGCAAGTAGTTCCAACAGAAAACGTCTTTTAGTGAAATATTTTCTGCGGCATTAAGTCACTCACATGGAAAAAATTTAAAAATTGCTTAAAAACTAACTATGATGAATTGGGTGAATTTTGTGTAAAGCGGAATATAGGAAATTATGCAGATAAGGCCAGGGTATTTAAACTTTTGCCAAGACTAGGAACCAAAGCATTCTAATCAATACTGAGTTTTAAAGGCATTGCCATGTTTTTGGAGGGTTATTGTGCAGTATTTTATGGCAGCACGGTTGCAAATATTGAAAATATTTATTCTGAGACGCTATACTGTATCTGGTCTGAGAGATTGCAAATGTTTTAGGATGCAAGGGGAACTTGGCTAGACATTACAAAGGACGGACCACGCAACACCTTTATAATCTGAAATATAATGTAAAAATCAGGCAGTCCATGTTGGATTCCACCCATTGTGGAGTTGCAGGATTTGCTTTTGAATTTAGGCCCATATTTATCATGTTTTCCCGTAGTGCAACGTAGCAAGCCACATTGCTGTGCTGCATGAAAGGGAATGGGCCTGAATGCGCCATATTTAACATTGAACAGCACAATCCTGTCCTTTCCAAGCACTGGCGCACTTTTGGCTCTCTAGCGCTACCGCAGGCAGTACTTTGTAGGCATGATTGTTTTTGTGCAGGAAGGATGACCTTCCTGCACAACAACAGTACAAATCGCTGCCTTGCATTACTCTGCACCAGGGAGGCGTTACATGAGTGCAGCGTGGGTGTTCCCACGTACACACCTTTGCATTTTGGCACATTTCCAGATTTACCATTAGTGGTAGACCTGGGAATGCGTTAAAATCCTATGCCTCCCGAAGGGAGGTGTAACAAGGAGAAATATGTTTATTTAATAATTTCCTACTTGTGCTGCCCCGTTCTCCAAGCTGGGCATCAAAGATAAGGCTCCTTTCGTCATTTTTAAAAGGCAGAATGTAAACCATAGCATGCAAACCTATTAGGTCAAAACCTTTTTCCTTGCCCTGTGGGGTTCCACAGGGGTCATCTCTCAGCCCAGAGTTTTTTAAATCTTTTTATGTCCCCAATGGCTGAGTTGGTGCACTTTTATGCCTTTACAGTACCATCATATGCTGAAGATACCCAAATTATGATTAGCATCACAAATGACCCCCTGGCTGTTGCAGAAAAAGTTCAGGAATGTATGCAAGAGGTAAAGACCTATATAGGAAGAAATTGCCTGCAATTAAACGGAGAAAAGATATAGGTCCTGATATCTGTCAAGGCCTCAAATATCTTGTCCAATCTGTGGTAGTCATCTGAACGGGAACCTCTGTCCCTGGCAGTGAACTCTTCTCGTAACCTAGAGGAGGGGTGCTAGAGAGACACGGCAAGATAGCTGCACCTTAGCACCCGTCAGCCCAGGGTTTCAATCTGACCTACATCCTCACATCCGGCCCGATTAGGCCTCATTTTTATACAATCCTGAGTAGGGGGTATAGCGGGGATCCAGTGGCCACAATATAACTGACTTCTCCCCAGCCTCTGTGTGGTTTTGGGCCTGCAGCCGCGTCACCACACAGGCCACTGCTTGGAAGCAGGGTCTGGTCTGACTATGGGGAGGACCTGGCTTGTACCAGGTTGCCTCACACTTGGCCTCTTGGTAGGCCGCTTGGTACTGCGGACCCGTGGAAGGTCACTGTCTGTCTGGAGTTGTTACCCAGAACTGTTGGGTGAGCCGTGGCAAAGGTCCGGGACGGATTTGCGATGTGCAGTGGGTCAGCTTGCTCTGCGTTGGCTCAGCAGAGTGAGCCTTGGCGATGAATCTGGCTGTCGTTGCTGTGGGTCCCTACCTGGGAGGCGTACCCAACCTGTTGGAGGGAGCGTGAGTGTCCTGTAGGTGAGCGGAGCAGACACCAAAAGTGAGGCCCGCTGCATGTGCTGTCTGCCTTACGGACCTCCCAGTTGGAGTGCCAAGTGAACATTTGCTGCTCTTGCAGGCCATTAGAGACTTGTCTGGATGACTATGACCCATGAGGGCTCTGACTGAGGGCAAGTGGTAATCCTGTACTTCTCCTTGGGCCTGGGCCCTGGGGATGATCTTTCCTGAACAGTCTTTCCCTGGTCCCTGGAATCGACTCAGGCAACCGTGGGAAAGCATTACTCTCTGCTGTGCCTGTTGTGAGTGCCTTTTACCTCCCTATGTGTCAGGAGCGCTGATGAATACCTGTTCTGCAGGGCCCTGGGCAAAGGCTAGGGGTTGAAATGGGGAAGACAGATCGGTGTAAGACTCGACCAAGCTTCGACGCAAAACGTGCTGCCAAGCTCCCACAAACTTCTGCACTCGCTGGTTCAACTGCACTTGAAGTGACACTGCAGACCATGCAGCAAAGCCTGGCATCAATAGATGGGAAAACGGACTCATGAAATCTGCGCATAGATCATATGGAGGCAAAGCTAGATAAACAATCAGCTCACATCACGACTGCAGAATAGTGCATATTCACTGCAGAAGATGACCTAAAACTTGTATTGAATAAATGCTTGAACATGGAAAAAGTGCTCGCGGCCACTGACACCAGGCTTTGCTGCATGGCCTGCACATATCAAGAACATCTGGGGTGTTCCTGCAGGTTGGGGTCTTGTGGGGGGTGTCACCAGGTGCCCAATTCAGCCTCCAGAGACTAGAGGTGGCCAGGAGAAGATAGGAGTGCTTCAGCCATAGCGTTAAGTGGGAGGCTAAAAAGAAAAACAAGTGATGGGTATTGTAAACCAGGATTTGCAGTGTCCAGAGTTGGGGCCCATATATGTGGAGTGTCAAATAGTCTAGTAGGACATGCACTGAGGGAACTATAGATGTTCAGTCTTCGCGGTTTTCCATAACAGTCAGATGGGGTTCCTCGGCATGGTGTAAGTGATTGAAGGTATTCCATTGCTGCTTTGGAAGTCACTATTATCTTCTGATATCCACATTGATCTATACAAAGTCATGCCGGGAAAAGCATGGCGTAGGTGTCTCCCACCTTCTGCAGTTGTCTCTTAACAGGTATGAATTATCTGCATGCTGCCTGGACCACTGCCGTGAAATCTGGAAAACAGACTATACTGTTGCCAGGGTAGTTTAGTTCCCCTTCTCATGAGCCATCCAAAGGACTGTGTCCTGGTCCCTATAATTAAGCAACTTTGCTATAATGGGACACGGAGGGGAAGCAGGTGCACCATGAGGGAGTGGTAAGCCCTCTCCACTACCAGCAGGTGGAAGAGATTTTGAGAGCTGAATAGCGTGGTTAGAATAGCATCTACATGCTACTAGACCCTCCCCATGGCTTACACCCTCACAGATGATCTAGGCCAGTATGTAATCGTACAGGGAACTTTTGGGGCACCTCTGTCACTTTACTAAATATATATGGCCCAAACACAGATGACCCAGCCTTTTACACCACACTGTGGCACCACCTTCTTCACCTCACCAAAACGACCATTATCTGGGGTGGGGACTTGAACACATATCTTGACCCGGTGCTTGACCGGTTGGTGACAACGGCCTGGCATGCTAAGCAGTCCACCAGAATTCTTAGGGCTGAGATGGAGGGACATGGAATTGTAGACCTTTGGAGACACTGCATGCCCATCCAATGCAAAGGCACATTGACCTCATCCGTACATGGGGCCTGGTCCCGTCTTTACCCAGGATGTTTGTGCTTGGATGGTTGATATCTCACATGTACCTAAGACTATTCAGCCATGCACTGGAGCGACTTATGCTGCTACTCTCTACATATGTCCCCACTGAGTTTACGTAGCAATTTCAAGCATAAGGTCTCTTGGATTGTGTGTTCTGAGAGATACTATGCTCAGCTATTAAAGCTTACTTTACTGATAATGTTGGTTCTGTAGAAGTGGTGAACACACTCTGGGAAGCCTTTAAAGTCACTATTAGTGGATCTGTATTAGCACTCTGGCCGGTGTCCTGAAATGAATACGTACACAGTTCCAGACCATAAAACACACACTACAGACTCTTGAGTGGGATTATGAATCTAATCCCTTTCCAGCACCCTCACAGCCATTCGTAAACAGGTCACAAATTTCAATGACACTGTGGCACAAGAACTGTGTCACATGTCCCATCACTATGTAGCAGAGACATAAGGAAGGGGGGCATCTGAGGCATATTGTGGCTGCCATGGGCTTACACTCATATTGTTGAGAACATCTCCTCTGAGGGTACAGATTCTTATGATACGCCCACCATCCTGGCAGGCTTCACTGGCTTCTGCAAAACACCTATATGGAGCACAGAGCCCTGCGTCATCAGGAGACATTGCTAATTATTTAGATGATATTGTTTTCATTGTTGTCTGCTGGTCAGTGAGAATGCCTTGTTAACCCATTACAATTAAGGATATCAGGGATGCCATAAGTTCACTGCCAGTGGTAAGGCGTCGGGCCTCAAAGGCTTAATCAGCGAATTCTATAAAGAGTACGCTCCTATCCTTGCACCATACCTTCATGCATTATAAGAGGAAACATGCAAGAAACAGACCTTACCAACCTCTCTTACAGGGGCATTAATTATTACAGTTTCAAAACCTGATAAAGCACCAGGTATTGTGAGTCCTATCGACCGGTCTCTGTAATCAATACTGATGTAAAGATTCTCCCCAAAATACTGGCAACCACTCTTCCCTAGCTTAGTGCTGCTGGACCAGTCTGACCCCACCCCCATCCTGCTCCGCTACGCACAATTTTTGCACCATCTTTGCATTACATCAGTTGAATCCTTTATTAGAGGCAGCAGCAGTCCTTCTGGACACCGCCAAGGCCTTTGATTCTATCGAATGGGACTATATGGTCACCATCCTAGGCTGCATAGGGATCCAATGGTCTTTCTTACAATGGATCTGATTATTATAAACAAACCCGATGGCACAGGTAGGGACAGTCATATCAGAGGAGATACATATCCATAAAGACACTCAACATGGATGCCCCCTATCCCCATTATTATTTGCCATCGTTTTGGAGCCCCTGACATGTGTCATCTGCCTAAAACATGCAACCTCTGTGTTACAATTTCAGTTACGGCCCCTAAGTATTTCATTACATGCCGATGACATGGTCTAATATGTGAAGGAGACCCAATCACCCATCTGACGCCCATTACACGTGAACATATCCACTTTGGCTATTAGTCTGGCTTCAGTATTAACTGGCCCAAATCCATTATCTTCCCCTTGACCCCGAACATGACACAGCACCCCTTGGATTTTCGTTTATTGTAGAGGTCTGACCATGTGCAATATCTGGGAATCTGGCTCCATAAAGATCCAGATTTGGTTCTACAATACAACTACAGAAGAGCTGTAATGCAGCTTGAGGATCAGGTGATCAGATTGTTTTGTCTCCCATTGTTCATGGCAGACAGAGCGGCAGCCTTGAAAATGGGGATATTACCAAGGCTTCTATATTTATTTATTAACATCCCTGTAGTGCTATTAGAACGTGTCAAACCCATTTAATAACACTGGCATGGGCTAGCAAACAACCCAAGATTCAGTGGGACACGCTCACTTACCGTATCCACAGGGACGCTTGACCTGGAGCTCTATTATTTGTGTGCGTCAGCACATTTTGCAACTATTGGTACCTTCCCCATTAGTTTATACTGCACTTAGCAACTGAGAATGGTGATGCTACTCAACTACCACTGAACACAATCTTACTGCACAAGCACTCTCACATTACTAGGACTGAATTTAATACTACATACGACACCGCAAAGGTATGTGACTTGCTCGGGTAACCTGCTTGTAAGGCGCCCATATACTCCCCAGCTCTCCCTGGCTATACCACCCATCATAATGGTCACACAGGAACCAAGCGTACTGAGGATCCTCAGCGATGCATATTTGAAAACCATGGGAGATGTTTACTAAGGCCCTTCACTGCACTCGAGGATATCTCCCACACGCAGCAGCACACTGCTTCTGACATCTGCATACCTGCGTCTTAGAACTGCTATATGAGAGCTATACCCTTAATTTTTAGGGGAACCCCACAAGCTTAGTGCATTGCACACCTTAATGACTAACACTACTCACAGGGGGTTTATTACCAAATTAAATGCCTCGGTACAGAATGATAGGCCTGAGGCCCCTGACCTGGCACTAAAAGAGTGGGATGCAGTACTTGACCCACCACTGAATTTGGCATTTTGGCATTTTGTTGCGTGCTAACAAATATGCTCACCCCTAACTGTAAATTACACATTACCCATTTCAGGTACCTCCACCAGATGCATTTCACACGCCAAGTAATGCAAATTTGGGCTCAGGGAGGAGGCTCGCTGTTGATGGTGTGGGGCGCAGGATGCCCGATTTACTGCATTTGGCATGGTCCTGCCTCCACCCCCATTCAACGCTTCTGGGTGCAGGTCATAGAGGCACTGACTGATGTGATTCTGAAAATACTGCTGCATCACCCACACCAATGCCTGCTTGGTTTTGTAAAGGATCTGCGGCCGACAAACTGTAGACTTGTGGCCCAGCTACTAGCTAAATGAAGAGTGCCGATACGGAACCACACAGGACATACCAAGCGGAAGTGGGAATCAGATATGGTGTACTGTAGGGAGCAGCTGGAATTGTATGCTGAAGAACTGCTGATGACCTCATGGCCTAAGGATATGTGGGGCACCTCATTACCTACTTACTCACTATCCCGGACCACTATAAGGGGGTGTGGCATGCATTTATAGCTTATCCCCTGGACTGACATTGTGATGAGACATTTAAGGGTGTGAGCATAGCACAGGTTATATGCTTCATCTAAACTGTGCAGCATTGTTTATTTTACATTGTTTGTACTTTGTATGCATAGTAAAAAACGAATAAAGAAATAAATAAAAAAACTCTGCTCGTAACCTAGGAGCAGTTTTTGATGAAACCCTTTTATGTGGCACACATCAACCAAGTAGCTGCAGTGTGTTTCTTTATCATTAGGTAAATGAGAAAAATATTTCCTGTTATTCCACTTTCCTCATGCAGAACTGTAATCCAAGCATTGATAGCATCTCGTTTAGACAACTGCTATCCCTAGTACCTAGGAGTTAATCATTCACTGTGCTCTAGATTGCAGACAGGGCTGCGATAAAGGCCCCTGTGTCTGAATGCGTCGGGTGCTTTTTCCCTGAAATGCATTCATATTGATATCATCTCGTTTGGACAACTGCTATCCTTTGTACTTGTGAGTTAATCAATCACTGTGCTTTAGACTGCAGACAGGGCTGTGATGAAGGCTGTTGTGCCGAAACATGTTGGGTGTTTTTCCCCTGAATAAAACTTTGAACTCCTGTTTTGGAAATATATATATATATATATATATGTATATATATATATATATATATAGACACACACACATACTTATATCTATACATGTATATACACATTACCTACTGGGGGTTGCGAGTAGTTATTTTTGACTTGGCTATATCTTTGGGACAGCTTGACGAATCTTCTCAGAATTTTCGAAAAACAGTGCCTTCTAGGGTCTTGTTATGCATGGAAAGTTTTGGGGTGATCAGTCAAGCGGGGGCCGAGAAAAAGGGGGGGTCATAAAAGTGGGTTTCCTATGTTAATTCCCATAGACTATTTAGACATGTTTGCAGCCTGAACAACTGGACAGAATTATTCAAAGTTTTTGCAGAAAGGTACCTTTTGGTCCATGGATGATCCTTTTTCCTAGTTGGTGTAAATCCATTCATTAGTTTAAGAGAAATTAAAGGAAGTCAAATTTCTATAAATATGGTTGCAACGACTTTGCGAATACTCCCGACCTTGTGCAGAGATTTTATTGGCTGTGAACACCTCAACCAGGAAGTGTTGGCAGCCATTTTGGGACTCAGCTTCAGCCCAGTTGTAAAAAAAAAAGAAAAAAAAAAAGAAAAGGGGCCAGGCATGGGATACCTTGAGCTCCTAGCATTGGTGCAGGGGTACCCCTGTTGCCCCGCCAGGGTAAGAAAGCATTTTTTTAATTAATGGCAAATTTTGTAAATATTAGTGATTTTTGCCATGATTAAAAAAAAAAAAAAGCTCCCTCACTTGCTTTTAATTTTGCTCCCAGGTGGACCACGTCCCGGGGGCATATCATTTTCATAATATTGAGGAGGGGGCACACAAGGCCCTCTTCCTACTGCTTACTAAAGCCCTGAGGACCACCACCTCCACTAACATGCTGGCAGGGAAAGAGATGAAAACATTGCTCCTGAACACAGGGAGCTACTATTTAAAGCAGCTTCCTGCATGCAGGGGCAATGGCAGCTCCCGCAGGAGACAGGAACTGCCTGGGACCGAGGGAACCATCAGCCTCATAATAACTTGTATGATTAAGAAACTTGAGGAACAATCACATTGGAAAAGGTAGACACACAAGGTCACAGAAGACATTTCCTTTGCATCCTTTATGCAGCTGTAGTGTAGGAGATGCACTATACATTTACCCAACAAGGTAGTACTTACTAACTAGCAAATAGAAAGTATTCCAGCTGGGTAGACATTTTGCGCTAAGCAGTGGCTCTTCTTGGATAAATACACATGACAGGCTTCATTCTGGAACAATGCTCATTTCTCAGTAATTAAACCACAACGGGAAGCACTACCAGATATAAAGAAAGCAGGTGCTCAAGTTGAAGCTCCAGTTATGTAAACTACTAATCATCCAAATTTCTAGTGCATCGTCGAAGCAAAACAAGTGTTTTGTCTCTGCATTTTCACCTTGAAAAGTTATCTGTAAACCTTATGGAGGTGTTTGCATCCTTGCTTTTCTAGAGTACAATATCTCATGTTTTGACTGTGACAAGTGGGTCCTTTCTTGTGAAATGCTGCTGAGAGCCAACCCCAGCCGTGTATGGCCAAAGGCCGTGCATGATGCAGGGTTGGGTGGTTAGGAGTTGGCCACAGAACCCGGCCACAGGCCAGGCTCTGCGGCCAACCTCTGCCAGCACAGCCAAAGTCCATGAACGGCGGTGGTTGGCTTAATGTATAGTAATTAAAGTTACTGTACTTTAAAAGAAAACATCAAAATTCACAAAAAAAACAAAGATTACAGGGACCTTATAGTTAGGCTCACAATTTAAACATACAAAACCAGAGAAATTCAGCAGTTATAAGTATTTCAAGTAACTATAACTTGTGCCATAAAGTAACTATAACTCACACCCTTGCAAGCACTGCGAATTACCCAAAACACACACAACCCAAAAATTACGCATGAGCATTGTGATGGTGGGGGGCCCCCTGCCACAGCAGCATTGCAGCCGGCTGAATCACGACAATGCTGCCGCCAATGGTAAGTAATAGGTAATGGTCCATCATGGCAGAAACCTCCCCGTCGGATGTTCGGTGGATGGTTTATAGCGTCTGCCAAACTCGTAATGAGGCCCTATTTTTACTGAAAATGTCAGACTTCATTCTCAAAAGGGTGAGAGAGATAGTGTGAATTTACAGAAAATATGCCCTTATTTTAGCTTCTGAAACACCTTACATAATATCTATGTGGAAATCATGAGGACAATGTTTTCTCTCAAACATGGTTCATGAAATCCCAGCAGGGTAAAATCACCTTAGAACACACCACAATTCCTAAAATTAATTTGGTACCATGAACAAATGATTTATATTGTAACTAAAATTTGTTATCACCCTTTATAAGTTCTCCTTTTTGTGACTCTCGAAACCTGCCATTCACTACAATGCATTTCAATGGGGTTCTATCATGTATATTGGTCCCAAGATGGCTGCCATTACTTTCTGTGCTGAGAGCCAATCAGATCTCACCTTGGCTGACCCCCCGCCCCAGGGACCACCACCTCCCTCAGATCTCACCATGATGTCTGTGCTTAACCTCCGCCAAGATTTACAAATCTGGATTTAATTGAATATCTCAAAAACTACTGATCAGATTTACACCACATAACAAAAAGCATGATCTCCGGACCAACAGCTATATTTCTGCCATATTTGGTATAATTCCATCCAGGGGTTCAGGCTGCAAGTGCCTCTAAACACACATGGGAAACGCTCTTTTTTTGACACCCCACCCCCTTTTCTCGGCTCCCGCTTGGCGGATCATCCCGAAAACTTCCATTCACAAGACCCTAATGGGCACTTTTTTAAATAAAATTTTCTGACGATTCACCAAAAAGTGCCAAAGATATAGGCAAGTCAAAAAAACGTTTTTTCTATGGATACTAGGTCCTAACTGTAACCACTATATATATGCGTATCTATTGATATAGATTGATACACACATGAATACAACCATAAGTAAATATATGTAGATACTTAAAATAATAAAATTTAAATTAAATGATAATAAAATGAATCATAAAAACATTTGATAAAATCAATAGAATGAGAATGTTCGACATTTTAAAATATACATTTATTTTAATCTTTCATAAACATAATTTAACATATAGGTATGTGGTTGTAAGGGGTTTAGAGTTCAGGGATAGGTAGCAGACATACATATAGGTAGATGTGCATTTATATGTCAACATCAAACATTTAAAACATCTCTGGAAATCAAAAGTGGCACTCCTGTGAAGTGCAAGTATTTCTATGACTGTGTGAACTGCAGATGTCAACCAGCAGGTACCCTTTCCCTCTTAGGAGAAAACCCCATGGAAAGTTACCTGGATCTGACAGTGTGACATGATGCTCTGTCATCAAAGCCTGGCATGGCAAATGAGTATGCCAGATTAGCAAACAAGTGCTCACAACACTCTCTTGTCCAATGCTCTTCTCAGACACACAGACAGGGCAGCCACACCCAGAAGGCTGATTCAACTCAGGTTATGGGTCCAGATGACCTTGTAGGATGTTTGCACAAAATGTCAGAAAATAATATTGTGGTACAGAAATATTGTGTCAAGAATATAAGAATTCAAATATATTGTGGATGAGAAAATCAAAGGTAAAAGTATCATTTTTGACGTTCTTTGTCCAAAATATCAATGTTGAAAATGTTGTTGCATAAAATATTGTTTTTTAGTGCTTATTAGTATGTCATGTATTGTATTGTTTAATTGTGTGTTTATAATTTGTTTTATTTTGCTTTTATTTTAGATTTGTTTTACTTTAAATTGGTTAAATTTGCATTTTTAATTGTGTGAATGTTTAATTAATTGGTGTATTTTTTAGTAGTGCGATTTTGTGTTACTATGATATAAGGAAGGCTAGGTAGATTTTAAAAAAATATAGATTTGATTTTTGAATGTTAAGTTAACAATTGCAATGATATGCACATTAATTGTTTTGAATTCTAAAATGCAAATTAATATATATATATATTTTAATATTTTTCATGTATATGTTATTTGAGAGACATCTTAATAGTATTATCTTTCAAAAAATATTAAATATTTATAATGGTCAAAATATTTATAGAAATTGTAATGAAGTACTATCTTTGGATTTATTTTGAAGGTTAAATTAAAAATATTACATTATTTTTAGGAAATTGGTATAACTATATAAAATTGTAACAAAATAACTGAAAAATAAAAAAATATATATATATTTTCACAATATAAAAGTTTACAAATTATTATTTATTATATAATATATATATATATATATATATACATACAGTATATATATAATATATTACTGATACATTTTATTTTTGATAACTATGCAGTTTCTACGCAATATAATGTTGATTTTATATTGTAGGACAAAGGGTTTAATTAGAATTATGAAAAAGTTAGTGTCAAACACCTTCTCTCAAATTAGTGTAGACTTGAGTGAGAATGGTAAATATAATCCCTTTAATGCCCAACATCTTCCTGAAGATAGTTTAGATTGCAGTGGGAATATTAAATGTTATCCCTTTAGTGTCCAACACCTTCCCAAAGTTGGTTTAGATTGGAGTGGGAATATTAAATGTCACCCCTTTAGTGCCCAACACTTTTTCCAAATTTCTTTTAATAAATGTTTAATAATGTTAAAAGTTAAAACATCTTAACAAAAATATTATTCTGCTGTCAAGTATAATTCTTAATTCTTGTATGTATGGATCATAAACCAAAATAAGCAACATTAAATAGTCAGCAAAAATAAAAACAATTATAAAGTCACATACATTTTTGTTAGTTTTCAATTAAAAAACAAAAATAGCTAATATTTTATAGATATTTGTATAGTGTGCATTTTCAAGTGTTATTTTTCATTGTGTACAACTTTTGAACATTTTAAAACTTTTTTAAATACAATTGTTAACATTATTTCAACACATTCTTTATTAGTATACATTAAATAATTGTATATATTTTATTTAATTCATACTTTACAATTTGGTCATAATTTGTTATAACATTGTGTAAGATGTCTTACAGTTTTAATTTTTTTTTACATATTTTGTTCGACCGCCATGTTATGACAATGGCGGTCGGACAACCAGGGGACCGCCGCCACCACCAGGAACATGGTTTCCGATGGAGTTGCGGGGGTCGGAGTCGTGGTCAGCCACGGCGGCGCTAAGTTCAGCACTACCGTGCTGATCACGAGTTCCCTTTCCACCAGCCTTATCATGGCGAGGTTCCCGTCTTGAAAAGGCTGGCAGAAAGGCAGTGCTGAGGACCACAGGAAGGCCCCAGCACTGCCCACAACAATGGTGTGGGCAGTGCAGGGCCCCCGCCCAGCAGCCTCGAAATGCACACTGTCTGCTAGGGCTGACAGTGCGCATTCCGAGGGTGCTGGGGGCAACCTCTGCAACAGCATTGGCCTCGGCTCCATGAGAAACCTCCTGATTCAGAGGTTTCTACCAGTTAGCCCAGTGGAAACCTCATAATAGGGCTGGGAGGGGGCAGACCGCCAGCTACACATCGGTTTCCTCCTCATAGGACAGCCCGCCAACCTCATAATGAGGCCTATAGTCTTTTTTTTTTTTCATTTGGATGCCATTTGGTTTACTGCTACCTTCTGTTTTGTAGTCTATTGATGTCACTTTGGATCTGTTGCCCAAGGAATAAGTCATGGTTAGGTGCTGCAGTTTGTCGGAACAGTTAAGTCCTTCTTTAATGATGTTTTAAGGGGTTTGAGAGTAGGGTGGGGGATTTGGGATGGATGTTTAAAACTTGGGTATAGTGTTTTTCTGTATTTTTTGTACATTTAGATTTGTTTTTGTTACTGTTTTGCACTACTTTGTCATTCAGATTTTTTTTACATTGTTAGAGTAATGTGTGAATCTGTTATGTTAAATTTTGTGATGTTATTTATGTTTTGATGATTAAATGTTATGCATATGTATTTTTGGGACTGTAATGTGTTATGCAGGTGGGTCTTTAACATTTTGTTTGCAGCTTTTTGTCTATGAAAGTTTTCTATGGGAATTTGGAGATTACATTTTTTAAAGGAAATCAGTTTTGGTTTATTTAATTATCTTTGGATTACTATTGTTTGTTACAAGTAAATGGATAAAGTTCTGCAGCTATACAACAGTAAGTTTTATTTCATACTTTTAATGTGGGTGGGAAATGTCATACTGTACTGTGTATGTGTACTATAAACGGGCTACGTTATGAAGGTCAGAGCCATGAGTAGCCATTTTACCAGTCTTTCTCACCAGCTATTCTTTCTTTTTTTTATCCTCTAGTTGATAAACAAGGTGTCTTTATTCTATGTCTTCTGTAGGAAAAAGGGAGACTATACATATACATATGTGTGTAGATTCTTCCATGTACAAACATGTGATGTCTTTTGTTGAAATTTTCTTTAGAGCGTCATTGGTCCAAAGGTCTGTATTGTCCCAAGGAACGTGATCCCTAATATGGGAGGGTAAGAAACAGTTCGTTCAGTATTGTGATTTACTTCACTTTTTTTCTGCATGGCAACACTACGGAAACATATCTACCCTAATCTTCAAGATCATCTTTATTTTTAGTACCTGATAGTACTACTACATTGTGCAGAATGTGCTTAAAACTTGGAGAAAAAAAACACAGGCATATGAAAAACAGCACGCATTATCCAGAAAACAAGTACTTCACATTGCAGTCCATGTACGCGCATAAAAACAACACACATCGACAAAATGAATTGTTTCAGAATCCAAATGCTTGGACAGAGTGCGTCAATGACAATGCGGAGGTTGCTAAGCAACCGCACGGCCGAATGGATTGCTTTAGTTTCAGTGTCAGGAAGCAATAAATGCTAAAAAATAACAGCATGCGTCAGCGCGCGGCAACCACAAACGTTTAGGTTGCCAAGCAACCACACGGCAAAGTAGAAAACTAAATAATGTGGCACCAGAAATAGGAAAAGCGAAATTGACAAACAAGTCAATAAAAAAAAAAAAAATGATTGCAAAATCATATGAACAGTACCTTTCAGATGAATAGAAATAACAATTAACAGTGCGTTGAAGTTTCAGAAGAATCCATGAGAGGCGAGGGAGGGTCCCAAGTTCAAATTGTCGCCAAAATGTAGTAGTACTACCAGGTACTAGAAATAAAGATGATCTTGAAGATTAGGGTAGAGATGTCTAAGTCTCCTTTATTAGTACATCTCAGGAAAAGAAACTCCATCCACACCTGGCACAGCTCTCTCCTCACTAACTGACTCTGTGTAGAACACGTATACATTCTAGATTGTAACACTGTGTGCCAGGATAGAGGGAGACAGAATATACCATACAATACATAAAATTACAACTCTAAAATAATAGAGAAACACAACTAATAAAACTAACACTAAACACTACAATATTCTTTGGCGTAGACCTTTTTAGGTATACCCTGATCTTCCACAATAGAAGAATTTCAGGGTTTTAGCTTTAACGATGATGTAGTGACTGCCATTCTTCAGACTCCCTCCCTCCTAGGGAATGATAGGACTGGTCCAACTGGGAGTCAGAAGGAGGATTGGGACAAACTACAAAAAGATATCAACAAGTTTGGTAGAGAGAAGGTGTATCCTTACACCAGAGAAGATTATGAGGCTGACACTCAGTCACGCTCTTCCGAGGATTCAGGTCCAATCCTTAGAAAATCACGTACTTATAGTAATAGCTCTTAGTCTGATGGCTGGAGTACTGATGAAGGTGGATTACAACCCTTCTACAATCCTCCTCTCTACCTGGTTCATCAACATTTACCATGGCAACCCCCTTATCCCTTTTACCGACCACGCCCCTTTGTACCCTTCAGACCTTTTTTAGGCAGAGGCCAAGGCAGAGAAAAAGGCAGGCGCAGAGGAAGAGGGCGCCATGTACACTGGACCAGAGAAGAATCCTAAATGGTGACCAGGAGTCAGGGCAAGAATCCGAATCTAAAGACCTAGTAGTCAATCTATCCTCTAGACATCTCTCCACCGATGAGCTACGTGTGTTGAACAAAGGGTTGGCTTTTGTGCCGACCCCCCAGGAATATTTTTTTCACCTCAATTGTGAACTTTCTAATTTTTTTAGAAAGATACGATTACATTTCTTTTTTCAGGACAAACCTTTGGAGTGCCAGGAAGACTCTGGCCTAAGGAAGCCATCCACCTTTATCCCTCCCACCTCCGCAATGCCATGTGAAGTACTCGCATTTGAGAAGGCGGTTTTATTAGATGTGAAAAAATTACAACCAAAACACACTTTTAAGAACATCTCTTCGAGGGAAAAGGAAGCAATTTATTCCCTGGACAGTGACCCTAACAACCATCAAACCAGCTGATAAAGGTGGGGCGATAGTTATCCTAGATACACCGACATACAGAGAGGAGTGTCTACGTCTTTTGAGTGATTCGACCTACTACTCTCCCATTACTCGGGACTCCACTGGTGGTTTACAATCCAGGATACGGTCCATGATTGATGAAGCACTGACTAACACATGGATTTCAAGGAAGGAGGCTGACTATCTTGACACCTGTAATCCACGTATACCCTATTTCTGTTGTCTACCCAAGATCCATAAGGGTATTCAACCTCCTCCGGGACGACCCATTGTGTCAGGTATTGGTTCAGAACTGGAACCTTTATCCACCTTTTGCGACCATTTCTTACAATCCTTAGTGAGGGAGACTTCAACCCTTCTAAAAGACACTACTGAAGTCCTCAACCTCGTTGACCAGATCAATCCTCTGACCCAGTCCATGCCCTGATTAGTTTGGATGTGGAGTCTCTCTGCACAAATATTCCTCAGGTCGCGACCCTCCAGGTCGTAGAGGATCTATTGACTAGGAGGACCATGTCTTTATCAACCCCCACCTCCTTTATCATGGAGTGCGCCTCACTGGTTCTGACGGAGAACTACTTCAAATTTGAAGACCAACTTTACCACCAAATATGAGGAACTTCAATGGGAAGTACCTTCGCCCCTAGTCTGGCTTGCTGCTACATGTATCATTTCGAGGAACTGTTCATACTCAATTATTCCAACCCATTCAAGAAAAATATCAACTTATGGCATCAATATATCGATGACATCTTCATTATCTGGCATGGCCCTAACCAACTGGTGGGTGATTTCACAACCTGGATTAATGGTCTCAACCCGTTTTTGAAATTTACTTCTATGGTCTCTGCCTCACAGTTGCAATATCTTGACATACTCATTACCATTCGCCATGGGAAGTTAGAGACCTGCACTTATCACAAAGAAACTGACTGTATCAGCTTACTTCTATATGAGAGTCATCATCCAAAATCATTAAGAGATAATCTTCCCTATGGACAGTTCCTGAGACTCCGGCGTAACTGTAGCAACATTTCAAGTTTTGAAACACAAGCAGAAGCTCTATCCCACAAACTATATGATAGACATTATCCTCTGCAGATAGTTAACTCTGCCCGCAAATGGGCCTGCAACAATCAGAGAGAGGTGCTTTTGACATCTAAACCCAATCATTCAGATCCTCGATTCACCTGCGTCTCTACCTACACTTCACAGTCTAATACTATCAAGAAATTAATTAACAAAAGATGGTCCATTTTGGGTGGAGGTAAAAACATCCCAAAACCTTTGTTTGCCTTTAAACAGACCAAAAATATTAAAGATCTAGTGGTCCACACTCGCCCCAGGGTGTTGACTTTAAAATCGAACCAGACCACTTTGTGGCAGTTGCCACCAGTACAGGGGCATCACCCCTGTGGGAATTGTAATGTATGCCTGTTAACCTCACAGATAGAGTCTCTTGATGTTTATCCAATAGGACGATGGCAGCTCTTCAAACATACTAATTGTAACTCCTGTAACTGTATATACATGATCACTTGCCCTTGCCAGTTACGTTATGTAGGGATGACTACACGGCCAGTAAAGATTAGAATCAATGAACACCACAACATCAGATGTGGACGGACAACTACCAAACTCAGTGTTCACTTTTGCGAGACCAATCACACCCCCAACGACATAAGGTGGGTAGTGTTAGAGTCTCCTAACTACATTACTAATGGTTCTAAGGGTCTTTTTGAAAAAGAACAACGATGGGTTTACAAACAAGGCACCCATATCAGTGGGCTAAATGATGATATTCCTTGGATGAGCTTCTTCCCAGGCACTTGACCAGAGGATGTGTATGTACATTCCTTACTTTTTCTGATCATTGGACAATCAAGATAAATGTCTTCTACTCTATTTTTTTCTATTTTTCATAATCTGGACCATTTGTCACACCTGTGACCTCCTGTTCCACCCTTTCCCTTTCTTCTTACGCATTAGTAGTCTATCTCTAAGGTTAGTGTATACCTTGTCCTTGTCCTGTGGGTGGTGACATGCCCAATTCGTCCTTCCTCAACATCGAGTTATGATTAACTATTCATTTATTTGAAATGACGACGTACTGCAGACTCGCAAAAAAATATGCGAGATCCACAAACTTGGTGCTTCCGTTTAAAATCACTATGAGTCTCTTCCAGACACCAGTCCCTCCCCTCAATTTCAATATGATTATCTGAATGGTCCCAGCGCACTGACGGACCTTTTTCTGATGCTGCCGCATCCACTTTCTACTTCCGGGACAGCAGCCGTCGGGTAGGTCTTCAGTGGGGGACCGCGCTCCAATATGTAAGTACACTGATACTGGAGTTAATTGGTGGCGTTTCACCGTTATACTCTACCTGAAATACATTTCTATGTACTCAGAAGTTTCAACGCCGATACGTTTAACTTTTGTACATGACCTGCCTAACCCTGAGACAACCCTGACAGGGAGCGTCTCCTTTTCACAGGTCCTGACCTCACCAGACGTACTGCCGATTCTTTTTGAAGACGGCGGCCGCCGGGTGGGACCAATGCTAAACACGTAACCGCACTACGGATCCTAACTTGATTCCAGCGTGTCACACCACTGTATTCAACTATGTGATAAACTCGGTCCCGACCCTGATACTATGTGATATACTCAATTCTCCCTGATACAACCAAGGCAAGGAGTGACCCTTTTCACAGGTTCTGACCTCACCTGATACATTGCCGATCCTTCCCGAGGACGGTGGCCGCCGAATGGGTCCATTGCAGAATACGTAACCGCACTGCGAGTTCCAACTACACTTGCGGGGTTTTTACACCATTGTATTCACCTATGTGATATACTCGATTCTGACCCTATTCGTGGGTGTTTGCCACCATAATTTTTTATGGGCTTTTGACAGTTGTTTTTGACATGTATACCTTTCACAGCAACACCAAAGATTGTGACCCATAGCACCTGCTAACCATGACTTGTATTCAAGATAGTTGAGAGATCTTATAAATGTGTGGCAAGGCTTGCACTTCACAGTTTAGTCCCTATATAAATCCTTTGGTTCTTCCTAAATGACTGGGCTATGTGTACTATAAATGGGCTACGTGATGAAGGTCAGAGCCACGAGTAGCCATTTTACCAGTCTTTCTCACCAGCTATTCTATCGTTTTTTTAACCCTCTAGTTGATAAACAAGGTGTCTTTACTCGATGTCTTCTGTAGTAGAAAGGGAGAATATACATATACATATGTGTGTAGGTGCTTCCATTTACAAACATGTGATGTCTTTTGTTGAAATTTTCTTAATAGCGTCATTGGTTCAAAGGTCCGTATTGTCCCAAGGAACTTGATCCCTAATATGGGAGGGTAAGAAACAGTTATGTATGGTGATTTACTTCACATTTTTATTGCATGGAAACACTACAGACACAGATTGTCACTAAACAACTGGGCATTGTTAAGATGTTGACACACTATATTGTGTTCAGTGACTTTGTTTATCTTTTCTGCACAGGTTCCCCTACTTAGGCTGGAAGTAGTGTATTGTGTTATGTGAGTAATTCTCTCTACAAATCCTATCAGTGTATTTAATGCAGCTTAGGAGTTACTTTTTTGGTCCTGATGAAGCGCCGCACAATCTGTAAAGACATCTAGAGAGCGAAACATGTTGACCAGATTACCAGCTAAAAGGAAACTATCCTCTTTAACTTGGTGTTGGTTAGTTGAGTGGCGGAACCTTATTTCCTCTCCACTCCCATTTATTTTTAAGCTTGACCTATGGTCTTCACTCCAATTAAATTAGTTGTTTGGAGGCCCTTGAGTCAATAACTTTTCTTTTTCTCCTGCTCTTTACTGAGGGTAGGTCTAAATTGATTCCTACCCTGGCACACATTCTTGATTAAAGATCTCTGGTAAAGTGCCCTTTTGTGGGGCCCATCTGGCATTGTAGCACCGGCCTGATGAGGAGCTGGCCCTATGATGAAGCATGACATTCATTGGGTGTGTGAGGGCTCTTGCTTCTCATTTAAGAAGTGTCTTTTTGAACCTGTGCCTCTTTGTCTTTTTCCTTTATAGGAACAGTTTACCCATTTTGAAATTATATTATATTCTTTGTCATGTTTATGTCATTAGAATGCGGAATTGTTTGAATTATGTGTTGTGCTTAGTTAATGTGCTTAATGTGCTGAATTTGGTTTTAAGTTGTTTTATTCAAATTACATTTTTTAAATAATTAATATATTCAATTTTATTGTATCAGTTTTTATTAACTTTTGATTTTATTTATTTGTTTCATTGATGCAGTAAAATATTTTGTTTATTATTATTAAAAAATGGTTTGTTGGTTTAGAGTTTGTTGTGGGTTTTGAGAATTTTGGTAAATTAATATTTATTACATAGTATGGTTTTGGCTATGTTTCTAAGTAGTCTACTCCTTTGTTAGTTATGAAGATGACTTTAAATTGTAGCATGTTGTATATTCTTTTAGTTTGCTTGTTAGGTTTAGGGGCAATTTTGTAAACAGATTGCTTTATTCTGAGTTGTTGGTACCTTTGCTCTTTTTGTAATGCTTCAAAAATGTGTATAATGCAGGTTGAGACATGCCTAGTGGGGATTGGAAGGCACTGTAGCATCGTTCCACTATGATGTTTGTTTTGGCTTCCTGTGCCTGGGTGCTGGCACAGACATTCCACCATGGTATCTGTAATTTGGCTTGGAGTCTATGTTCTGACCCATGTGGTCTGCCATTCCAAGTGTCTTCAAAATAGTCCATTAAGGCACCAGGTATGACTTCATTGTGTTGGTAGAAATGGCTCTCTATCAATAATTTATAGTGGCTGGTTACCTCTGTGACATGGAATAGGTTAGTGCCTTATTTTCTTTATATTTCAAATGAAAATTGGCTGTTAGTGGAATATTCTACAATTTCGGCCTCATTAGGACTGCCAGTATGGCGGGGGTGAGGCTGCCATCAAGCCGGCAGTTTCACCTCCGACGTATTACGATGTTTCCACCGGGCTGACTGGCAGAAACATCATATTACAACATTTCTGCCAGTCAGCATGGGGAAAACAGTGTGGCGGTATTGGCCTTGGCTCCCTTACGAAACTGAGGCCAATGCCATCACACACAGGCACCCATGGAATGCACACTGTCTGCAATAGCAGACAGTGCACATTCCGAGAGTGCTGGCAGGGGGTCCCTGCACTGCCCATGACATGGTTGTGGGCAGTGCGGGCCCCCCTGTGTCCTCCAGCTCTGCCTTTCCGCCAGGCTTTTCAGGGAGGGGACCCCACCATGAAAAGGCTGGCGAAAAGTGACATTGTGATCAGCACGGAGGTGCCAAACACGGCACTGCCATGGATGACCACGACTTCAACCGCCGCTAACCCGTTAGGATTCATGATCCTGGCACTGGCAGTGGTCTCCTGGTGGTCCGACTACCAGGATCATAATCTGGTGGTTGGAGTGCCAGGAGTGCGGCAGCCCAACCTCCACCGCCAAATCCGTAATGAGTCCCTCAGTGTATCTTTTTGGATGTGTCTCCATATACTTTAGTAACAGCCTTGTATGACTGTGTGGGGGGTATATTTTTAGAATTGTTTGAATCATGGCTTGCTCAAAATCCATGAATATTTTGGGGGGCAATATTTATTTGTTTTACATAGTTTAAGAGTTCAAGGTAGATGCTGCTTTGTTTGGTAGTAAAGCATATGTGAAATGAATATTGGTATGTTGATATTCACCATGTATGGTGTATATCTGAATGAATGGTTTGGGACCCATTTTGAAGGTCTCGTCGATCATCCAGGATTGGCATTGGCTAGGTTTCATTGGGTTGTTTGCTATAGGGAATATTAGGATTTGTTTTTGTTATTATTTAGATTGTCATGTAAAAGGAAAGGTTCCTCATGTGTAATTTTTAAATGATTAGGTATGTGTATGTCTACTAGGGGCAGGTGGAGTATCGCTGGTGGCTTTCTAAGTGCATGCAATTAAATGTTTTAAAGTGGGGATAGGTCCAAGCGTAGGGTGGCTATCACTTGGCTAGAAATGCAAAAACAACAAGTGATGGACGGAATGCTGAACATTGTCAAACATTCACCCCCAGTCACAGATCTGGGTTTAATCCATCGTTTTTTTGCTGCCCATGCCATTCCAGTTTGGACCCAGCCATATGCAAATCAGTCTTGACCCTGTTCCCCATGGGAACAGTCCAGCCCGAACTGCTAGGCCAGGTCTTCCCTGGACTGGAAACAAGCATCCTGGGACCGGTTTCGGGGTTTCACCCCTCATCAGCCAGGCAAGCTTGAATCCAGTGGCATGGGAAGCACGGGACCCACGTCTGGGCATACCCTTCCCACTTAGGCCGAAAAATGCAAAAACAACAAGTGATGGACGGAATGCTGAACATTGTCAAACATTCACCCCCAGTCACAGATCTGGGTTTAATCCATCGTTTTTTTGCTGCCCATGCCATTCCAGTTTGGACCCAGCCATATGCAAATCAGTCTTGACTCTGTTCCCCATGGGAACAGTCCAGCCCGAACTGCTAGGCCAGGTCTTCCCTGGACTGGAAACAAGCATCCTGGGACCGGTTTCGGGGTTTCACCCCTCATCAGCCAGGCTAGCTTGAATCCAGTGGCATGGGAAGCACGGGACCCACGTCTGGGCATACCCTTCCCACTTAGGGCGAAAAATGCAAAAACAACAAGTGATGGACGGAATGCTGAACATTGTCAAACATTCACCCCCAGTCACAGATCTGGGTTTAATCCATCGTTTTTTTGCTGCCCATGCCATTCCAGTTTGGACCCAGCCATATGCAAATCAGTCTTGACCCTGTTCCCCATGGGAACAGTCCAGCCCGAACTGCTAGGCCAGGTCTTCCCTGGACTGGAAACAAGCATCCTGGGACCGGTTTCGGGGTTTCACCCCTCATCAGCC
Source organism: Pleurodeles waltl (assembly GCF_031143425.1). Lineage (NCBI taxonomy): Eukaryota > Metazoa > Chordata > Amphibia > Caudata > Salamandridae > Pleurodeles > Pleurodeles waltl. The sequence goes on along the minus strand of NC_090444.1, from coordinate 262,081,016 downwards.
AGGCTAGCTTGAATCCAGTGGCATGGGAAGCACGGGACCCACGTCTGGGCATACCCTTCCCACTTAGGGCGAAAAATGCAAAAACAACAAGTGATGGACGGAATGCTGAACATTGTCAAACATTCACCCCCAGTCACAGATCTGGGTTTAATCCATCGTTTTTTTGCTGCCCATGCCATTCCAGTTTGGACCCAGCCATATGCAAATCAGTCTTGATCACTTGGCTAGGTCAAAGGGACCAAATGTGGAGCACTGGAAGTGGGACATGCTGGAATGGGCGGTGGCGGAAGAGGTATGTCTTAGATTAGTTAAAACAGATGATAAAGCTGAAGAAGATGTACAAACCTGGGGCACATTAATAACTAACTTTGAAGCAAGAGATAGTCTAGCATTGGGTGACACAACAGATGAGTCATAAGAGAACAAAAGGGCACATCACTACCCATGTGGAAACGGAAGTAAAGTAACAACTTTAGAAGTATATGTATGAAGTCTGAAAATATATATGTGGTCTCACTGTGAGAATAATAGCGATATATATGTTGATTGATTGACTGTAGCAGTGACCTCCATTGCTACTAATGTTGGTATATGTTCATTAAGTGCCTTGTTCGGCTTTATGTATACTCAAAAACTACTAATAAAAACAGATTCTATTAAAAAAAATTAGGGGATAGGTGGCTGTTATGTGTTCAAGGACTTTGGTTAGTGTATCTTTAACAATTTTACTTGTGGGTTCCTGGTAGCTAATGCTTGCCTCTCTTATATTGTGTAAGATTTCTCTAACTTCTATTTCTGTGACATTTAGGGGTTGGTTGTGCTCTTTTACATTAATTACAACATTATCATTTGTAGCTGCCCTTCCACAGCATGCATTAGAATAATATTTAGAACATTTCCATTTGTCATTTCTATTGATGCACTTACTTGGCTGTAGTGTGTAGCCCATATGATTTAATAATTGCTTTCTTTTCTGTGAAGTGATACATTTGGAGACTTCTGTCATTGCATCAATAGTATAAATATATATCATATTTTAACTTTTGCGTGATTGTTATTAATGTGTTAAAAAATGCAATAACTTGTATTCTGTTTACTTACTTGTTTGTTTTGTTGAGATGTTTTGCAGTTTTGCAACTTTTCCCCTTAGGTCTTTTTAATGCGGTATTTTGTTGCTAGTTTGTTGAGGTTTAGGTAATTAGATTTATTTTTGGCCGCTGTTTGGGTGAGTTTATAATTTATTACTAAAGTATACTTACTTTATTATATGTTCTTGCTGATTTGTTACAGTCAATATTTTCTGGCAGTTTGTTGGTCTGGAAGTAGTTTTTTTTTCTTGTAGATAGTCTATGTAAAAACATAAAAGTGACAGAGTGTGTTAATATTTATTTGTTATTTTATATTTTTATGTTTAAGAACAGATAATTTTTAGTTTCAATATAGTATAACTTACTTGATTGGGTAGTTGTTGAGATTTATTTATTTCTTTTTTAATTGTTTTCTGTGCAAATCTGGCAGAGTTTCCTCCTCTTGCAGCATTTGGTGTTTTTGGAGTATTTCATTGTTTTAATTGGTATGCCTTTTATATTGTCGGTTTAATAGTTTGTTTGATTTTATTTAATAAAGCTGTTTATAGTGTTATTTTATTGTTTGGTTTAGTATGGTTAGAATTATTTTTTATCTTTTGAGTCCTTGTTTGGTAAGAGCTAACGTAAGTTTACATTTTGAAGTATGATATAGTTTGCTTTTTGTTCATATGTTTTTATATATATTAGTTAATATTTAGGTTTGTGTTTAAATGTTTATAGTTAATATAAGTGCTTTTGGTGTTTTTATTGTATTTATTCTAGGTGTACTTTTGCTTGGTGAATGTTTAATTTCTGATCAACGTAATATATTTTGATTTAATAATAAGTTGTGGGTATATTTTAAGTAATTGTTTTATCTTAAACATGGTATCTTTATAAAAAATTGAAGGATTCATGAGTTACGTTTCCGATAATATTGTAGTCGATATTGTATGAATTGTTATTTTTGATATGTTGTATGTTTATTTACAGATGAAGATATTTTTGTTTCCGGTAATTTTGTAATTGAAATATGTAAAATAGATTTTTTGCCAAAGATATTTGTGTGCGCAATATTTGTGATTTTGTAGTTAGGTATGTGGAACCAATATTTTGTGGTTGATATTTAATTACTGATACTTGTGTAAATCGATATTTGATAGATCAATATTATATCAGAGAACCGCTTGTAGACCCTAATGCTACTAATTCTGGACAAGAGAACTGGAGGCCAAAGTAGAGACAAAGTTATCATTATTCAGCAGAAAAAGGAAACTTTTCATTGTGACTCCCTCATGCTTAGTTCCCAAAACTGAGAGTGCTGATCAACAAGTTAAACGAGAACATTAACAAGCATTACCAATCAAACTTTATAGGCTATGTACAGTCCTGAGCTTCCTTTAAGTTAGACGTGAGCTTTATAAAAATCACATATATTCATACCTACATACATACACACATACATATTAGATACAATTATTTTAGCCTGGGTCTAAAAGATCTCTTGATAAGAGGAATTAAGTATAAGAAACAAAGTAGTCTTTCTTTATTCTTTCAGAAATTTGAAGCAACTGAAGACAACTGTTTTTTTTTTTTTTAGAGTATGAAGTTTTCCAAAATTAGCCATTGGTCACATATCAGCTACTGGGTGTCCAGAGTAACTGTTTATTAATCAAATATAAAATCATATAAAAATTTCTCTTCACAAAAATTGAATACATGCTAAACAGTAAGATCGAGAAGGCCAACCATTGTCGTTTGACCGACAGGCTTGTAGATGTCACTTTGGGAACCCCTCTAATAGATCTAGCAGAGGAACTTCTCCTTATGTCCATGTGTCAACAGATGGTAGTATGGAAAGGTCGAAAACATTTTAGGCTAAATGCCTAACATCTCAGCTAAGCTCAAGGAAACACCTAATGAGTGTGCCTCCTAATATATATATTGCTGATATTATGTTTAGTACAATTTGATTGTATGTGTCATTAAGACGGCAAACACCTACCAAATTATAGGACTTAAAGATGTGGGGAAAGCATACTGGCTCCAAAGAGTGTGTCAAATATGTATTGTTGGTACAGGTTATGTTATGAATATTATTTGAGGTGGATGTGTAGTTCAGGTAGCAAATATTCAGTAGCTATGTGGCTTGGTGTTGTGCTGCATGCATGAAGCTGCAGAGAGTTCTGCCTAATCTATACTATCGATGTAATAGGAGGTATAAGTATAATTTGGTGTGCCATCAAGGTAGTAAACACTTTTCCAACAATATGGCTTGATGTTGCATTTTTAACTTCATGGAGCAAAGCGTGATATTAAAATTGAAAAAAACATGTCTGTACTTCTTTACTGTGCTATAGCTTTATACAGGTGAGGTTATATCCTGTTTACTTAGCCAACAGAGAAGTGTAGTGGTTTACATGGAAAACAAAAAAGATACTTCACATTAAAGAACATTCCATATGTCTATAATGCATTAACTGTAGTGTGTGAGGCCACCTATTCTGTAAAGAGGAATCCCCAAATAGATCCCCAAAACACGGCCATCACAACCATACCCTGTCTTTAATTAGATTGCGGAAAAGAGTGATCTCATGACTAGTTGAACAGGCCTCAATGGTTTGCTCTGTTGTGAATGCTTGCTGCCAAATGGAAGCTTTTAAATAAAAATTAAGAATCAAACTGCTGTTCCTATGGAGGAGCAAACAATATCTTAACCAGGAAATCTTTAATATGAACTCCAAAGAGAAGCCAACATACTTGATGGTGAGTCAATTTAGCATCGCCATCAAGCACCAGACCCTTGTACCCTATGATGTCTATAATTACCTCCATATGAGCTTCAAGTAATTAAAACTATTTCTAAAAATCTATGTGTGCACAGTTTGATGGACAAAACCTATATGTATTGGCACCAGTCCACAATCTAACCCATATGAAATGCAGAGTTAGGAAGGGATTATACGTTTTTTCAACTGCAAAAATATGTGTTGCCTGCCGACTCTTGCAGGTGTGAGAAGAGCTTTTTTTACACAAAGATTATGCTTGGTACCTCAGTGGAGCCCTTTTTTACATATAGGTGCCATGGTCTTGGGTTCCTGTTAGAGTAGACAGCCTGTGAGTTGCACATTTCATTTCTTCTTCATTTATGGTAAAAATTTATATTTGTGTCTGCTTTGCCTTTTCATTGGTACACCACCAATCTTCTGACCTGTCTTCTGAGGAATGGGACCATCCTCAGGAGCATTTTTCTGCCTGTTCACACCTCTCTAATGAACTATTGTTGTTGAGGACTATTGATTTTGGCATTTATGGGCCTTCAGTCACCTCTTCTGGCCTTCCAGTTTAACAGTCAGTTTCCAAACTAGTTCTTGAACCCAGGTGAAGCAGAAAAGAGCTAATCACATACCTAGATTTTGACTTGTGTGTGTGATCAGTTTCTTATTAAGCATGTGTCAGCACTTTTAATTAATAAATCAAGTTATTAATTAAATTATTAATAATATGATGATGTCCCTTGTGCAAAAAGAATAATCCTTCCCAAGGCAAAATTCAGAGTCAAAACTGTAGGTTTATTCAAATGTAAGAATCATTACAAAAAGCAAAAAGTAGTTTGTTAGTCAAATTCAAATCAGCATTAATAATGCATCAAACAATGCAAATGTGAGGAGGTCCACCTCGAAGGAAAGTAAATAGCCAGAATCTAACTATAGTTCAGCAAGAGGACAAGCATAAAATCTGCTCAAATATCCTAAGTATTAAGTCACTATACAGACTACTGCAAAGTCTTCACAGTTTGAGAAGCAAAATGTCAAAGTGTAGACAGGCTGATGTGGAGTCTGCCTTTGTGGAAGTGAGTGAAAAGTCTGGCATATCTCCTGAAAACGGCACATTTTATAGGTTTCAGTCAGTGAAAATCACACAGTCGACATGGAGAGATCTGACATAATATGGTTGTACTAATAATGTTAAATACACAGAAACCAATAGCTTTCAAGAAAATACGAATACATCAAATAAGAAATATTTAAGAACATGTTCTTTCATGCAAAATTATAATTGAGGTGTATGTAGAAAATGAAGGAAATAGCAAGTGATATGCGCAACAATTGGAACCAATGGACGGTATAATTGATAAACGATTTGTAGAGCATGCTTGGGTAAAGAACTTTGAATTTGTTACAAATCCAGAAGCTTTTTGTACTTTGCTTCCTTCTCGAAGAACACTAATCAATACATTTCAGCTTGTAAACAGCACCATGAAATTATTTCTATTTCACTTATTTTCTGAAATGGAAGGACACAGAAGGGAAACATGCAGATAAAAAGCTTGTTCATGTAAATTAAATGCACATCTTTTGTCACTGCAAAATGAACATGCACACAGGCTGACTAGACTGCAGTCATATTAACTAAAGCTTGATTTTGCTAACTAGAACACATTTAAATCAAGCATTTTATTTCTATTAATTAAAAACACTCCCACTAGGCAATTCATGTATTTAATAAATTAACATCACAGAGGTTTTAGCACAATGTGTTAGGACTAAAGAGACTAGCAGGATGCTTTTGGATTCCACAGTGTGCTTAGATTGAACAGATGTTGTTTTTCTAAAAGACACATTGTTATGAGTTGAATATTCACAGCAGCTACCAAGGCCGGAGACCTTTAGAAGCTATGATTCCCTAGCAGCTTTACACCACCATTAGCCCAAGGATAAAGGCAGCCAGCACATTCTTTTTTTATTATAATTTTCTGTTTATTTTTTCCTCCAAGATCTGTCCCTTAGCCATTTTGTACTCAGATTCAAGAACACCAGATGTGCAGAATGTCCCCTGTTTTCTCTTAATGCAACTTCCGTCATGTTCACACAAAGTGCCTTGAGTCGAGGGAGTAGACAGAAAAATAAAATGCCCTCCACTTTGATGTAAATGGCTGCTACAGAGGGAGAGAGTGAAACACACAATCCCAACACTTTTAATGAAGGTCCAGAGGAATGTGTTTCTCTACAGGAAGTTCCCTTCCTTTCTTCTTCCTTTCCTTCTATTTTTTCCATTTTTCATTTCTTCTTCTGATGTTTTTTTCGCCAGTTTCAACCTTCTTCCCATCCTGCTTTGATTTTTCATTACATCTTTCTTTCCTTGTTTTACATTTTTCTTTCTTTCCTTTGTGCTTTCACTCCATTTGCCGTTTACTTACATTCCCTTGTGATTTTCATCTATCCTCTTTCTGTCTGTAATCTGTTTCCGTTTTAGGTCAAAGCCTACCAGAAAGCATAGCTGCCTGGTTTGCTAACAACATCTTGGGGACATTTGGAAAGCTTCCCTGCAAATGCATTCTGCTCACTGCTTACCATTGACTTTGTGGTTTTAAACTCACTCAGTCTGGCATTCTATTTGATGGTTTAGTTTTTTTAGGCTGACCAGCATCAATTTATCTCCTCCCGTGCACAAATTGTATTTACTGTATTCTTCTACCAGTACTGGATTTCTTTAAACAGACCTTGAAATCTTGTTTTTGTATCACATTTGCTGTGAAGTCAAAGTCAGAGGTCTAATGTCAGGCTTTGTCTTCTAGGGAGCTGTGTGTTTTCTTTTCTGTCTCTGACTTCAAAGTCAGAGGATTTATGTGACATCCAGGCTGGCTACTGATGGTGTGCTGGACAGAAGGTTTCTAGCACACAACCAAATTTAAGTGCCCACAAATGAAATGTGAGGATATTAATTTTTTTATTTTTTATTTAATGTGCCTATATGTGTAGGTATAGATAATCATACATCAAAATTTCAAAGGAAAACGTTAGGTCGGGGGTCGACCTCTCAGACCAGGACATACATCTGTAATATACTAGACAGTTACTTAATGCAGAATTTAACAAACAAATAAGGACTTAGCTTTACAATATAATAATTAAAAAGAAATACATCGCAATCGCCACTTTGTCTTAGATTTTTCATGATTTGCATACCCTACAATTTCTTCGTATCCTGCTTGCCCTGGAAGTGTTATGTTGTTATCCCAAATATTACGGTATTTCCGAGTGGCCCTAATTCTTTGGGAATAAAGTCATTCCTTGAGCTTTTAACTTTGCATTCCCAAAGATCATATGACGGCGGCAAGGGTGTTCTCCATTGCTGCAAGATCAAAGATTTTGCAATTAAAGATGCAATGAGGAAGAATTGTTTTGATTGTATTGACAGCTCAGAACAACTAGATATGGCAAATAAGGCTCCAGTAGGACCTTGCACTAGAAGTACCTGAAGTTGCTAACTGATCAACTGGAAGATTTTATCCCAAAAGCTAGTGATAAGAGGACAGAGGAAGCAAACGCGAAGTCAATCGCCAACATCACAATGCCATGTAACGCATTTACATTAAATTGATGGAAACATCTTGCTAACCCGCTGAACTGTATAATAGAGCATCCATTTTGTAAAAAAAGCCGTTCTCTTAACGTTGGCACCTATCAAGGCTTTACAGGAAAATAAATTATACTGTTTCCAGGACTGGGGATCTATCACACAGCCTGTTGTAGTTGTTATTCTGTTTAGAGCAGATGATGGGATTCTTGCTGGTAACTCTTGCTGAAGAACTCAGTACCAATTTCAGACTGTTTGTCTTTGAACCAACAGGGCTTGAGTAATTTTAGAGGAAAGTGATTTGGATGGTAATAAATTGAAGAAAGCATTGGCTGGATATAATGGGAGATCTTCAAACATGAAAAGCTTAAAGCCTGCCTGCTAATACAAAATCTGGAAACTAAGAGAAACCCAAATCTGCCCAGTCATCTATAGCTTTCCTAGGGACCTGGAGCCCAAATGCCCCAGCTTCCTTAAAAGAAACTGATGAGTGAAAGCGAATAAAGTTATAAAGCTGTTGCATTTCAACACCTCTAGACCACAGCAGGTATGGAACTTTATATCTAGTATGCTTCAGGAGCCACAGTATTTTGAAAAAAAGGGATAATTTGATATTATTCTCTAAGAGCATCTGGTTGAGGTAGAAAATAGAATCACCTTGACGCGTGCTTGCAACATTTACAATCCAATTCATGCATTCTGCCTCATAATATTTCTTAAAATGGGGTAAAGCTAAGCCTCCATCCTCAATGGTCAGCTTGAGTGATTCTAGCCAGATAGGTTTTTTACTTTCACAAATAAAGTGACGAATCATTGAATTTAAATCCTTACAAATTTTTTGGGGGACTTTGATCATTACATTTGAAAAAATCAATAGGAACAGTAGCAGTATCATCATTGTAACTTATGCAATGTGACCGATTATTGTCAATGGGGAATTCTGCCACTTATGCACAAGAGGGTGGAGAGATAGTTTAGTGAATAAAGAACTGAGATGTTTTGGGAAACATAGATGCCAAGATATCTGATTGAGTGAGAGGTTTGGTAATCGATTTGCATTTCGTATGGCAATATTGATTTTTGGTTGTTAAAAAGTAGTGCTTCGGATTTCGATTTGTTGATCCGATAGCATCCTAGATCAGAGAAGGCTATGATCTTTTTAAAGGCGCGCCCAATATTCTGGGCATCAGCAGCGAGGTACAAAATGGTACCATCTGCGAAGAGTTTTAGTTTGGGTTCTCCTAGGATTGGAGCTTTAATAAATACATCTTGTCTCAGAGCCAAAGTTAATTGTTCAATAAATAATGCAAAAAGAACCGGGAACAGAGGACATCCCTGGCAGGTCCCACAACTTATTGTCACCTTACAAACTACTTGTGAATTAACTAAGATTTTTGCTTCAACCCCTTGATAAAGATTTGACAGACACTGGACTAATTTGAGAGGAAATATGAATCTCCTCAGGATTGAAAAACAAACCTCCCATTGTACTAGATCAAATAGCAGCCTTGATTTTGTTACTTAAATAATAGTCTGTTGTCTGAAGCAAAATATTTGTGTTGATAGAGAGACCTCCCTGGGAGGAACCCACACTGATCTCTATGTGCGAGGCTCTAGACTAATGGGGTAATGCGAGCTGCCCACATTTTTATAAGGACCTTATAGTTGTTATTAAGGAGGCTGATAGGGTGATAGAAATCTGGTTTTTCCCCCGGCTTCCCTTCTTGAGAAAACTGAGTATTACTGCCCTAGTGAAGGAGCTAGGCACTTTCTGGACCATAAATAATGCATTAAAAAGTGCAGCTAGAGTTGTGGCAATCTGCTTGGAAACAGCCTTACACAATTCTGCAGGAAGACCATCTTCACTGCATACTTTGCCATTAGGGTAGTTCTTAATGGCCTCAGTTACTTCCATGATCGTAACTGGGCACAGCAATGCAGCCTGAAGCTCCTCATTAAGACTCAGTAAAGTAACTGAATCAAGATATTCATTTATATGGTGATCGTGCACCACAATCGTTGGTGTATAAAGGTTTACGTAATGTGCCAAGAACACACTGCCTATCTCCTCTGGCCAATCCACATTTCGACTCTGGGTCTCATCAAATATAGTTTTAATTATTGAAACATTTGACAAGATGAGCAAAGAACCTCCCTACATACTCACTCTCATCATAATGCTGCTGAAAGCATGTATTTTGATTAACTATCTCCTGCAATAGAAAACGGTCTTTCAGCTTGGATCTGACATCCTCGACACGGGCCCATGAATTGCGTTCATGGTGAACTTGATGGGAACGCATGGCATGCTTGAGTTCTTGCTGAAGGTTGTGTACTTTTTCCTTACTTTTTTTTTTAGTAGGGCCTTGTAAGCGATGGCTTCCCCTCTGATGAATGCCTTACTGCTCCCAAATTGAAAAAATTGAAGCAGTTGCCTCATTCCTAACTAGAAACTCAGTAACTGATGCCCATAAGACTGGAATACAACCCTTGTCAGTTAATAAAGACTTGTCTAGAGACCACCTACAGCTCTCTATCTGTCGTGCTGGAAGAGGCAGTTGGACCACTGTAAACAAATGGTCCGAAAAGGGGTTGGACATTATGCTTGAGCCAGCCCTATCCCAGTAATGAGAAACTAGGGAAAAAAAAAAAAAACGATCCTTGAGGCCAAATTGAACCTTTTAAAAAAACAGGTATAATCTTGGGCTTGAGGATATTCGAGCTGCCAGGGATCCTGAAGTGGCAAATCACGGATAAATTTGGCCAAAAATCGGAAAGCTTGCAGTTTATTTTGTGCTTGATTTTTGCGGGATGCATCAAGTTTCATGTCTTGAATTAAATTAAAATCGCCTCCTACTATCAAGAGGACAGAAAGCGTACTCAAAAGATCATAAAGATTCTGCAGGGAGACAATCTGATCCTCAATAGGACCGTAAAAGCTCTAGTTGTGCCCCCATTTTAATACTGATCACTACCCATCTGGCTTAGGGGTCGCAATAGACTTGAAGCACTTCCCCTTGAAATTCCTGAGTTAGAAGGACCATAACCCCACGTACAGCTGCACTAGTGGAGGCAAAAAAAGAATGAGAGATAAAGCTATGAGTGCTAGGAAGATTTGCCTGTTGCTTAAAGTGAGTCTCCTGAAATTTAATGACCTGAATTTTGGAAAATCTTAGCCACTGAAGTATAGCGCTATATGCGTTGGAATTATTAAGCCTATTAGCATTGCAAGAAGCAATTTTGAAAGAGCTGTGAGGGAGCAACCTAGCCTGTCTGATGATCATTTGATGACCAAATTAAGAGCCTTGAAGTCAATAACTCAAAAGGACCTGCCCCCCCTGAAGTCAGCCCTGAAAAAAGACATACAACAATTTTTGAACCACCTGCACATTTCTCACCCCCGCCACGTTAAGATTCCACCTCCCTACAACCAAAAGAGGCCCAACCCTTATTGACCTCACCCCCTCATTGGCACCCACACCCCCCGTGACTCACCCGCCAAACCCTTAATTGGAGTGCACTGGAATGCACTCTCAAAACCTGCATCGAGGAGAAGACAGCGGATAGGCCGAGAGGTAAACAAACATTATGTAAACACGATTGTGGACAATATCCCCTCATTAATGATGCATCTGTAATCTTAATGTGAAATACAATCTTTATACAATCTTTATGTTATTTGAGTGATTTACTAGAACCTGTGTTACTTCTTAAGGGAGCCCAAGAAATTCATTGCCTGCTGGACATTTTGAAAAATATTGGCTTGATTCTTGTGAAATGTTTTGCAAGTAGGACAATGCCAGCAGGGGCCTGAGCCTTTTGAAATCATCAATGAGGCTACTAAATTCACAGGGTTGACTCACAGTTGCTATACACACGTGGGAGAAGACCTGAAAGGTGAAGTTGCCCAGAGTTGAAAGTTTTCGTTTTTATGGCCTGTGATAAAATCTGTTCCTTGATCCTGAATTCACCAAAGTTGACTAATATAGTGTGCCAATACTTTGAACTGGAGGATCTTGCTGCGGGAACCCTATGAGCCCGCATAGTGATAAGGTCTGAATAAGCTGTGGCCTTATTAGGAAGAATGCATTTGTTGATGAGATCTGTAATCACTTTAGACACCGTAGACGTTGCTTCTGCCTCTTTGGGAATGCCAACAAATCTGAGATTTGAACATTTAGATCTGATTCAGCTTCATCAAGCTTACAATGAAGTTCCTCGAATTCTGTCTGAACCTTGTTTGTCATAGTTTCATGTCTATTATGTACATCCTCGAGATCAGAGACCCAATGTTCTACTTGGGAAATCCGTGAGGAAAGATGTGATATGTTGGCATTGAGCTGAGTTAGATGTTTGTTGGTTTTCCTATGTGCCTCCTCATGCAAAAATTTCAGATCACGTTACTCGATAAGGACCTGATTGAGCATAATTTGTAGAGTTTGAGCTGGATGAAATAGTAGACGAGGTCTCAATGTGGATGACATCGCTGTTAAGCAGCGGATCTGGTACAGAATAAGAGAGGTCTCAGATTGCTGAATCGACTGAGTTGTTGATAGTTTGATTATTTGGTGCTTCATTAGACAGAGATATGATCGTCTCTTTTTTCGCTCCCCTTGTTTTTACGCATTGAAAACAAGGGATAATAGGGCTTTTCTTTATGATACTCCACAAAAGAAAATGTGGCGGAGGGAGGAAGGGTATCCATGCTTGCAGCTGAGAGCCTTGTCTGATCCTCTGGAAGGGAGTTATTCCTTTCCCAACTTGAGAAGGGCGGTGATGACCCTCTGATCAGTGAAGCATGTGCTGACCCAGACTCCTGCCGTACCACAGAGCTAGAGTTGGTTGGAGCAGATACCGTTAGAGACACAGGAACAATTGTAGTTTCCTGAGTCCTCTCAGAATTTCTCAAGGATACCTACAGATGGTCTTGTTCAGGGCCTGACTTTTATCTTACCAATAGAGGAGTCAAACTCTTCAATCTGCTAGCTTTCATGGCCTTATCCGCTGTGCATGGTTTGGATGAAGCATCACAAGCAATGTGCTTCAGGCTGGCTAGAAGAAATTGTACAGGGGGACGCCAGAGAAAAACTGGAGCGCAACAGGCTGTATCTGTGCTACACAGACCGCTTCCGCTACCACTCTCGTTTCACACTACACCTATGGAGCTGCCTAGTGCAGCGTCCAGAGGCTGCTTCAACCCCTATGTGGTCCTTAGTCCTTGGCCCTTAGCCCCAGCACAAAGAAATGTCAGGAGGATATGAAAAGCGTAAAAGTACACAGAAGTACACCATGAGCTCTGTAGTTTCTTAAGTAGCTGCAATACCAGATGCTGCATACTAGGACTAATGATAATGTAAATACTGTAAAAAGGAAGGACTGTGCTGAAAAATCATAGGAACCAAGACACTGGATGAAGCTCCACTTCTAGAGCTGGCTGACAGAGATGGAGTTCCTGTAAACCTCCTGTAAATGCAGCAGGACGCTAATGCTTCTGACTAGTGCGTAAGCTTTTGCATTAGATATAGCGCTTAATGTCTTTGCCATCCAATATCAAAAGCTTGCACAGTGTGTGGGATATGGCACAATAATACATGGGCCTGGCTTGCTGGCTTGGCTACAGGCAAAATATTAAATATTAAATATTAAAAAGGTGCTGATTGAGACTCTTTTTACAATATAAGTTATCCTGCTAATCAGCTGTCTGTTTTTCCCCCCTATTATTTTTGGTAAAAAAAGAGAAAGGATGCACAATAGAAGCTCAAAACGGGGGAAACGCATTGCATGTACCTTACAGCGTTGTGCAGTCGTATGGTCCCTTGTAGGGTCATTGAGCAGCCAGAGAGCTGGGCTAGACGTCCATTCAAGTAGAATCAATCAATCAATCAAACATTTGTAAAGCGCGCTACTCACCTGCTAGGGTCTCAAGGCGCTGAGAGAAGGGGGGGAGGAAGGACTGCTACTGCTCGAATAACCAGGTCTTGAGGCATTTCCTGAAGGTCAGGAGGTACTGGGTCTGTCGAAGGTGGGCAGGGAGTGTGTTCCAGGTCTTGGTGGTGAGGTGGGAGAAGGATCTGCCGCCGGCTGTAGTTCGATGGATGCGAAGGACGGCAGCGAGGGCAAGGTTGGCGGAGCGAAGTTGACGGGTGGGAGTGTGGAAGGTGAGTTGCTCATTGAGGTAGGCCGGGCCTGTTTTGTGAAGAGCTTTGTGAGCATGGATGAGGAGTTTGAAGGTGATCCTCTTGGTGACAGGAAGCCAGTGCAGGTCTCTGAGGTGGGCTGAGATGTGGTCGCGGCGAGGTATGTTAAGAATGAGGCGTGCAGAGGCGTTCTGTATACGTTGTAGTTTCCTCTGGACCTTGGCTATGGTTCCTGCGTAGAGTGTGTTGCCATAGTCCAGTCTGCTGCTGACGAGGGTGTGGGCGACCGTTCTTGTTTCGGTGGGGATCCACCGTAAAAAAAGTAGAAAAAAGATCCAAGTAGAAAAAAGACGTTGCGGCTGCGAAGGTCTGTAATTCTCCTCTACGGGTTCTGCAGATTCTGCCCAGCATCGCGGGTCTCCAGCACCTGCACAGACGTGGCCTGGAACAACGAGCTAATTCCACGCTCTCGACCAGCGGAGTCAGCGTGAACACAGGCACCCACTGAACCGGCCAGCATATTAGGCAATCCCTTTGGAGTGTTTGGTAGGCCCTAGGTACAGCTGTGGCTGTAGCTAGTGTTGTTGAGCAGGCAGAGGGCTCATCCCGGCGATAGCACTTCAGAAACATGCAGTGAACAATGCGGTGTCGCCCGGAGCCGCATACAATCCAGCCATCTTGCTATCCTCAGGAAGCGGTTCAGTCACAGAGCATGACAGGAGATCCACATGACCTTCTCCAAGAGGATATTTCACAATATATCAGAATTAGTACACCACAAATGAAGCACATCTTTTGGTAATTCTGAAGTGTGATAGAAACAAATATTTTGATATGATCAAAACAAACCAATACTCCAGGCAATTACATTTCCACACATTATCATTTGTGTGCTGTATACTGTTATCAGTCAAACTGTACGTCTATGCAAATGTAATGGTCATTTCAATTGAAGATGTGCTGTCTGTAATGGCAGTACGCTACCACACCATGCATACTCCACTTTACACTACTATTCTGTACCACTCCATGCCACTGCACTCTACTTTGCACCACCCCTCACTACACCACTCCATGCCACTCCATACTGCGTCACTGCACTCTACTCTACACCACTGTTCTCTTTGCTAATACACTCTATGCCACTGTACTCTATCATGTACCACTCCACTCTACTCTGAAACAATCTACTCTACGGCCCTCGGTACCACACCACTCGGTGCCACAGTGCTCTACTCTGCCACTCTCCTCTGTGCCACTGCACTCTACTCTAACCACTCCACTCTACACCAATGCCCTCTACATCACTTTACTCAAAACCAATGTACTCTGTGCCACTATACTCTGCAGCACACAACACCACAGGACTCCAAGTCAACTGGACTCTGCATTACACTCTGTGAACTGCTCTCTTTGCCACTCTACTCTATACCACTGAACTCCATGCCAGTGCGCTCTATGCCACTTTACTATACACTAATGCACTCTACGACAGTCTGCTCTGCAACACTGAACTCTCTGCCACTGCACTCTGTGCCACTGCACTCATTGCACTCTACTCTACCCCACTATACTCTATGCCACTCTACACCAATGTACTCTATGCCACTACACTCTACGCCACTGTAATTTGCATCACTCCACTCTACACCACTGCACTCTACCCTGCACCACTCCACTCTGTTCTGCACCACTCTATTCTATGCCACTCTATGCCAATGCACTATACACCACCTCACTCTACAGCACTCTACACAGCTATACTGTGCTCTCTGCCACTGAACTCTATGCCACTCTACTCTGCACCACTGCACTCTATTTAACTGCACTCTACTCTGCACCACTGTACTCTACACCACTTTTCTGCCCTCTAAACCAATGCACTCTGCACCACCAGCCTACATTCCCCCACTCTACACCACTGCACTCTACACCAATCCAAGCTAAGCCACTCTAATTTGCACCACTGCTCTCTACAACATGCCACTGCACTCTATGCCACACTATTCCACACTGCGCCATTCCATTTTACTCCACTCCATTTACGCCACTTCAGTCTACCATGTTCCACTCCACTCTATTGCATTCTATTTTATTCTGCTCTACTCTACTCTACCCTACCCTATTCCAATGCACTCTTCACCACTTTACTAAAACCAATGCACAACAATTGTCCTGAGCACTCTAATAAGACGTTCAAAAAAATCCAAATCAATCACATATGTCTTCTGTGGTCTTTTATTCATTCCATATATGTTCTCTTGAGTTCATGCTTCTTAAATCCAAACAATCACTAGAAGGGTTCATTCTTTCCTTAACAGCCAGCACGTGTTTCATCAAAATGGCTTATTCACCACCATCTTCCTCAGGGCTGTAATCAAATGTAGCAAAAAATCAGTAATTAGTTAATATCTAATTAATTTGATACCTTCACATAACCCATCCCTCTGAGGTAAAACATAAACACCAAAGCAAACCAAGAAACCAGTAGGATGTGCATTCATACATAGAAAGCATATACCCACCAGTATAATATACAGACACATCTTCCAGTCATTTTTCTCATGATCATTGTGATCATATGTGATTGATTTGGACTTTTTTTTAATGTCTTCTTAGAGTGCTCAGGACTATTGTTGTATATTTGTGCATCCCTTGTGGGTCATAGGGGTTTTGTTGAAGTGGCCGATTCTTTGCCCTTGAGCACCAAGCTTTCTTGTTTCTGTTGTAATTACCGAATACGCTAAGGATTGCGCCAGGTTTTGCCTGAGCACTTTGTGTAACATGTTTCAAAACTAATGCACTCTATGCCAAATTACTCTGCGCCACTGCACTGTACACCACCATACTCTACTCTGCAATGCTCTACACCACTGCATTCTACACTAACGCCATCTGTCACTTTACACTACTGCACTCTATGTTACCCTGCAACACAGCACTCTCTGTCACTAAATTCTATGCCAATCTCTAATCTCTGACGCTCTGCATTCTATGCTACCTCACTCTACTTTGCACCACTCTACTCTACACCACTCTACACCAATGCACTATACCACCAAAGCACTTTATATCACTACACCCTACACCTATACACTTTGACGATCCACTCTACACCACTCTAATCTACAGTGCACCACTGCACTCTATGACACTGCGCTCTACACCTCTCTAATCTGCACTGCTCTACTCTATGTCAGTGCAGTCTAACCTGCTCTACTCTGCAACACTGCACTCTATGCCAATGGACTTTACACTACTACTCTATGCCACTGCACTCTACTCTGCACCATTCCACTCAATGGCACTTCACTCTACTCTGAAACAATCTACTCTATGCCACTGCACTGTATGCTGCGCCACTCTACACCACTCTACTGTACACCACTGTGCTCTATCCTAATGCACTCTACACCACTTTACTCAAAACCAATGCACTCTATGCCGCTGCACTCTACACCAACTACTCTGCACCAATGCACACTACGCCACTATACTCTGCAACACTCCATGCCATTGCACTCTACGCCACTGCACTCTTTGCCACTCTACTCTGAGCCATTACACTCTGCACTACTGCCCTCTACACACTACTCTGTGCCACTGTACTGTGCACCAATGCACTTTGCGCCAGTGCACTCTATGCCACTGCACTCTATGACACTCTACTCTGCAAGACTGCACTCTGCCGCTGAACTCAATGCCACTTTACTCTGCACCACTGCACTCTCTGTCACTGCGCTGTACTCTCCACCACTCAACTGTACTCTATGCCAATGCACTCTACACCACTACATTCTACATCACTCCACTCTAATCTATTCTGCACCACTAAACTCCATACCACTGCACTCTGCACCACTCTACTCTACGCTACTCTACACTTTTGCACCGTAGCCTGCACCACTCCACTCTACTCTGAAACAATCTACTGTAGTCCACCACACACTACACCACTGTGCTCTACACCACTCTCCTCCACTCTGCGCTACTACAATCTACTCTACGTCACTCTACTCTACGTCACTGCACTCTACACTAATGCAGTCTACACCCCTTTACTCAAAACTGATGCACTATAAGCCACTGACCTCTAAGCCAATCTACTCTGCACCACAGTACTTTACGCCACTTCACTCTAGGCCACTCTACACCACTCTACAACACTCCACTCTACTCCATTAAACTCTACTCTACTCTATGCCACTCTACAACTCTCTATTCTACTCTGTGCCACTCTATGACACTATTCCACTGTATGCAACTCCCTCTATGCCACTCCATGCCACTTAATTGCACTCTATTCTATGACACACTACTCCACTCCGCCTCACTCCAGTACTCCACTTTATGCCACTCCAGTCTACGGCACTCTACTCTGCAAAACTCTAGTTCACTGTATACATCCCCACTCTTCTACACTCCTCCACTCTATGCCACTCCACTCTATGACAATCTACTCCTCACTACGCCACTTTATGGTACAACACTCTACTCCACTCTATGCAACGCCCTCTACACCACTCCACTCTGTTCTACACCACTCTACAACACTCTGTGCCACTCCACTCTACAACACTCTACTCCACTCTGACACTCTGTGCCACTCAACTCTACTCCACTCTATGATATTCTGCTTCCCCGTGACACTCCACAACACTCCACTCTATGCCACTCCATGGAACTCCTTTCACTCAACTCTACGCCAATCTACGCCACTCCACCACTCTCTATGCTACTCCACAACACTCCACTCTGCTCCACTTTACAGCACTCCACTCCACGCCACTCCCCTTCCCCCACTAACTTTTAGCCATGCTGAACTGCAGCCATTTTGGTGTACAACTTGGCTAAAACATATTCGCAAAGCCAATATCTCTTGCATAGATGAGACCAATTGGTTTTGCGAATGCTTGTTGTCTCTCTGGTTCATTAGTCACACATTGGCCCCAGCCCACAACTGTCTTATGGTATCTTCGTTTTGCTACTTATTAGTTTCTGCTTCTGTCTTGAAATCTGGGACTCACAGTTCATAATTATAAAAGTTAAAAAAAACACTTCAATTTGTCCCATTACAACCCTGCTTAAGTTGGTTTAGTGGGTGCTTACCTATGTCCTTGCTTTGAGTCATACGGTCTGTGGTGATTTTGTTTTCTATTTGTAGTTTTGTACAGTGTGGACCGGGTTCTTACGCGCCTCGCCAGTACAGCATCAAGGCTCTGTACTGGCAAGGGGCGATAATCGCACCCTACACTAAACGGAACGCAAGAATGAGGGGTGTAAGGAGGACATAAGTGATTAATGGAATCCTGTGACAACATGGTGAATTTTACTTGAATACATTTTATTTATTCATTCAAATTTTTGTTGTGCGCATGCAAACACTTCTCAGTCACTTCGAAGTGCTGACTGGGGATTGGCTATTCCATGTGGAAAGAACACATTGACTGCATTGGTACCTATATTTATACAGCTTTATCTCAATGTTTCAGAAAGAAAATACAAAAAGTCCACTTCTAAGGTGCCCATAAACTTAAAAATTTATTGATGCAGGGTGAAGCTAACTGAGCACCAAGATGGCTCCACTGCCTCACTGCTCCAAGCTCTGAGCCCTGGTGCTGTGGGGAAAAGGGTACAACAGACACCATCCCCGACTGAAGCCTAGTATCATCCCCTCTCCCCTCGAACTGTGGTGGGCACCGCAGGACCAAAGTATGCAGTCCAAAAACTTGGTAGAACGAGAGGGCCAATTAACAAAAGTGGCATAACCTACAATAATCATATAATACTCTTATGCATTTTTAAATTATGCCAGGCAAAGCATCCAGACATAATATGGGAAAGTCTTAAGTCTGAAACGCAGTTAGATGGTATTCACAAAAAAAGACATTTAAGTAACTGACAGTAGATGAAAAGTGACTTAACCTATGCCATGCTTAAGCGATCTCAATGACACAAATAAGAATTTTGAAATGAAAAAGATAAAAACAAGTAAACATTTTTTTCTCTCCTTAAAATATTTTTCCACAACACACCTTCTCATTCTCCATCCAACAAAAATGTCTTCACACGTTGTTAGAAACTGAGTCCCTATTTGGCAGAGGTATGCACCCTATCCAAGTAGGAACCACAATCCTAGTCAGGGTAAGTCAATTACACACCATAAATTAACCTGTGCTCACCCTTTGGTAGCTTGGCTTAACGTAGGAGGCAATGTGTAAAGTATCTGTGCAACACTTAAAACAGTAACACAATGAAAACACCACAAAAATACTCCACACCATGTTAGAAAAATAGATTATATTTTTATGAGTAAAACTAGACCAAAAGACGACAAAAATCCAATATGTAGAATTTGAAATAAGATTTTTTTAAAGAATATCTGCAGATGTAGTGCGTAGAAGCTTAAAGCACCAACTGGAGCTATCTAGTCGCGCTAGACCAGGGTGAATCCAAAAGTTCAGGCCGACCGCAATGGAGCATGGGCTGGCTACAGGGACCCACCTTGTTTCACTGAAAAAGTACCTTGTATGGTGGGCTGCATCGACGTTGAAGTTCTGAGGTGAAGAGCAGAGTGTCCGATGCTAAGGTGATGCACTGGTTCCGACCAATGCACTCAGGGATGTGTCATTGTGGAGCCGTCCAGTCATGGATGCAATGTCCTTGAGAAGTGGTGCAACGTCGAACCCTTTGTGATTAAGGTGATGTGTTGTCATCGAACCACGCAGCCAGTAATGCAATGTCCTCAAACAGCAGAGATGTGTTGGCGTTGAAGGGAGATGTGTTGGTTCCGACTGGCAGTGACAGCAGTGTGTGGTTTCTGCTGGTTCAGCACAAGAAAACCCACTTGCAGGGGCCCAGCACTGGATCAGCACCAATTGGCAGGGAGGACTCACAGTTGACAAGAGCCCAGGTGCTGGTGTAAAGTTGCTAGAGGTCTTTGATGCCCCTGAGACTTCAGAACAGAAGGCATGCAGACAAGACCTTGGAGTCACTCTGGGTTCAAGTGGTATAGGCCCTTTCCTTCTCACACAGACGGAGAGGGCAGCAGGCACATCTGCACAGCAGAAAAGCAGTTCTTCCAGAGCAGCAGTCAGCAAAGTAGCAGTCCCTCAAGAGTATCCACTGGTCCAGAAGTGTACTGATTTGTTAGGGTCAGAAATCCAGTACTTATGCCCAGCTTTGCCTTTGAAGTGGGACGACTTCAAAGAAGGGTTTTTGAAGTGCACAGAGGTCCTGTCTTCCTGCCCTGGCTCAAGATTCACTACATGGGGTTAAAAATTCCTTTGTGTGAGAGCAGGACACTGTCTATTCAGGTGTAAGTGTCAGCTCCTCCCTTCCATCCTGCCCAGGATAACCCATCAACATGCATATGGCCGCTCAGTCACACCTATCCTTCCTTCGTGTGAGACTGTCTGGAGCAGAAAAATGCCAAATTTCTAAACTGGCATTTTCAAAATTGCAATAATAATAAATCAGACTTAACCTTTAAAGAGGATTTGTCATTACAATTCTATAGGTACTAAACATGACATAGCTACTTGTTCTCCATTAGGAAATACAGCTTATTAAATGTAATGCGAATCCCCAATGTTAACCCATCAGAGGGGTAGGCCTCACAGTAGTGGAAAAACGAATTTGGGAGTTTGTCACTACCAGGAATTGTAAAACTTAAAAATACATGTACTACCTTTTAGTTACATGGCACTCTGCCCTATGGGCTACCTAGGGCTTACCTTAGGGGTTACCTTATATGTAGTAAAAAGGGAGTTTAAGGCTTGGCAAGAGGTTTTAAATGCCAAGTCAACATGGCAGTGTAAACTCCCCACACAAGCTTTGCAATGGCAGGCCTGAAACATGTTTAAGGGCTTCTTGAGTGGGTGGCACAAGCAGTGCTGCAGTCACAGTAATAGCATTTAATTTACAGGCCCTGTGCACATGTAATGCACTGTACTACATACTTCATATGTGCCCATTGTGAATACATCAATCAAACCATGTTTTTGGGGAGAAGCACATGCACTTTAGCACTGGTTGGAGGTGGTAAAGTGCCCGGAGTCCTAAGGCCAACAAAAACAACCAGCAAAAATATGAGACAAGCAGGCAAAAGGGTTGGGGGAAGACCACTCAAAGGCTGACAGGTCCAACACACATGCTCACCTACACTTGTGCCACCAATTTGCATTTTTAGCTTAGGACTGGCAAAGGTGACCAGATATGTGCTGCATAACATTAATGAATGTCATTTAAGTTAAGAACTTGTGTGTGTGTTCCAGTATCCAAATCCCACTAACTATCCTCTACGATCGCATAATTATAATCCCCCCTCCACTTCTCATTACTAGTGGATGTGTACATTCTGAAAAGCTTCATCATTACAAACCGCTCCCACTGTCTTGCCTCATTTGTAATTGAGAAAACAGTTCAAATAAAGTTTAGATGCATACTTTAGGCGCACAAGTGTAAAATATACATGTACCAGTATGTATTCTGCACACATGTGGATTTTATGTATGAATGTGTAAGATTTACATGCTTGGGTTTTAGGAGTCACTGTCACATGTTGCATTGCTGGTCATAACCATGTGTACATATTTTTATGCATAGATTCAATTTTTCATGTTTCTATGGAATGAAAAAGTGTGAACATTGACATTTGGGCCACATCTTCATGCATAACTGCTATTCTCTGTGTTGGTGCACTTGTATCTTTGGATTTGAATAACATGAGTTATTGGAAAGTTGATGTGGCACATGCACTGCCCTTGAGTGAGGTCCAGGAAGATGGCACTGACTAAAATCTATCTTGTTCAACCCTTATTTCATGTGTAATAATGCTTTTTTAGCCTGTTCAGGCTAATTTACAATTTATTATTTTGTGTTGTTAAGATTTGCAACGGTATAATTTGTGCAAAAATGTACAAGACGCTTATTTCATAAAACCATTTTCAACATGTTTCAATCGCAAAAGAGTTTATAAATTGAAAAAAGTTGGCTAATGCCTATGGTGACTATGTTTTAGTCACCATAAGTGTTAATTTTCTTTTGTACTAGTATCATCTAATTTAAATATCATCCAAGGTCTAAATGGCAATCCTTTGTTCTTTCTGGGCTTACTCCTCTTAAAATTAATTCCCAGTAACACTTCACAGAAGTTGAGCCCTCCAAAAAGTTAATACATAGTCTGACGTAGAAAGAGAGGCAGATGTAAATGTTTGTTTGCGAGAAGTTGGGTTGCTGGTTGACTAGGGTGTGATACCTGGTCAAGCAGCAACCACAATCCTAGTCAGGGTAAGACAGAAGCAAACCCCACATGAACCTGTGCTCAGCCTCCCTGGTAGCTTGGCACAGAGCAGTCAGGCTTAACTTAGAGGCAATGTGTAAAGTGTTTGTGCAACACTTCAAACTGTACCACAGTGAAAACACCCCATAAAAGGAGCCCATAACAGAATTAGAAAACTAGAGTAGATTTTATTAAATAAAACAAGACCAAAATGGCAAAAATCTAATTCATAGAACTGGAGATCTTGAATCTAAACATATTAGGTAAAAATAGTGGCAAAAAGCTTAAAGCACTACTGGGTATATCTGGTCGAGTCGCACTAGACCATGATGGAGCACGGGCTGGCTACTGGAACCCAGTTAGACCCGCTGAACAGAGTACGTTAAATCCTGGTTGTGGAGTGTTGCGTGGATCCGCGTTGAAAATGTGTTGCCCAGCTAGAGGGATGCGTCGGTTCTCAGATGCAGTGAGGTTACGATGCAAGGTCCTGCTGCGCTGATGTTGAGGATCCCATCGACAGAGATTGTGAGATGAAGTCCGATGTCTGGGATGCACTGCATATTTAGGGCAATGCATCGGTTCTGAAGAGCTGTGCGGCTGTGATGCGGAGTCTGGTGTGGTCATTAAGACTGCCTTCAATGAGAGATGTGATGGCCTGGCCGGTGAATGCGCCATCCCCAGGACGATGCATCGGTTCTGAGAACTGTGGTTGGCGATGCGGGTCTTTGCAACGGGTCCAATCCACACAGCAGCAGCAATGCATCGGTTCTGCTTGGGGAATGCGCTGCAGACTGCAGACCAGCAGAGTGGCAGTCCTTCTTCCTGGCAGAGTATTCACAAGTCCAGAAGTGTGCTGAAGTGATGGTGTCTGAGGACTAGTATTTATAGCCAGGTACTCTGGTATAGGAGGGTGGGAGAAACATCTAGACCGTGGCTTTGATGTGCAAATTTTCCCTGCCTCCCATGCCCTGCCTCCAAGCTGGCTAAAGTTATAATACAGGGTTGTTCGGCCCTTTGTGTGTGGACGGGACACAGCCTGTCCACCTCCTCTCGCTCATCCTGCCCAGGATGGCCCATCAAGTCACATCTAAGCTCCCATTGTGTGTGAGCTTAGAAGGAATTCACAAAGCCTAACTGCCAACTACACCGAGTCATGTGACCTGAGACAGGCTGCAGGCACCAAATGGCTGGAGACAAAAAAATGCCAACTGGGAATTAATTAAGAATTGAAAGCAGTGAAAAATGAATTTAAGAGTTTTTTGCTACCAGGACATGTGAAATTTAAAAGTACATGTCCTAATTTTTTAATATATTACACATGCCCTTTGGGCTGTACGGGGCCTACCCTAGGGTTGACCTATGTATTAAAAAGGGAGGCTTGGGACTGGCAAGAGGTTTATTTTGGTAGGCTCTGCACTGACAGGCCTCAGACATGTTTAAAGGGCTACTTAAGTGGGTGGCAAAATCAGTGCTGCAGATCTACTAGTAGTATTTAATTTACAAGCCCTGTGCACATGTATTGCACTTTAGTAGGGACTTATTAGTAAATTAAATATGCCAATTGGGGATACGCCAATGTTACCATGTTTAGAGGAGAGAGCACTAGCACTTTAGCACTGGTTAGCAGTGGTAAAGTGTGCAGAGTCCTAATAGCAGAACAAAACAGGCCAGGAAAATGGAGGAGGAAGGCAAAAAGTTGGGGGGAAGACCACCCTAAGGCAGACAGGTCTAAAATTGGTTAAAATTTGTTAAGGTCCAGGGACAACCATGCCCTTTCGGCTGGATTATTACCACGGCCGCTGGAATTATGCAGCTGGAGAGGGGCAAATTGTGCATCAGGGTCGACTTAATTATGCAGCAAGAAAAGGCAAATTATGTGGCAAGAAAAGGCAAATTATGAGACATAATGCAGCAGATTTTCTGATATCACTTCATTATTTTGTCACTTTTACACTTGCTAACACTGTCTGGGAATAGGTTGCACCTCAGTTTAACACCCAAACATAGCAATAAGCAAAAGAAAGGTGCAAAGTCGACCTTTGCAAAGGACCTTCCACTGTACGGCACATGTCGCTGCAATTGTACTAACTTTTGAACCATTTGAGCTAGAAACAATTTGTTTGTTAAAATCTCTAGAGTATGCAGCAGATGATGAAGTAAGCGGCAAACGTGGCAGATTCATAATTATGCGAAAAACGCATGACTGCTCAAACACATTATTCCAGTGGCCCTGATTATCCCTCTCTGCCCAGTAGCAGGTTATATATGTGTAATACAGATGTTAATCAAGGTATCAGATAATAAGACTATGGTATTCAGCCTGGCTGATGTATTTAGCTTGTCTTCAAGCTTTCAGTACAAAGTTGCAATGAATCTCTGTCATGGGTTAAACAATGTAATGTTAACCTAAACTGTGCAAAATGACTGACAAGATGACTGGTGATTATGTATTTGTAAATCTTCAGCGACTAATGACAACTTTGTATATGTTTGCTTCTCCATGTACTCCTCATCTAATGACACACACTACTCTTTCACTTACTCAACAGTCTGTTATATTTGTTACCCTTTTTGGTGCATCCTGATGCCTGGTTAGTGCTCAACAAAACTCTGGGAAGCTTGCCATTCCCATTCCCAGTTAAAGAGGTAGCACCATATACCTGGATCCATACTCGCTACTTCTTGATGCCAGGCACTATCCATATATCAAAACCTCTTTATCGAAGCTTTGAGTTATGCCTGTGCAATGCTGAAGGTATCATGTAAGACTTATGTTAGAGTGGCCT
The DNA here is from genome assembly GCF_031143425.1 of Pleurodeles waltl. Classification (NCBI taxonomy): domain Eukaryota; kingdom Metazoa; phylum Chordata; class Amphibia; order Caudata; family Salamandridae; genus Pleurodeles; species Pleurodeles waltl. The sequence continues at coordinate 262,055,383 of NC_090444.1, read as the reverse complement.
TGAACTCCAACCCATTTTATTAGCAGGATCTCCACTTCAAAACAGGATCAAAGTATTGTCTCCAAATGGTCCTTTTTACTGAACGTGAATGTCTTCATAGAGAGTAACACATTTAATTTCAAATCATGGCTCCTTTGCCTGAGATTTAATAATAGATCAAGCTAAGTCTCCATACAGCCTTCATAAATTCACTGACTCTGATCTTTAAGGTGGGTGCTGAGTTATCCATGTGCACGAGCCAGAGGTACTACCTTGCTTGGCCAAAAAAGATGACAAGTCAACAAAAAAAATTATTATGTACATAACACAAGTGATAACGTATATGTGACGCTATAAAAGTTAAAACTAGTTCTCATTTTTTTGACATGATTACGCTTTATGATTTTATACATTAGAATATATTACTGCTAGATTATCTTACTGCATTCAGTGACATTTATTACATTCTAAAATGTCTAAACATAATCTTTAATTAGATCATATTACTGAATTGAGTAACATTTAACAAAATGTTCAGTCATAATCTAAGAAAGATTTACTTAAAGATGCCCTGAATTAATTCACGAGACTATTGCATTTTTGAACCACACTGCATAAATTGACAAAACAGGTACTCCCAGATGTGGCCTTTATGGAACAAGCAGCACAGAGACAAACCGATTTACCTTGGATCATCCAATTTGGCCAAGGGAACTAAATAGGATTTGGCCCAGATCTCTTGGTCACGCAGTGCTCAATTACACCATGTTATCCCTACGTGGCTCCACTTTAACTGAAAAGGCAATTCTTTTAGTGTGATGGTCTTTCAAAGGCCACTTTATGGCAGTACGTTCATTAAGGCTGACTTGCAAAGGTTGCTAATCATACAATGAATAAACCTGACAGTATATATGAATTCTTTCTGCAAACACATTGAGTAATCCAAGTGTCATTCAGCCTAAAAAGGGTACAGATGTGAACGAATATTTGCCAAATGGCTATTGGGAAAACTAGTAAATTACGCGAACTTAAACAATTTTAGTGCATATGCGCTCGCCACACTTTAAAGTAAAAATGTAAGACAGCAAGGCAACCTTGGTTTATTTTACTATCCCTGGCTTTTTCTAACTCAAAATAGAAAACTATTTTCAATAGGAGCCATAAAATAGATTTGCAACACAACAAGATTGAGAAAAGCCCCAGCATCGGGCTCTCGGGTACATCTATGGCATGATTTTGACTGCAGTGTCTATACTTTTTCAATTTCCTCTGCTTTTATTTAGAACTGCAATTACAGAGAAAGCAGAAACACAAATATTTTAAATGTGATTATGTCCATATTACATTTTACAATAACTCTTATTCGCTTAGCAGGATGTTTCGTGTTTTTTTTTGTTCGCACAATTTCCTTAATGTTGGGCTTAGGGAGGACAATGCCCTGGCTTTGTCTACCATTCACATGAGACTCATAGGGGGGAACATACATCTGGCTGAAGCCAACCTGGAGACTCGCCCTTCTTCAAGAACAACATGATACGTATTTTTTACATACCTTACCTAGTGGGCTAGTAGAAAACAGAGCTGTTACAATTGCCACCAGAGAGAATTAGCTTTGCTCCCGTCCGTTCAACATTGCCTTGTCCTCCTCTGTTACCTCTTTGCACCCCTCGCCCCCCAACCAAGAATTATTTATCTTAGAGGTACTGCAACTGAGTTCCATCACTTCCTTATTCACAAATGAAAAAAAACACTGACCGCAGCCCAAACGGTTCACACCTTAGATTACGAGACTCAATAGGTTTGTCCAGTAGTAGTAATAGAGCGGTGTTAGCGGACCGCCTCCACACCCCTCCCTAAACTATGACCACAGAATACAAGATAATCACATGGAATGTCAGGGGCCTAAATAACATGTCCAAGAGGTACAAAGTTCCCAGCTTTCTTAAACGAAGGGGAGTGCACATAGCTATCTTACAAGAAACTCACTTGTTGGAGCAAGAGATCAAGGCCGTAAAAAAGCGCTGGAGGGGACAAATATTCGTCACTAACCACTCAGCATTTGCGAGGGGAGTGTTGATATGGATCAGACCAGGCGTTCCATTACAGGTTCTTCATACCTTGATCGACACTGAGGGGAGATACGTAGTAATATCTGGTAGATTGGACGGGAGAGAGATAACTCTTGCGGGACTATACGCCCCAAATCACGAACAGGGAAAATTCCTAGACAGATTATCACTGATCATGAGCACACTTCTCACTAGCACTACATTAATAGGAGGAGACTTTAATTGTGTATTGGATACCGCAATGGATAGATCGCACCCACCATTGTCACAATCCGTAACTCATAAAACAGCACTGCACTTCCAGCAGTGGCAAAAACACTGGCAATTAACGGATTGTTGGCGCAAACTTAATCCCCCCAATAGAAAATACTCTTTTTATTCAGCAGTTCACGACCTGCATGTACGACTGGACACCGTTCTGGCATCTCCAGAGGTGCAACCTGTGGTGGCGAAGGCCGAGTATCTTGGCCGCACCATCTCAGATCATAATCCCTTATTGATCTCTTTGGCCTGGTGCGGCGAAAGACCTTTGATTCCCACTTGGCGCCTGAGAGCAGAGTCACTTGAAGACGAAGCTTTTAGAACCCAACTGGGCACGCAGATTACGGAATTCTTCGAGAACAATGCTGGAACTGCCTCGTCCAGATCTGTCGAATGGGAATCCTTTAAAACAGTGATCAGGGGATATTGTATTAGCACTACTGTGGGAGTACGGAAAGTGCTAGAGACAGAACTAACCGATCTCGAGAACTCCCTTAGGGAACTCGAACGTAAGCACCCATCACAACCCGACCTCTCAACACAACTAGAAGAGACAAGGACTAGAATAATAGAAACTAACACTAGATTATCATGTTTCGATTACAAACAATTCTTGCAGAAGCACCATACAGAGGGCGACAGAGCAGGCGCCCTACTGGCATGGCTGGCCAAACCGCCCCAACTTCAAACCATAGTGGTGGAGTTAGAGACCACCCGGGTATAAAAGTATATGGACAGAAGGAGATCAATACCACCTTTCTTAAATATTACTCAGAGCTGTATGCGCCTCCCTCCGAAGTACTCAGCGACGCTCAATTACAAGATCTGGGGAACCTCAACCTCCCAGCATTGAAAGGGGAAGATAGAATAGCCCTGGCGACTCCCATATCACTTACAGAAATAAAGGCTGCAATCCAGAGCATGGCAAGGGGCAAGGTACCGGGAGCAGATGGTCTCCCTCTGGAGTTCTACCTTACATATCAGGACTCATTAACCTCCCAGCTCAGCATCTTATATGCAGAGGCATGGAATAACAACAGCTTACCTCCTTCCACTACAGAGGCAATAATGATTCCCCTTCTGAAACCTACCAAACCCCCCACAGAAGTTCGATCATACCGCCCACTATCAATGTTGAACTTAGATTATAAAATACTAAGCAGGGTACTAGCTAATAGACTTCTACCATATATGTCCTCATTAATCCATCAGGACCAATCGGGATTCATCCCAAAGAGAAGCACTGCCCAAAATATCCGTCGATTGATTTCACTCCTTCATGCCCTACCCCCTGACGCAAATAGAGCAGTAATCATCTCGATAGATGTCGAGAAGGCTTTTGATAGCCTGCGATGGGACTACCTAGAACGAGTGATGCTGCAGCTAGGACTAGGAGAAGGGTTTGTCAAATGGACGAGGCTTCTCTACACAAACCCCACAGCGAGAGTACGCACTGGCCGTACAATATCCCCTTCCTTTGCCATAGGTAGGGGTACAAGACAGGGATGCCCGCTTTCACCTTTGCTTTTTGTATTGGCAGTTGAACCTCTCGCCCAATCAGCTAGGTCCCAGAGGTTCTACGAAGGCATTACAATCAATGCTTGGACGCATCATATTGCTCTCTATGCGGATGACATGTTACTCTTCCTCCGGAACGCAGAGACCGATCTACCAGGAGCAATGACAATGTTAGACAACTTTGGAGCCGCATCTGGACTCCGGATAAACTGGGGGAAGTCTTCCATTTTTCCAGCTGCTAGGGGTATCGAAGAACCAATGGACAATCGGGGTCTTCCGTGGTCCCCGTCCACATTCAAATATTTAGGGGTCAATATCTATCACTCCGCTGAGGATTTACTAGAGGGAAACATTCAGAGTACAATTAGGAGTATCAAAAACAACATGATATTCTGGCAGACACTCCCGCTAGCGGTTACTGGGAGAGTTGCACTGATTAAGATGATAGTGTTACCTAGAATGTTATATTATTTTGCAACCATCCCACTCATTATACCGAGGGTGGTATTTAAAACAATTTCGTCCTTGATTACAGGATTTATATGGGGAACCAACAGACAAAGGATAGCATTGCGCACCCTCCAGAGAACAACAGCAGAGGGTGGTTTGGCTGTTCCTGACTTTGAATTATACTATTGGGCGAGCCAACTCCAATGGCTGGCGCGACTCATCAGAGCACCCCCAGTGGGGGAAGCACTGAGAACCCCTCTCCACTGCCCCCGTGATAGAATGCTGGGCATTCTACTAAACCCCAAGAAACAGAATAAAACACTTCCGATAGAATGGGAAGCATCACGTCACTGCTGGGAACAATACCTAAAACGAACACACACCAGAACACCGTACTCGCCAGAGGCCCCCCTGATCTGTATAGGAACCGTCACAGGAAATCATGTATAAGGGGTATCACCCAATTCATGGCACTTCAGATCGACACCATAGGGGCTCTATATAATAACGGGAAACTGTGCACTTATGCAGAACTGCAGGAAAGGTTCCAGATACCACCAGGGCTGTTCCTAACCTTTAACGCAATTGCTAGGACTCTTCGTAGACAATGGGGTACAGGACTAGAAGAGCCCCCCAGACATAACACCTGTGACCAAATATGCACTATAGGAGACCAGGGGAAGTGTATTTCAGGGATATATACATCTCTACTAACCAGCATATGTCTTCCCTTAAATAAACTTAAGACCAAATGGCAGGGGGAACTGGATGTTACAATAGATGACACACAGTGGACCAGAATAACCACACACATATATACAGTTTCCAGAAATGCCAGGTTTAAATTAATAAAAATATATGTTTATCACAGAGCTTACTTAACCCCCTATATGATATCAAAGATTTATGGTGTAGAAAATGCCAGCTGCCCCCGATGTGCAGAACTAGCAGCAGGGTTGCTGCACATGCTCTGGAGTTGCCCACTAATCGGGGACTACTGGATGGGGATATTTGAAGCACTCTCCACTTGCACGGGCAGAACTTTATCCCGATCAGCCATGGTGGCGGTTTTGGGAGATTTCCCTCGCCCCAGCAAGCATAAAATCACAAACAGATTCATAGACCTGGCTTTGATACTTGCAAGGAGAGAAATAACTACACACTGGAAAGATCCGAAGGGACCACAGATAAATCGTTGGAGAAATGCATTAATCAAGTGGGCGGAAACTGAAGGGACAGTATTACTAAGGGAAACACTCAGGGGCCTAGGAACTAGAGACAATGCTCAGCACTGGAACATGATACTGGAGAATTTTAGAACACCTGACACTTCTAACTCTGATGCGGAGGCAGATTTACCAGAAACAGATCATGTATAATTGTTCAAGACATTCCTGTTGAAGATCGTACAAGAGACCAAATAAGTGATTCATTTGTGAACCAAACAAATACCTCTGTATAATTGATGGGAAGTGCGAAAGGGGAGAGGGAGGGGGAGTTACAAAAAGATGGGAAGTTATTTTGTTTTTGTATGCGTTTCATGCAATTATAAAGCAATAAAAGAGATCTTAAAAAAAAAAACACTGACAACGCCAATAGACCCTTTGGGAACTATTGACTTTGCCATCGGTTTTCAGCGATGTCGTGTATCTAGGCTAAAGAGGAAACCAAAAAAAACAACCATGACGCAGCAGCAGAGACTGTATCATTTTGTAGGTGCGAGTTCCACGCATACATTCGCCTACAAAATGTGTAGGTGTTTTATGCTTTTATTTACTGGTCGAAGTTGGTTTGGTAAATAAAGAAACAAACCTTAGTGCCAAATCATTAAAAAAAACGAGTGGAGGATGCAAGAAGGAGAGCTCGTGTGGAAACAAACAAAGGACGCAGGTGGGGTGAAGGATCATGGAGGATTGGTCAGAAGTAATACAGCAAGGGTGGCAGGAGAAGTACACAAAGCAGATGAGAGATATCAACTTGTAATGGGGAGAAGCACAATGGCAAGAAAACAAAGCGCGGGGAGAAGCACACAAGGGCAAGCACAGCAGGGATAGGTGTAGAGGAGATGCACTCAAATGACAACAACATGGAGCATGATGGAGGTATGAAGAGAAATACATGAGGGAGACAGCTAGAAAACACATGCAGTCTCTGGTGAGAGTGGTGGTGGTGAATTGTTGATGGTAAGGCCAGTAGGATAGTGGTAGTGAAGGTGGTAAGGAGGTGTGGTGGTGGTGAGGGTTTTGGTGGTGACGGAGGTGGTGGTGATGGGGAGAAAGGTGGTGGTGAGGGAGGCGACAGTGCAGTGGTGATAGGGTGGTGTGAGTGTGGTGGTGGTGAGAGCTGTGGTGAGTGTGGTGCTGGTAGGGGTCAGAGTGGCTGTAGTAGCTAGGGTTCTGGTGATAGGGTAGTGGTGAGGGTGGTTAAGATGGTGGTGGTTAGGGTTAGGGTAGTGGTGGTTAGGCTAGGGTGGTGGGTAAGGTATGGTGGTGGTAGTTAAGTTGGTGGTTGCAGTTAGGATGCTGGTAGGAGGTGGTGGGGCAGAGGGTTGTAGTAGTGGTGAGGTGTTGGTGTTAGTGGCAGGGTGGTGGTGGGCTGTTAGGGTGGCAATGTTTAGGGTAGAGGTGGTTAGAGTGGTGGTGGTTAGAATGGTGGTGGTGATTAGGGTGGTGGTGGGGGTTAGCATGGTTGTGAGAGTGGGTAGGTTGGTGGTTAGAATGAGTGTAGTTATGGTCAATTGTGGTGGTGGTGGTAAGGATAGGGTGGTGGTGGTTAAGGTTGGCTGATGGTGGTTAGGATGGTGGTTATGCTGAGGGTGGGAGTTAGGGTGGTGGTAGGGTAGTAGTAATAGGGGTAGGGTAAGGTTGGTGAAGGTGTTGGTGGTTAGGGTGGTGGTGGTGGCTAGGGTACAGTGGTGGTTAGGGTGGTGGTGAAAAGGGTAGTGATGTTTGGGTTAGGGTAGGGTGGTCATGGTTAGTATAGGGTGGTGATGGTTAGGGTAGGTTGGTGTTGTGGTTACGGTTGTGGTGGTCATGGTGGTATAGTTAGGATGGTAGTGGATAGGATAAGGGTGGTGAAGGTGGTGGTTGTTAGGGTAGAGTGGTGGTGGTGGTAGGGTGGTGGTAGGGTGGTGATAGGGCCATGGTTTGGGTGTTGGTTAGTGTTGTAGTGGTCATGGTAGGGTGACAGTTGTTAGGGTGGTGGATGTTAGTGGTGTGTTGGGGTGGTGATTAAGGTGGTTTTGGTTATGGTGGGATGACGGTGTTGGTGATTAGGGTGGTGGTGATAGTGATGATTAAGGTGCTGGTGGTGGTTAGGGTAGTGATGGTGGTTAGGGTGGTGGTGGCAGTTAGGGTGTTGGTGGTGAGGGTGAAGTGGTGGTTAGGACGGTGGCGAGTGCAATTGTAGTTAGGGCCATTTGGTGGTGGTGGTGGTTAGGATAGGATGGTGTGGTGGTTAGGGTGGTGTTGGTAGTTAGGATGGTGGTGCTTACGGTGGTGGTGGTTGGGTGGTGAGGATGGTAGTGGTAATTATGATGGTGGTTAGGGGTGGTGGTAGATTAGTGGTGGTAGTGATAGGGGGATGTTGGTGAAGGTGGTTATGGTAGTGGAGTTGGTGGTTTTGATAGATTGTTGGTTAGGGGAGGGTGGTGGCTAGAGTAGGGTGGTGGTGATTAGGGTACAATGTTGATTAGCGTAGGGCTGTGGTGGTTAGTGTGGTGGGTGGGGTGGTGTTAGGAAAATGGCTTGCCTGGTGATAGGCTGGTGGTTTAGGTGGTGGTGGTTGTGGTGCTGGTGATAGAGCAGTGGGGCGGTAGGGTGGTGGAGATGGGCGGGTTAGGGTGATGGATGTCAACATGGTGTTAGGGTGGTGGTGGTTAGGGCGGCTGTGGTTTGGGTGGGGTGGTGTTGGCAGTTAGAGTAGTGGTGGTGGTAGTTAGGATGGTGATAGGGAAGTGGTGGTGGTTAGGGTTGAGGTGGTGAGGGTGGGGAGGTGGCTAGGGTGGTGGTGACGGTGGGGTGGTGGTTAGGGTGTTAACTAGGGTGGTTGTTATCACGACTCACGTGCTGCTTGCGCCTGGAATTTGCAGATCTGGTGGCGTGAATCTTCAATGTTCGGCTTTGGCCCAAAAAGGGGCGACTCTTTCTGGTAGCCACGGTGCTGTAGGCAATGGAGACACCAAGAACAGACCGTGCCCTTCAGAAAGTAGCGCCAGAGGGAAAAAACCCCTTAAAAAGGGGAAAAAACCTCCAAACAGGAAGACTCCTGGAGAAAAACAAGAACAAACAAACAGGAATCCAAAAGGAGCAAAAATCAGAAAACACAGAATGCTGAATCCAAAACCAAAAGGCAAGGAAATCAGGAGCGAAGACACTAACTGAGCAGAAAGTGTTGCAGCGCAAAGAAAGAGGAAAAACACAGCCCTTATATACCAAAAAACAGGAAGTGACCCACAGGAAGTAAAAGGACACCATCTTAGATAGGGAAACAATACATAGAACAGAATAGTAGAGGAACCATAGAGAATAGGGAACAAGGAATGCTGGGAAAGCACAGGAATCTGGGAAGGAGGAAAAAACATAAAGAAAGGCACACAACAGACTGCAAAAAAGAAGAAAGGACAAAGAAACGAAGAAAAACAGGTAAGAGGGTTCAGAGACCCCTGGGACAGTGAAAGGCAGAAGGAAGAACGAGGCCCCAAGCAAATCTGGGGCCTCGAAACGCGCAGGAGAGGCTGGGGGCGCGCCGCGTCTTAACGCGGTGCGCGGCCCGAGCCGAACGCCCGGCAGAAGTCGAGCTCTCGGCTCGCGCCGCACCGCGCGGCGCGACAGTAGGTCCCCCTCCCGAAGGCCCAGGTTTAAGAGGGAATAAACGGTGAAAGCGTTGAATCAGGAGAGGAGCGTGAACGGAAGAGGCATCTTCCCATGAACATTCACTGAGAGGATAACCCTTCCAATGAATCAGATACTGAAGTCGTTTATGAAAAAGACGAGAGTCACAAATTTCCTGCACTTCATATTCAGGAGCATCATCCACAAGGACAGGAGGTGGACAAGGAAACTGACGTGAGTAAGGATCAGGCACATAAGGTTTAAGCTGAGAAACATGAAAAACCGGATGGATCTTCCATGTATGGGGTAAGTGAAGACGGACAGTGACAGGATTGACCAACTGGAGAATACGGAAAGGCCCATAGTAACGAGGTGTGAACTTGTTTTGAGAGAGACGTGAGGGCAAGAATTTGGAGGAGAGCCAGACTTTATCTTGCAGATGATAATTTGGATTGGTTGTACGTCTCTTGTCTGCAGCCTTCTTCATATACCTCTTGGTATGTAACAAATTAGATCGAATTAGTTTATGGAGTTGGAGAAGGCGTTTGGAGAAATAGTTAATAGCAGGCAGAGGAGAGTTGGATTGTGGAGAAGTAGGGAAAGAGGTAGGATGAAAACCATAGGAACAGAAAAAGGGAGTGACCTTGGAGGCACTATGGACTGAGTTATTGTAGGAAAACTCAGCTAAAGAGAGGTAAGTGCTCCAGTTACTTTGGGTAGAATTGCAAAAGCATCGAAGATATTGCTCTAGTCCTTGGTTCAGACGCTCAGTCTGTCCGTTGGTCTGAGGATGGAACCCTGAAGACAGGGCTCTATTTATATTCAGGGTTTTACAAAAATGCTTCCAAAATCGGGAGATGTACTGAGGTCCTCTATCTGATATTATGGTATGTGGAAGTCCATGGAGACGGAAGACATGATCTATGAATATTTGACTTAGTTCTTGAGAAGTAGGCAGCTTTTTTAGGCCAGTGAAATGAGCCATTTTTGTGAAAGAATCCACTGTGACCATGATAACCCGGTTTCCTGCTGATGGTGGGAGCGAACACATAAAATCAGTAGAGATAGTATGCCATGGGGCCGATGGAACAGGCAAAGGCTGTAGTAATCCTGCCGGTCTGGTGTGAGGTATTTTGACTTGGGCACATATGGGACAGGCCTGAACGTATTTTTCCACATCCAGTTTCCAGGTAGGCCACCAGAAAAATCGTGAAAGTAGTTCTTGTGTGGCTTTGATGCCTCTGTGACCAGCTACAGGGGAATCATGGCACATTTGTAATGCTTTCTTTTGCACCTTGTTTGTAGGGAGGAATATCAGGTCTTGGTAATAAAAATATCCTTGTTTCTTGTACAATAATGGTCTTAGTTCTTCTATGTCATGGTCCGATAGGTTGGCGTATTCTTGTTGTACTTCTTCCAGGAAAGACTGAGCCACTCCAATGATCTTACTGGGTTCTAGAAGATACTGGGATGAGGAAGGAGAACACTCTGGATATCGACGAGACAGAGCATCAGCCAGAATGTTTTGAGATCCTGGAATATATGTAATATAAAAATCGTACTGACTGAAGAAAAAGGCCCAGCGGGCCTGACGACTATTCTGGCATACAAAATTTCTTAAACATTGTAAATTACGGTGGTCTGTCCTCACCTCAAATGGTTCCTTGGAACCCATCAGAAACTGTCTCCACTCAAGGCAGGCTGTTTTCAGAGCCAATAATTCCCTTTCAAGTACGGAATAATGTTGTTCAGCTGTGGAAAGGATATGAGACAAATAGAAAACAGGATGTTCAAGGCCATCATCCTCTTGTCGTTGGAGTAAGACAGCTCCGATGGCTCTCTCAGAAGCATCAGTTACTACTATAAATTGCTTGGTGGTATCTGGATGTCTTAAGATGGGGGCTTGGGTGAAGGCTCTCTTTAAGCTTTGAAAGGCTGCTTCAGCAGTCTCAGTCCAGACAAACCCCTTCTTTAAATTGTCCTTCTTTAAGGTGTGAGTTATGTGGCTAGTCTGACTGGCAAAGTCTAGAATGAATTGTCGATAGAAGTTTGCTAAACCTAGGAAACATTGTGTTTCTTTTATGGTAGAAGGAGAAGGCCACTCGAGGATAGCTTGTACCTTTTCTTGATCCATAGCTATGCCGGTGGGACTTAAATGATAGCCCAGATATTTGACTTCCGTCATGTCGAACTCACATTTCTCTGGTTTGCAAAATAGTTGATGATCACGAAGTCTTTGAAGAACTTGTTTCACATGGGAAGTATGGAGTTCAGGATTTCTAGAATAAATAAGAATGTCGTCTAGGTAGATCACGACTGTCTGATTCAGTAGGTCTGAAAACACTGAGTCCATAAATCTCTGGAAGATTGCGGGGGCGTTAGTAAGACCAAACGGCATAACCCTATATTCAAAATGGCCAAATGGGGTCCTGAATGCTGTCTTCCATTCGTCGCCTTCTCTTATGCGTAAAAGGTGGTAGGCTCCTCGTAAATCCAATTTAGTAAAACGTTGGGCCCCTCTGATTGCTTCCAGTATGTCCCTGATGAGAGGCAAAGGATAACGATCTTTAATGGTAATTTTATTCAGACCTCGAAAATCCAGGCACGGACGAAGATCCTTAGTCTTCTTGGGCACAAAAAAGAGAGGGGCCCCAGCCGGAGACGACGATGGAACAATAAGACCACTCTGTATATTTTCGTCCAGATACTCCTTTAGAACTTCCTTTTCGGGTTCCGTGAGGGAGTACATCCTCCCAAAAGGAACAATTGTGTCAGGTTCCAATGGAATTGCACAATCATATTCTCGATGTGGAGGTAGCACAGGTTTTGACGGTTTTTGGAAAACATCCTGAAACTCCAAATAGTGGTCTGGGATCCCTTGGACCGTATTAATGGACATACCAGTGGCACCTTCAGTAGCTAAGGATCTTTTCGGAGACCAATACTTGTCGGAAGTAAAACAGTTCTCATGACAAAATTGCGAAGACAAAGAGACTGTCCGGGTAACCCAATTTATATATGGGTTATGTCTGATGAGCCACGGAATTCCAAGAATGATGGTATGGTTAGGGGATGTAATAAGATCGAAGGAGATGTGTTCTTGATGGTTTCCCACCTGTAGACTTAACATCAGGGTAGTGGTGTCTACAGGACCAGAGGATATCAAAGATCCATCCACAGTGTGTACCTGTTCGGGTACTTCTTTTGCTTGAGTAGGAACTAGGTTAGCAGCAGCCCACGTCTTGTCCATGTATATACCACTAGCACCACAATCTAGTAATGCCATAGTCTTTTCTTGACGACCGTCAGGAAGTTGTAACAGGACCGGAAAGATGAACAAGGCAGTTGTATTGTCATTAAAGGAGCTGATGGAAGGTATAGCTGTAGATCCCGTCCCCTCCCTTCTTACAGAGGACGGGAGGTGGCGTTTCCCGAAGGCCTGGACGGACGTACTGGACAGGTACGGAGCATGTGACCAGCAGAACCACAATACAGGCACAACCCTCTCTTGCGTCTGTCTTCTCGTTCACTAGCAGAGAGCGGACCTCGGGCAGTATCCACCTGCATGGGTTCCCCTTCGATGTCTCTAGCAGGAGTGCGAGGTTCCTCGGAACGCTGCAGGTATGCACGTGAGCTACTTGGCTGGGCAAACCCTCTACTCCTTTTCTTCTCCGATCTCCGTTCCTGAAGACGATATTCGATGGACAGTGCTTGATCCATCAGGCCACGAAGATCTTCCGCTCTGGTAGAATGCACTAGTTCATCCTTTATTTCTTCTTTGAGTCCTCTACGAAATAATGTTACCAGAGTACGTTCCACCCAAGTGGTCTCTGCCGCCAGCTGACGAAAACGGGTTATATATTGCAGGACGTCTTGGGAGCCTTGTTGGATGTCGCACAAGGCTTCTTCAGCGGAGGCTTCCAATCCAGGACGACTAAACATCTGTTTGAAGCGACTCACAAAGGCGGAATAGTCTGACAATACAGGGTCGTTGGAGGACACCATCGGGGTTGCCCAGGCCAAGGCTGGACCGGATAAGGCACTGATAAGATAACCCACCTTGGTCCTGTCGTGGGAGAATTGAGTAGGTCGGAAGGCGAAATACACCGTTAAAGCATCCAAGAACTCGCGAAGCTTGGTTGGTTCACCAGAGAAACAAGGGGTAGAAGCGGAGATTGTCGGAACATCACTGGTGCGGTGGGCCAAAGCCTGTCGTAACGCAGCATTTTCATTACGTAGTTGTTGCAATTCCTGGGCTTGTTGCTGAATCGTGGTCAACAGAGATTGCTCCGGATCTGCAGCAGCCGCCACTGTATTATCCATGGTGTTTGAGGACGTCGGAATGGTTTGGCGCTGCAATCTATCACGACTCACGTGCTGCTTGCGCCTGGAATTTGCAGATCTGGTGGCGTGAATCTTCAATGTTCGGCTTTGGCCCAAAAAGGGGCGACTCTTTCTGGTAGCCACGGTGCTGTAGGCAATGGAGACACCAAGAACAGACCGTGCCCTTCAGAAAGTAGCGCCAGAGGGAAAAAACCCCTTAAAAAGGGGAAAAAACCTCCAAACAGGAAGACTCCTGGAGAAAAACAAGAACAAACAAACAGGAATCCAAAAGGAGCAAAAATCAGAAAACACAGAATGCTGAATCCAAAACCAAAAGGCAAGGAAATCAGGAGCGAAGACACTAACTGAGCAGAAAGTGTTGCAGCGCAAAGAAAGAGGAAAAACACAGCCCTTATATACCAAAAAACAGGAAGTGACCCACAGGAAGTAAAAGGACACCATCTTAGATAGGGAAACAATACATAGAACAGAATAGTAGAGGAACCATAGAGAATAGGGAACAAGGAATGCTGGGAAAGCACAGGAATCTGGGAAGGAGGAAAAAACATAAAGAAAGGCACACAACAGACTGCAAAAAAGAAGAAAGGACAAAGAAACGAAGAAAAACAGGTAAGAGGGTTCAGAGACCCCTGGGACAGTGAAAGGCAGAAGGAAGAACGAGGCCCCAAGCAAATCTGGGGCCTCGAAACGCGCAGGAGAGGCTGGGGGCGCGCCGCGTCTTAACGCGGTGCGCGGCCCGAGCCGAACGCCCGGCAGAAGTCGAGCTCTCGGCTCGCGCCGCACCGCGCGGCGCGACAGGTTGTAGTTAGGGTTAATTGTGGTGGTACTTAGGATAGGGTAGTGGTTGCAGTATGGTAGCGGTGGTGGTTATTGTTGTGGTGGTGCTTAGGGTGAAGATGCTTAGGGTGGTGAGCATGGTAGTTAAGTTCGTGTGGTTAGGGTGATGGTGGTGATAGGGCGTGATAAAAAGGTAGTGGTGGTGGTAGGATGATGTTGGTGAAGGTGATGGTGGTGGAGTTGGTGGTTAGGGTAGGTTGTTGGTTAGGGTAGGGTGGTGGATAGAGTAGGGTGGTGGTGATTAGGGTACAGTGTTGGGTAGTCTAGGGTTGTGGTGGTTAGGGTGCTGGGTAGGGTAGTGGCTTCGCTGGTGATAGGGTGGTGGTTTGAATGGTGGTTACTGTTATGGTGCTGGTGATAGGGTGGTGGAGATGGGCTGGTCAGGGTAATAGTGGTTAGGGTGTGGATGTTAGCATAGTGTTAGTTAGGGTGCTGGTGGTTAGGGCCATTGTGGTTTGGGTGGGTGATTGTGTTGGTGTTGATGGTGGTGATGAAGGTGGTGGTGGTAGTTAGGATGGTGGTAGTTAGGGTAGTGGTGGCGGTGAATGTGGGGTGGTGGGAAGATGGGGTGGTGGTTAAGGTGGTGGTGGTGAGGGTGGAGTGGTTGTTAGGGTGCTGGTTAAGGTGGCTGTAGTTAGGGTCAGTTGGTTGTGGTACTTAGGGTAGGGTAGTGGTTAGCGTTTGGTGGTAGTGGTGGTTAGGTGGTGGTGGTGCTCAGGGTGGTGGTGGTGAGCATGGTAGTGGTAGTTAAGTTGGTGGTGGGGGTAGGGTGTGATAAGAGGGTAGTGGTAGGGTGATGTTGGTGAAGGTGGTGGTGGTTATGGTGGTAGAGTTGGTGGTTAGGGTAGGTTGGTGGTTTGGGTAGGGTGGTGGTGCTTAGTGTAGAGAGTGTGGTAGTGGTTAGGGTTGGATAGTGGTGGTGAAGACAGTGTTGTGGACACTATGGTAAGGTGGTGGTTATTGTGGTTAACGTGGTAGTGGTGGTTATGATGGTGGTGGATAAGGTGGTGGTAATTACGATGGTTGTAGAGTGGTGGTGGTTAGGGTAGTGATGGCAGGGGGTGGTGGTGGTAGGGTGATGGTGGTAATGGTTATGATGGTAGTAGGATGATGCTGGTAAAGTAGTGGTGAAGAAAATGGTGGTTTTGGTGGTGGTTTGGGTAGTGCTGGTGGTGATTGTGGTTAGGATGGTGATTGTAGAGCCTGTGGTTGGAGTGCTGCTGGTTAGGGTCGGGTAATGATGGTTAGGGTGATTTTGGGGAAGGTTAGTGGTGGTGGTTAGGGTAGGTGGTGATGGTTGGGGTTGCAGGTAAGGTGGTAGAGGAGGTGGTTGGGTGGTGATAAGGGTGGTAATGATAGGGTGGTGGTTAAAGTGGTTGTGGTTGGAGTGCTGGTGACTAGAATCAGGTAGTGATGGCTAGGGTGGTGGTGGGTAGGGTAGTGGTGGTAGGGAGGTGGTGTGTCTGGTAGTGTGTTGATCATTAGGGTGGTGGTTAAAGTGAAAGGAAGGTAGTAGGGGGTGGTAGCAATGGTAGTGATGGTGGTTAAAGCGGTCGTGGTTAGGGTAGAGTGATTGAGTTTAGGGTGGTGGTGGTGATGGTGGTTATGGTAGGGTGGTGGTTTGGGTAGAGTGTTGGTAGTTATGGTAGGGTGGTGGTTAGGGTGGTGGTAGTGTGGTGATAGTGGTAGGGTGCTGTGGTTAGGTCAGTGGTAGGACAGTGTTAGGGTTGTGTTGGCTGTGTCCACCACCTGGGTGGTGGAGTTAGGGTAGTGGTAAGCTGGTAAGGGTGGTAGTGGTTAGGGTGGTGGTGGTTATGGTGATAGGGCATTAATGGTGGTAGTAGAGGGTTGTTGGTTAGGAATGGGGTTAGGTTAGAATGGTGGTGGTGGCTAGCCTTTTTTTGTTTAGGGTAGGGTAGGTGTGCTTAGCATAGGGTGGTGGTGATTAGGTTAAGGGGGTGGCTGTGGTAGTTAGGTTGGTGGTGGTTGTGGTTAGGGTGGTAGTGGTCAGGTTGTTGGTAAGATGGTAGAGGTGGTGGTGTTTGTGGTTACAGTGGTGGTGATGGTGAGGGTGGTGCTGGTTAGTGTGGTGGTAGGTAGGGTGGTGGTGGTTAGGCCGATGGTGTTGATGATTAGTTTGTGGCGGTGGTTAAGGAGGTGGTGGTGATTAACGTGGTGTTTAGGGTGGTAGTTTTGGTGGTTATGATGGTGGTGAAAATGTTCAATTTGAAGACAATCCTCCACTTAAAATTAATATCCCGCTTAAGATTGATTTTCAGGTAGAAGGACCTCTTTTGCTGTGACCAAGTAATCAGTGGGTTGGCCTCTTTCACAACAGCTGCGGCATGCCTTTTCACACCATGTGTTTTTTAACTTGTTTGTGACAGACAATACAATGTCCAAAGCACTGAACACAGTGCCAACCTTAATCTTCTGCTACATGACTACTTCCAGGGAACACCTAGCTGATAGCAAGCATTTCCTGATGGACATAAACTACTGCACACAACCACCAACTTAAGATTCCAGCATTCAATACTTGGCATTAACATTTAGAGGCTCCATTTTGGTATTAGTGGGACGTTGCCAGAAACTCTTCCTGAAAGTCTGTTCATTCACCTAATCTGCCTGTGAAATAACTGAAGTATTTTCAGGAAAGGAAGGATGAGAAGGTCAGGAGGCAAGATATGGGGAAATACCTGCAAAGGCCCCACCAGAGTTCAATTTGGCTCTTCCAAAAGGGTTACATGTGTTTATTTTCATTGAAGGTTTGTTGGAACCCAAATAGTTTCTTGCCCAGAAAGCGAAACTGAACATGTTTTCCTTTTCCATTCATCTGTTCATCAGTTCCTCCATCCACAGATGCCAAAGGGATGCCCAAGCAGTGGTTCGAAACAAATCAAATGTGATCACAAATTGGTCTTCTGATTTTACTGTGTTGATAAATGGTAAAGCACCCTGCTTTCTTGAAGGGCCCATAAAGGGACATGACACAGCTTCAAAAGAGACTGAAAAGTCTAGGTGAGGCAGCCAAGTATGATTCAGCCTCGAACATGTGTTGGGGAAAGCAGAATTTACTTTCTTCCAATTCGGACTGAGAGAGGTGAACTTCAGACCTAAAGACCATTTGCCCACCAGATTAGGCACAGCCACAATAACACTCTGAGGAAAATCGCCTCTGCCACTACAAAGTGATATAAGGGGGAAAGAGGGGTTATAGTGATGCAAACTGAGGGCTTCTGTATTTCTTTACAGTTGCCCAAAATCAGTTCCTTCATTGCCTGCTGAAAGGGCAAGTTGGGGGTTGGACAGTGAAGAACTACTAAAATAGGCTTTCTTCACCTCTGGTGAAGAGAATCATTTTATGATAGGAAGATCAGATTTATCATAACATGATACATTACTAACATCACTGTTTCCTTTTCCATAAGTTCAGCATTTCTTGGGTCACTGTTTCCTTCTCCATAGGTTCAGCATTTCTTGGGTCAACCTCCATCTGATGATCATATTCAAATAATATGCAGAATGATGGTGAAGATGGCGCACATTAAGGCCAGAATTAAGAGTCCACATCTTCTCCTCCATCAAACCCTTGCACCCTGTTCCTTTATCAGCTGTATAAAGGTGTTCCACTCACAATGCTGCTGCCAAGCCTCAAAGAAATCTGAGACAGTTGAGACGCTTCCCTCAAAAGTTCCTTGCTGAACACTTTCTTTAGCTTCCCCATGGGGAACAGGAGGAGAAGACAGTCACCCTTCTTATTCTAGTGTGATATATCCCTCAGGTGCTGCTAGTGTGAGGTTGAATCTAAATTGGACTTATCACTAAGTCAACAAGGAGTGGCTGATGGATTTCCGTATACAGCACTATTTTGGGGACTTTAAACCAACAAGTTAAAAGGAGAAAGACAGAAAGAAGATTCCTACCTTTGAAAATCACAGCAGAGGGTATAGCTGGAAGAGGAACTGGGTTTCTGTGTTTTGTTCTATGCAGAGTGAGGTTGCCTCGCTGTGATTGGCTGCTTTCATTTTTTTGCAATAAACAGCCATCACTTGAATACTGCATGAGCACCCATTCCCATTAAAGTAAAGGGGAACACTCTTGCAAGCATAGCATTACATATTCCATGTTTTTATCTTGTGCAGAGATTGTTATAATGATAGGTATTTTTTACTCAAGTTATGACAATATGCTGGGGTTGTTTATATTAACAGATTTCAGTCTTTTCAATAAATGTATTGGAAACTGTCCTGCATCTCTTTTCTTGCCTATGTGTGTGTGTAAGAGACTTGTATGTGGAGAGAAAAGGGTAAGACCTGTTTCCACCACGATTTCCCTTAAGAGGGTGTTCACAGTCCATGAACGACCGCCACAAATCACCTTTACCAGTTTTTTTTCTTGAGGGCTGCTAGTGAGCAGAGAGGGTTGGGCCGACAGCTGCCAACTGATGTGGGAGTGACTCAGTTGCCTACATTGCAGAGGTGCTGCCACACCAAATCCAGCAGTTTCGTTACTATGCGAGAGTCCTTATGACAAAACTTGTATAACAGTTGGAATATGTTGAGCCACACACTTGGATGAAAACAACTCCTTTTCCTAATGCCCTTTGTGACATAATTCAGAAGAGCAGGATGTGATCTTATTGCAGGTCACAGTTACCACAAAGCTTGTAAGTGGCAACATATTCTATAAACGGTGAGAAAGGGTGGGGTCCCTAGGAATGGTTTGGAAAATGAATATGGTATTGGCTGAGGAAATGCTGCATAGTTGTTCATGGGATGTGATGCACATGAATCTAATTGTACCTGTCCTTCTTGGGAGCCAGCCCTGAGTCTTAGACAAGGGAGTAGGACAGCTAGAGATAAATTCCCTGGGTCCTTACTTTCAGAGGCCCCACGCAGCCTCTAAGCATAACGGTAGAAGAGGGATCCTCTCTAAAAAGATGCTACAAAGCATCAGAGACATGTTGTTGTTTACCAGACATCCCAAATAAAGCAGGTGGGCCAAATAATATCACTCTCTGTGTCATAAACACTTTGCCCAGGGTCACATGAGACAATTCACGTATAGCATCACTGTTTTCTTTGAATTCTCAAACACTGTTTGCAGATGAATATACAACTTTAAAATGGATTAATGTCACAGATATCTTTTTTCAGCCTAATACTGAAATCTGGTAACATTTTTATAAAGACTTACCATTTCCTAAAATCTAGATGCCCATGGGTACAGAACTGGGCATTTGGGGAACTCCCCACCGTAACAAAGAACACAGTTAACATTTACACCAATGGCTATGATCCTCGCCAGAAACAGGAACAGTAGTACCTTTAAGGAAAACATTCAACTTCTCACTGCATACAATATGTCACTAAAGCATCAAATGTCTCTCTATACTCCAAATCTGCAACCCCTATCCCACTGGAACAGCACAAGCACAAGGAAGCAATACCATAACTAAACAGCTGTATGCTGCATTGTTGGCCTTACCATCAGGTATTGCTTTCACTTAAATTAAGAGGACACAATGCCAAAAGAATGCAGCACTCTTAGTCTGAATAATGAATGTATTATGGCACTTCCAAAATATCAAATAAAGGTCATACAAATATATGAGAATAAGCATATAACTCAAGTGCAGCAGAACATGTGTATATACAAAGATAAAGACATACATCACGTGGTCAATATTTAAAAAGGAATTTGCAATGCATCAACAGAGCATGTATACATGAGCTAAATAATCAAGATTTAAAATACTTCACCAATTAAGCTGAAGTCATCATGCTCGCCAGCGTGACTGAGGGAGCCCTCAGATCAGTCAGGCAGGAGACCCGATTGGAATCACAAATCAGATCCTGGGCAAGGCATTTGTTCCACAAGTGAGCACCTGTCAGTGCACCAAGCCTCCCCATTTTTTATAACTTAAAACACCTCAAGAAGAGAGCTCTAGAAAGCCCTCCCCTCTGTTATGAAATTAAATGCTGGCTGTACTAAATCTGCATCGAAAACACCCATAGAAGCTGGCCAGGCTCCCAATGTTTGTTCTGAGGCAGATTCGTACATTCCTCTGGTAAAAACAGTCTCAGTCTTGGAAACTCTTATCAAGTCCGCATCTCACATAATATGTTCCAGCACTGTCCGACTCTGTGCTGGAAAAGAGAAAAACAGCTTTTGGGAGGAAAAACACCTGCGCTGCCCTGCAACTGCTGCAGGACACAAAATGGAATCCCTCGAACAAAATGGGGTCGATGGTCAAATGATGATCAAATTTAAATAGCATCACACATCGACAAAACACAATGCCTTACTCATCACATCCACCCTTGGAGTTAATGTTTGACACTGTTCAGCATTCAGTCCATCATCTTTTTGTGTTGCTATAGTTGTCCTAAGTGGGAAGGGTATGCCCCGATGAGGGTCCCGTGCTCACTGTGCCACTGGATTCAAGCTAGCCTGGCTGATGAGTGGTGACACCTTGAAAACGGTCCCTTGTTTCTGGTCCAGGGAGGACCTGGCCTGGCAGTTCTGGCTGGAATGTTCCCATGGGAAGCAGGGTCAAGGCTGATTTGCATATGGCTGGGTCCAAACTAGGGTGGCATGGTGAGCAAAAAAACCGATGGATTTATCCCAGATCTGGTACTGGGGTGAATGTTTGATAATGTTCAGCACTCTGTCCATCATCTTTTTGTGTTGCATCCACCCACCTACCCTCTCTCAAAGCCAGGCATTATACACAGCTCATCTCATCAAATGACAATGAATTCACCAAAGAGAGACCCTGGCCCCATCAGGTGTCTACATGCTTAACACAAACTCAGTCATCCCACAAATATGCTATGGCAACACAAGGGCACTTCAATGAAAACAACTAACACATACTTTGACTCACCGAGACATAGGTCAGTGACCATTTGATCACCATTTTGATGACTTAATCCCAAACAGATTCATTCACAAAAATAGAATACAAAGATTCTCAGATGGGTAGCTTTTACATACTCAGATACTTTGACTTGTACAGAAAGTCAGTACTTCTTTTCTTACTTTGAGCCTGTTGTCATATGTTGTGGGATAAATCCAAAAAGTTACTTCATAATTATTGTATTTATGTTTTTCTTTTTACAAAGCACCATAAACGATTGAGTAGTGTTCTCAGACTTATTTGGAGGAGAAACTGAATGAGTGGAAATTGCAGCTGGGTCCTAATGATGGAACAGAGAAGTACCCAATCAGGCAACATGCAGCAGAGGAAGATGCTGGGTACAATACAATCCCAGTTAGAAGTTAAAGCCTTGTAGGTGAAGAGTGCAAAGGCCCATTCTTAGGCATTGGACTGGCGAGGAGTGATATGCACGGCTACAATCAACCAAACAACAAAGTGAACAGATGCGTTTTTAAGGATTTTCTGAATGTAAAGTAATCACTTTGTAGTGACAGGTGAAGTGGCAGAAACTTCCAGAAACAAGAGTCTTGGAAGTGGAAGAATCGGCCTCAGATACTTCAGTATTAGAGTGTCTTGGTTAACAACAAGCCCCTGTTTGTCCCTGATCTCAGACGTGGACTATTGGTACGGAAGGAACATTATAGCAAGATAGTTAGGTGCATAGTCATGGAATGCCTTACACACTAAAAAGGAATCCCTGTCCTTTAAAAGGTGCCTGTAATCCTACCAAGGTTTGGTCATTCTAGAGCAGCAGTTCTTAAACTTTTGACTTCTGTGGACCCCAACTGAATCTCTATTGGAAGATGAGAAACCTGACCTAACGAGGTTCTATTACTGGAACCTCTAAGAATACAAAAAAGAAACAAGTATACATGAAACCTGTGCATAAATTCTGAAATATGGTATTTAGGGCCAGATGTAGCAAAGGATTTGCACCTCGCAAACGGCGAAAATCGCCGTTTGCGAGGCGCAAATGCCTCTTTGCTATGCAGAAATGCATTTTGCGAGTCGGAACCGACTCGCAAAATGCATTTCCGACTCGCAAATAGGAAGGGGTGTTCCCTTCCTATTTGCGACTCGCAGTGGGATGCAATTCCATTGGACTCGCAGTTACCATCCACTTCAAGTGGATGGTAACCCACTCGCAAATTGGAAGGGGTCCCCATGGGACCCCTTCCACTTTGTGAATTGACCCCAAAATATTTTTTCAGGGCAGGGAGTGGTCCAAGGGACCACTCCCTGCCCTGAAAAAATACCGAAACTAAAGGTTTCGGGTTTTTTTTAAGTGCAGCTCGTTTTCCTTTAAGGAAAACGGGCTACACTTAAAAAAAAAAAACTGCTTTATTTAAAGCAGTCACGAACACGGAGGTCTGCTGACTACAGCAGGCCTCCATGTTTGCGAGTGCCTATACTCGCAATGGGGCCGCAATTTGCGACCCACCTCATGAATATTGATGAGGTGGGTCATTGCGACCCCATTGCGAGTCGCAGTCGGTGTCTGAGACACCGTACTGCATAGCAAATTGCGACTTGCAATTTGCGAGTCGGATGGACTCGCAAATTGCAAGTCGCAATTTTGCATTTTGCTACATCTGGCCCTTAGTTCACAAACAAAAACAGAAATTGTAATGGGTAGGTTGGAGCTTTTCAAAATGTCCTTTTATTAATAAAAGATGAAGTGATATGATAGACTCTTGCAAATTACTCTCCTTTTGTCCTTGCATACCAGTGCTTCAATTGAGGTCAACAATAGTCCCTACTAAATTCCCTTTGCTGTACTTCTGCTGCTCCCAGGGATCATGATAATTTCATATTCCTTCACATTTACACAGTATTACATATTTCACTTCTGTTTTACTATCTAGATATACTTTATTATTCTTCTAAATGTATTTTATAAGCAGTAGCAGACCCCGTCAGTAGGTGTTGCAGACCCCGTGGGGTTCCACAAACCACAGGTTAAGAACCACTGGTCTAGAGTATCATGATCAAAGTAGAAGCAATTGAAATAGTTGAGTTGGGACATCCAACAGTGAGGTTAATTGTGATTCTCTGTGAGCAACTGTAGTAGGGCCCTTTCAGCAGCCGAAGTTGGTGGAATGTCATATCGGACACTGTTTTGATCTAGGGGATGAAAGAGAGATTGCTACTACAATTCACACCAAGGTTACAGGCCTTATCCACCTGGATGGGGAAGGGGTGCATAGGTCCTTTGGCTAAGACAGGGTGAAGGGCACGGTGTGCCCTCTGAATATTCAAACTTCAATATCGATGGATCACAATGTCAAGGAAAGAATATAAAAAGTAAGATACTGAAAGGTAAGTAAGTCTACATTTTCTGCAGCTAACTCCACATATGTGTACTTATACAGGACATATATCTTCAATGTACATAGATGTGGAGATAGGAATAATACATCTATACTTCCCTATATGCACTTACCTTTCATTATGTTATCCCATGATATTCTGTCCTCGATACTCTTGTACCACAATATCGCTGGTGTGGATATTCAGTAGTAGAACCGAAAGGCATGTGATTCACTAAGCAAGGAAGAGGTGTTCAGTTATGTCACCATTAAGGTATAGTCAGTTGTTCTGAATCCAACAATTGGCACTGGATAAGCAGAAGCACAACTGGCAGGCAACTATTTATCTCAGCACCACTCTGTGCAGAGTTGCTTGACCTGGCCATGCTCCTACAATCTATTGCCCAAACAATCAGTATAGGAAGTTTCAATCTTTGAGGAGACAACAATGAAAGAAAACCAGCATCAGAACTAATTGAAAAAATTTAAACTCTAGGTTTCCCTGAAGCAGTGACTGGTCCCATTTATGTGGTGGATCACACCCTCAAATTGGTGTTCACCAATATTAATAAAACCAAGTTGTTACCCGTGTAATCTCAATCCTGGAGTGGCCACCCTTTGTTTATCAATCTCATCCTCATCTCAGTCATGGAGAGTATCCCATACCACATATAAAAATGAATCATTTAATAGGCAATTTTGACATAATTTATAAAGCAACAAGGTCAATACCATCTAACCTGAATGGCCTTGATATCTTTTAAATAGCACCAATCAACCCTGAGCCAAGATTCAAATCCCTAACATGGCCTGGTACTACCAAATAGCATGGGAACTAGTAAATCTGGCTATGGCCAAAATCAGACTCATTATGAACTGAACCCTGAAGTCTCACTAATACATGAGGAATTACTCAAAGGATTGGTAACCCTCATTATTAAGGGGACTTTCAAATGAAGGTTTCAGCTTTTTTCAGCAACCGAAAACTCCATGTGAAAGAAAAAAACGTTATTTCCAATGAGGAAAGTCGCTGATGTCACTGATCAATTGGAATTGCCACAATACTCATAATAAAAGTCTTAATGAATGGGTTACGATGAATGGTCTTGCCTTACAATGGATTTGTTCTTTGCTTCATAGTTGATGCCGCAAGTACGAATTGGGTCTTCAATTTTACCATCCTGTAGATTGCTACATGGCATGCCGCAAGCACCCTCCTTCTCAGTGCTGCTCTTTACTCTCAACATATTACCCCTGCATAAGTTCTTCATTGACAATAGGAGCATTTTCAAATGTATTCAGTCGATGACCAGATTCATAATCATCTGGGTAAAGCTCCAGAGAATATAGTTAATATTCCTCATAGTTTTTATCCATCATTGGATAAAGACCTCCTCTTTTTAAACAGAGGCAAAAGCAAAGTTTTCATCTTTGGGAAGGAACTGAATCACTCTCTCTCAATGGACTTGTGAACCGTTCAACTTATCTAACAGCCACACACAAAGTATGAAAGTTGGGAAACATTTTTGATTCAAATCTCACCTTGACCTCTCAAATCAATACAACTGTCAAGAGCATCAATATGTACTTTCACACTTATGAAAATCCTCACATCCTTCCTGACAGATCATTATAAAGATATGACGCAACCCCTGCTGATGAGCTTCCCTGGACTAATATACCGTGATCTACACTGTCTTTAAAAATAACTCATCACCAGGCTATAAAGAATGCAGATGAGTAGGCAATTATACAGATGGCATCATAGCAAACTGGCACTAATGGTTCTTCTTTGTCTTCAATAGAATAAAGAACCACAATTAAAAATGTCTGTATGAGGCATACAGACTAATGGAGAAAAGGCCCAAGCTCTCTTCAAAGCCTGGCTGCACATTACTTACCAATCAGCAACATAAGATAATTCTCATTTGTTTAACCCAACACCGATCTTTCAAAAGAATCAGACACGGATTCAGATCTTTGGGGATGCAAAGCCTGAAATTCTGTAAACCCATCAGTCAATAGATTTTCTCCATGCAAAATAAACTCCGTTTTAAAATGCCTGAAAATAGAGCTATACAGCAGACGTTCTAACTAGACATCTAACTCACCAAAGAGAGTGCCCCAAGAATGCCCGTTCCAGACACTTCTAATTACTGGTAAAACTCTCACCCCAATATTTTCAGTGATTCAATTTTGTCTGTGCATTATTTTTGCTTTTAATTTCCTGAAGTCACTGAGGCGACACGTGGCATTATACAAAAACAGATAAAGTATGTAAAGAGCTCTGGTTCATTTCAGGTTCTCTGGGTGCTAACTCAGGTGGTGTTATCTTTAGAGAACTCTAATAAGCAAAACTTGCTTGCTAAAAGTCGTGTTAGTTGGGTGCCTTCTCTAAGGCATTCTTAAATTCCATAATTATACAAAGGTTACATTCATACTGTTGCAGACAAAACTATAACTGTAGCCGTCTAGAATTAGCTTTCTGTCCAGGTCAATAGGAATTGGAGATTGGTGACTAAAAGCCAAAACATCTGCAGCTTATTGTGTGTAACAAAGGCCCCATCACGTCCAAATGCTGACACAGCCACAATGTTTAGGTCTGGAGTGATTAGGCATCATTATATTTACAAAACGCCTCCGGTACCAGAGGAAAACAATCCGGAAGTATTCATGCTCAATTCAACTTTCATTGTTTCCACATGTCACAAGAGATGAATCATTTCCAGAATATTACAAGACGGAGCATGACTGAGCTAAAAACTATTGCCTTGAACACCACTGTACTAAAGAGACCCCAGCTAAACAAAAACCGTCCTCCTGTAAACTAACAAAACATGTTAAGAAGCCTGTGCAATGCTTATCTTGAGCAAAATAATATAGCTACATTTGCCACAGATGTGGTTTGATAGAAGAAAGTGTCACCACACCTTTACACCTGCAGAATATTAAAAGAGAAACAAAGCAGACAGTGGCGTAGCAAAGATGCCATAATGCAAGCAGCTAAAAATGGGACCCCTTCCTTTGGTTTGGTACTAGAAAACATCTATGGGCCTGGGTCCTTTATAATTCTGTGCACCTGTGTTACTGCACTCACTGCACTAAAGTAGAAAAATCACTCAAGACAATGAAGAATGGAATAAGTAGTCTTGCTTCAGGTTGTACATCCTATATTTTCAGTGGGCATCGCAGACATACTTAGAAAAGTGAGGATGGCTAATGAGCCCGGGTTTGAATGTTAAATCTTCTTAACCAAATGCTGTGCTAATTAGAATGATAATACCACTTTCACAACCCCACCATCAGAGTTGCTGGCTGGCTAAAACAATTTCCAAAAAAGACGCATGACAGCCACAGAGAAGAAATAAACTAGAAGGTTCACCCAAACATATCAAGAGTGTTCAAATGGTCATACTGTAATAAGGCTGTTGAGTTGGCCTGAACTATGGTCATAATTGTAATAAGGAGAGATTGTTAAAACATATACAATTATCATATAAAACTTTTATCAGAAAGATTTTTTGGCATTAGACTGTAATGCTCAAAACAGCCCCTAGAGGGCACCATAACAAAAATATCATTTGTATAAAACATGGGCATGCAACCATATTGTTATCCCCTAGAGAGCATAAACCCATGAAAAAAAAAACTGAAGAAAATAATGCAGCATAACCATATAATTAGCCCCTAGAGAGCATTTTTAGGTCTAGCAGGCCTACTACAATGACATTACAAACAAAGCCTTTAAAGCAAAACTTCCCAGCTGTAAAACAAAAGTTCTAGCCAAAAGACAGCTTAAAAGACATTGTATGGTGGGAGGGGCTATTATTTTGGAGTCCCCACTAACATAGTGTTCGGACCCAGAGATGATATAGACCGAAAGAGCACACTGTGGTCAATGTTTTGAAGGTGGTCCTGCTGTCCTAGGATCACCACACGCTGAGTTATTAGCAAAAATAATTTGTAAAAGTAATGCCCTTCAAAGCATTATGGGGTAAGTTTCCATTCCATGAATATTTTTATATATTGATATGACTGTAAAGCTTAGAACAGCCCCTAGGGAACACCACAATGAAAATAGCATTTGTAAGAAACATGGTCATGTAACTATATAGTTAGCCCCTAGAGGGCATGAGCACATGAAAAAAATGGCAATAACCAATTCAAAACAAAATGACAATAAATAATACAGAGTAACCATAAATGTAGCCCTTAGAGGGCATAGTGCATTACATATTTTCAGGACTAACAGGCCTATAGCAATAGTTTTACAAACAAGGCCCTTAAAACACAAGCTATTCCTAGCTAAAAAACGAAAGTCCCAGGCATGAGAATGCTTAAAAACAGACTGAATGGTGGGAGGGGTTATTATTTTGGGGTCCCCACTAACTCAGTATGGGGACGCAAGGATTGCCTAGACAGAAAGAGTGTGTTGTGCTGAACGTTTTGGTGGTAGTCCCATTGTCCTAGGACCACCACAAGATGTGTTGTGGACAAAAAAATTGTGAAAAAGAAAACTTATAAAGCATTATGGGCTGAGTTTTCCTGAACACAGTGAATATTGTAGTATTGGTCCTCTGCTGTGCCACGAGAGCCAGTTTCCCTTTGAGGATTTCTGTTTTATTTAAAGCATTTACTAATTTTAAGTGTTTTAAGGGGAGAGCCACAAGAAATGACTCTGATTAGGTTACTGTGAACAATATGACCAGCGCTCCAATACCGCTGATCGAGTTCACACTGCTGGGCCTGCTCACACTGTGAGAGCCATGGCCGCCATGCAGCAGGAAAGAGAGAGACAAATTAAATAGTTTGCCCTCACTGAAGTATATTGGCAATCATGCCATAATCCATGTGATAGGGGCAGTCTGCAAGGCATGACAAAAACAGCCTCAGAACGGAACAAACATAAAGCAATTACGAATTACGTCAAGAAATTTTTGAAAGGCAAGCCCAGGAATGAATGAAAGTGATGGGCATGAGAGGGGTGTGGTTAAACGCCACAATACTTACAACAGGTCAAAGCGCTTGCGTTCGACCTAAAAATTACACACAGCCTGTGCCAGTCATGACATCACACTATGAAAGAAGGCGATTCCTTGGGGGTGTTGCAAAATACAACTTTTAATTTGAAAGTTAATCTATCAATAGTAAAAACCCTGTCATCTACAGCCCTCATTCACAGCAACGACACAACACATTACACAGCAAAGGCACTTGATGCAAAAGGTGCAAATGGACAGATGCAAACATTTTCCTGTGTTCTTCGAATTGGGTGAGTATGTCCAACCTCCTTTCAGGGATCCAAAGGGGAATTTTACAAAAAGTTTGAAAAACAAGGCCAAATGAAGCATTTTCCAGCACCATTTCGAATAAATCACGTTTCCAAAGGGGAACTAATTAAATATCCCAATACTTTTGCGGTATGCAAGGCAGGATGTATACTTCCTACGGGTATTGAAACTCATGCTTCCCAAGAAAGCTTTGAAAACAATAGTGGGAAAACAGTAGTTTTTTCAGTATAAAGTCCCCTTCTAAATGGCTATAGAGCTTTCTGTTTTTCATCTAGTTAAATCTTATTATGCTCTGCTGCATAATCTACCATTTTTCAAATTGAATAAAGAACCATTCTACACTGCTTTTGTTATCCATGTCCTTCCATGTAGACGGTCAGTCATGTCTTATGACTGAAAATCTACATGGAGGGTGCATGGTGAACAATTCAAAAGCTATGCAAATAGCACAATTATAGACCACAAACAGCAGAGCTGCACACATCTTGTAATCTCATACAACAATGTTACTGCTCAACTACATAGAGATCATCACAGACTCAAACAGCAGTCAGGTTATATCATCCTTATGCACTTATGCACAAATAAGTCATCAGCCCTATCCGACTTATCATACCAGGCTCTGCTCACTGCAGTTGCTTTTCCTGTTCTCCTCCAATTTTACAGCAATAGAAAGACAGCAGGGTCAGGTGCAAGGTGTCATGAATGAAAGCTTCCCATTCTTCTACTGAGGTGCACGCCTCATCTGCCAATCAGAGAATAAAGAGAGTACAGGAGATTCTGAGCGAGAACTGGTGCTAGAACTGTGCCTTGTTGATGAAAAACAGCAAAAGTAGTTGTTTATTTGCACACTCCATGCATATGGAGAGCTACAGCTCAGCCACTCCCCTTCTGCATACATCTCTCTTGTGTACAGGAGCCATTAGCAAAGCTGATAGGTAATGTTCAGCCCCCCAGCTTTGCTGAAGACTCTCTGCAGCAGTGAATGGGAAGTGTGGGGCTCCACCCACCAAACTTTAATGGGACAGCTACACCGCTGACAGACCTCCCCACACATTCATGCATGCAACAGCCCCACAGACATACAGTTGTCAATGTGATGCACTCCAACACTGGTGTACAGTCCTTACACTTAACAATGCTCACAGATACAACATAGCTTACCAGAAAGCCCAAAAATTCAGAACCATACACTTGGGCTTTGGAATGTCCCCTAGGAGTACCAACCATCAGAAGGTGCCAGTCAATGGAAAACCATTCACACAAGTGAAACAAGAGAAATGACAAAATCCAACTGCTCTGTACAAACGCAGGTACAATACACTATCACAGTGGTCCTCCACTACCCATTGTTACACTGGTCCAACAGAAAAGATAGGTGACTAAAGAGACTCATGTCACAGCAAAATCCCAGAAACATGGAGATAGGAAGATATAGAACAGTAATTATTAAACATTGATAGACCCTTTTTATGAGCATATTAATAGTATTTTAATGAGAACCCCCACAACTAAGGACTGTCTGCTCGGCTTATGCTGGAAAAAATGGAAGATGGGCAGGAAATTATAGTGCTAGCTAAAAGACAAATTGATGTATATTGGCGTACTGTTCAGCCTCCAAGGGTTGCCTGCTGGGTTAAAGATATGGTGGAGTGGGCCACTGCAGAAGAAACTTTAATGAAAATTGTCCGGCGGATGAAAAATGAGTGGATGATTAAAAGGTATGAGCAGAGATGGCTAGATAATTGATTGATTGCCCTGGTGGCAGGCCACCGTGACCCAAAATAGCAGGACACTTAGAGACTACAGAGGGAGTGGAGGGGCACTGGTATAGTATCAAGTTGAAAAGGGGGAGGGGTACAAGAGGCTGTACGAGTTTACAGTGAGTGGATTACTAGAGAAAGTGTAAGCTTTGAATGCTAGTTGATAAACACTCTGATGGAATAAGCCAAAGGAGAACAGCACACTGGTTATGGGCAATGGTCCTCAAGGAATTTAGATAAGTGGAGCCCCTTGTAGGGTGTCTTGAGTGAAAATGAATGGTTTGACTGCATACCAAAGTCATCGTGAGAAGACAGTGTGAACCTCTTCTTTTTTCTAAGGTAGGCCATGCAGCAATTTTAGTAATATTTAGGGCCTGACCTTTGCAATACCTTAAAGCTGTCACTACTGTATGAGCAAGGAAAATGTGATACTCAGCATGCACGAGGTGCGATCACAGAAAATGCTTCAAAACCCCACTATACCTCAAATAAAAATAATCAAAGCACTTTGTACAGTTGATAATGAGGAAGGAGTGAGACCACGGAGTGTGGATGAAGATTATACTGCATGTATAAAACATGCACCATGCACAATGGGACTGTTTGTGCACAAGATCCAGTGAGATGGCCAATAGAGTATGATGTGTTTGAAATTGATATGTATTGCCTGCCAGGTAGTTGCACAGTTACTTTTCCCATAAGTGATGGGTATAAATGTCATGTACTGGCGGGACATAGCTATTACGGCAAACTCAAAACTCGGAGAGCTTCTGTTGCTGAATTGATTGTCTGGACACTGAAGAAGGTAACACGAACTCATGGTCCGCTTAGAGAGTCCCAGCAGGTTATGGCTAACTCAAACACAAGTTTAGCTTGAGTCTGAGTAAGGGTGGTTCCTCCATTAGGGTGGAGGAGCGTCGCTCCCCCGCCAGCAGCAGCACGTTTATTATCGTTTTTTGGCAAAAGGGGTGGGGACACAGGCTGTGGCGTACACTGAGGGGGAGTGCACACTACTGCCCCTCACTGCACATGTATGTTTGGCTGGCCGTCTCGGGCCTGCCAAACACACATGCGCAGTGGGCTCTCTCCAGCCCGGCACTGTGTTGCCGGGCTGCAGAGAGCATGCACATGCTCCAAGTCTGCCTGGAAGCACCTGGCTGGGCACCCGCAGCCAATCCTGACACTGCTCTGAGCGTCAGAATTGGCCCCAGAGCAGGCTGAGAGCCTGTGCCTGCTGAGGAGAAGCGGATAGAGGGGTGCGGTGAGCAAGGTAAATGTTTATTTTGTATTTAATTTTTATCCCCCACCGCGCACCGCCCTGCCCCTTCTGTGCGCCATGACTGTTCTGAGCCCTTTTCACCATCAGAGAACTATGGAAGTGAAGGAATCAATCCCTGCTCAGCATCACGCACTATGCAGAGGTAAAAAAAGAGGATGGTTTTGTGGCTGGACTACTGACTGACCCTAGAGATGCTTGCAATATGTAGGAGCATGTATCTATTTATTTTAAGCATGGAAATCTTATAGAGCTGTAAAAACGACTGTAATAGTCCCCTGGGGATGCCAAACTCACTTGAGGGCAATGTGCAGAGTCTTAGTATGTGAAAGGGGGATCTAAAGAAGGCTGGGGACTTGCAAGATTGAATGGTGTGAAAGGACCAGAGAGACTATGGTCTGGAAGATGCAAGAAGAAAAGTAGTGGACCCGTGACATGGTAACTGCCTGAATATGGGAATGTAACAAACAGTGACAAAGGCATGCTAAGGATACTTAAAAATGCTCCTTGCGAGAGAACTTTGCGGGTTTACTTTAAAAAAGCCCACATAATGTTAATCCAAAATCTGCAATGATGCCTGTTTTGAGGCAATAACTGAAGGTCCCAGGGATATAGGAGAGGAGTTTTTTCATCTTGGAGGTGAAATGGAGGACGATGCCTGCTTTAGGTGGCTGTGGTCCTGGAAATTAGGGGCACTGAGGAGGACTTGCAAACAGGTTTATTGTGCTGCAATACGAAAAGACTCACCATAGGGGCAGTTCCACATTTGAACTAAGCCACTGGAGTACAGTGACTAGGTGATTGGATGGTCTAGATGAGAAGCCGAAGAATGGAGCAGAGGGGGATAAAGTGGAAGGGATTCAGATGAAATTAAGTAGCAACAGAAGTGAACAACTAAGAGATGTCGAGGAACAGGCGATGGTACAGAGGTTGAACTAAATAAAAGGTCATTTGATACTAAGACCTAAAGGAGCACCTCATTAACTGTGCAGACAAGATGGAGACGCTAATAAAGGGTTATTGGTACGTGATATACCCTGTCAGTTTTATTATTGTGAGTCCGCACTGTATAGGACCATTTATGACGACCTATGAGTTCTTAGGTGGGCAAATGAGGCTATAAAAATATTGCAATTTTTTGACTGAGCAGAACAAGACTGTCATTCTGCTGGCCGTCAAAGCTACTTTCCATGATTCTTTGATTCCCTTGACCTTGACTCACTATTTTACCCCCATTCTCTCATCTTGTGGAGGCCAGCAGGCATTTAGGGGGTTATTACAACTTTGGAGGAGGTGTTAATCCATCCCAAAAGTGACTGTAAAGTGACGGATATACCACCAGCCGTATTACAAGTTCCATAGGATATAATGGACTTGTAATACGGCTGGTGGTAGATCCGTCACTTTACCGTCACTTTTGGGACGGATTAACACCTCCTCCAAAGTTGTAATAACCCCCTTAATCTTTTATGACAAGGTCTTCTTCATAATGTAGTAGATTCAGGTTTAATCCAAAACCTTTGGAAGATTTGCTTTGGCATGCTTCGCAGTTCGTCGTATGTTTGCTGAACACAGCACAAACAAGAACCAGGGCATGGACAAGGCTTTCTTTGATGTTGGTCTTTTTTTCTGATTGCTTTAGGCATATTCCCTTTCATCCACCTCTTACGCAACCGATCCACTTAGCAAGTTGCAAAAGGGATTCACATTTCTTGGTGTTCAATCACAGCTTTCAATCCTGATTAAGGCTACTTGTAAGTTGACAAAACAATCATTTTGGTCAACATATCCAGGCCTGTCCTAAAGCCAGCCTATTGAAAATAATTGTGTTCTTCACCCAATTCCTCAAGACACTATAGTATTGGTTTTAAGAATATTTTTTTAGAGAAGCCATGAGGTCAGTCTACAAGACCCAGAGGCTAATAAGCCACGGTTTTTGTAAATCAATTTAATGTGTGAACTTAACCAGGTCATAGTAGCCTTCCCACTCCATACAATACATAAAAGCAGTGCAAACGAGTCAGAGTTTTAAACTTGGAATCTACTTTGTAACCAAACAAGGGCCTGTGCCCTTAGGTGACTGAATATATAATTGCTGATAAATTATCTATTGTGGGTTTTTTTTAAGTAGTCTTGTAAATGGTTTAAACTTTGAGTGTTTAATAGGCAAGCCCACATATGGTTTACCTAAACCGTCAACCCATTGTTATTCAGTGAACCAGGAATGTTATCGCAAACAGCATGGGGGCCAGCCTCGAGCAAATGCACTTTCAATATGCGTGCAAGCCTTTAAGGTAGCCCTCGTTTCCATATTCCTAATAAAGGAATATTTATGGAGCTTCCGTCGGTCGTGTAGGCCAGTTAATGTTGTGAATAACCTTGCTATTTCCTAGTGTACAATTTCATGCACATGCACTTTATTTACTTAAATGCCAGCACTCCTGTAAAAGCCCTGAAGGAATTTCATTGACTTTTAGGGCCAGTCAGAAGCCAGTTAGAGTATGATCACTTCCCATACCCGGCAGAACATATGATTTCCTTTTTTATTGCATTTGTGTTTAAGTCTCACGTACGGACTCAAAATGTTGCTGTGAACCTTCCTCTGATTTCCCAGAACACCTGCACACAGTTTGGCACCGATGCGACACAACACCAGCACACTTCAACCAGTCACCCGCTGATGTAGCGATATCACAGAGTGAGCAGACTGTGCGCTGGAAACCACTACACAAGGTGGGTTCCTGCTCGCATGTGCAGGTTCTGTGCTTCTTAAATAAATCTATGCAGGATTTTGAAACCTCCCCGGACGAGGGCGGAAGCTTCAGAAGCCTTTTGATTGTTGACACATCGTTGTGTGTTTGGAGTACCAATGTTGGATATAAAACTTCACCACGGCCAAAGCCTCTCCGGTTTCCGGTCCTGGAGGTCTTAAAGCACCATTCAAGGCCCCGCCCCATCCGAGCCCCGCCTCTCGACTCAAGCGGTGAGAATGCGATGTGGTCCCCATAGTAAATGCAGGGTGAAGAGACTGTGGCATTCCCTGTACCTTTTGAATTTAGTGCACAAGCCTGATAAATTTTAAAATGTATGACTAGTTCTAGAAGCACTGAACAAAACTTCATGTGTATAAAAATCTAGCAAAAGTGTAGCAGGGGCAGCACCAGGGCCCAGGTGTGCGAGGGGCCCACTCCACCAGAAATGGTGGCTGTTTTTTATTACCAAACCAATGAGAGAGGGGGATTGGCGTGCTTACATTAGGCCCCAGGCACTCCTGCTCAGCTACTGCCTACCACCAGGGGCGTAACACAGGCCTGTGTATCCCTACAGCGTGAGGGGGGCCCTGTAGAGGGGTGCTAACCAGCGACCCCGGGTGCAGCGATGGCACGCTATGCGCAGCACGCGCAGTACAATAACGCCGACACAGCATCGTTGGTTACACGGGCGTAAAAAACCACGAGGGTCCCGCCCTACTTTTTTATATAGCCCTAAACTCCGGACACAGTACCACGACACAGAGCAGGGCTACAAAACATAGGAGAGCCCGAGTGGCTCTCTACAGGCCCCAAGCTCTTCCGAGGGCCCGAATAATTCAGGGGCCACCTGTCAGCTCACGGTTAGTGAACATCTGTTAGATATGGGAGACTCTGGGGCCCCCATCACATTCTCAGTGGGGCCCCCAACATTTCTGCATCACGCCACTGGCTACCTCGTCGCCCGGGGTGGCAGCAGCTGTTCAACATGCTGCGGTGTGGTTAATATGCCATGTCGTCACGTGGTATCCATGTTAGTCCGAATGTATGAATGCAAAAGTTCTTTTATTTCTTCAAAGGCCGGTCAGTAAATGCAATCCAAGGCTCCTCAGCCTGTAGCACTTTAAGCGAGAGAGAGCGTCAGTGCGCGTGTACTGCTCCGAGAGGTCGTGCAGCACATATGTGCACGTGATGCTGTGAGCTTAGCCTCCGAAGGCTGCCAGTATTTGGTGTCTGAGGCATATTCCTACACCATTCCTCGGATTCCTATACAGACCTCTCCCAATCAGAGCAGCCTCTGCTTTACACGCAAACAAGGCCTCTTTCTTTACAGCCCAGACTGCAGAACACTCAGCCCAGCGAGTCGGTGAGACGGACCTGCAGCTGCAGAGCGGCCTTAAACATTTCCTTCTGAAAAGGGAATTGCGCTTTCTATAAGTAACTGTTCCAACAAGCTAAACAACAACATTGTAAATTGTGTAGAAGGTCAGTCAAAGGTTCATAAAACTGAAATCGCTGGCAACACATGGAAACAATTGAAACCCCCTTGGTTACTAATTAACCTCATGGCCAAAGGCTGCGCGTTTAAGATGTTGTCTTCGTTTGTGCCCTGTAAATTTATTGTAGGTAAAGCATCGTTGGGAAAACACG
The DNA here is from genome assembly GCF_031143425.1 of Pleurodeles waltl. NCBI lineage: Eukaryota > Metazoa > Chordata > Amphibia > Caudata > Salamandridae > Pleurodeles > Pleurodeles waltl. The sequence goes on along the minus strand of NC_090444.1, from coordinate 262,019,108 downwards.
AGTTACTTATTTCCCAATGCAGTTCTTGCTGACCTTGCCTTTTGTTATTAGACTGACTTTAAAGCAGGTCAAAGTTGCATAGACACATGGGGTCCGACTCACAGAGTCAAATTTACAATTTGCAGATATACACGTATATATTTACTACTACACTTGGTGTACGTATATACTGTTTCACGGAGTAGATTTACACCACAGTAAATATTTAAATGTCTCCACTCCCTGGTAGAACCTCTACAAGAGGATTTAGAAGTATGAAGTTACTCCTAGTAACATTTAACACGTGGGTGAAGATCTCTACCACTATGGGAAAGTAGACAGAAAACTATTAAAGTTCATTCACCTTTAAAAAATATAATAACATTGTTAAACATAAAATAAAAATAAACAAAAAATAATAATTACAATATTTATTAAGTTCACTCTAATACAATCTAAAATCAAATTAATTCATTCAATTAAATATATTCTAATTAATTAATTAATTAAAATTTTAAATACACTTAATTTCAAATAATATGTTTAAGGCATAATTAAATGTCGTTAATAACATTTAAATATTTAATTTAGCTTTCAGTTCAAATTGGCAATGTTACATTTTGAAATAAAATAATTATTTAATAATTATTTGTATTTGTTAACATTAAACTCACTCTTGCTCTCTGTGTGTGTGTGTGTATATATATATATATATATATATATATATATATATATGTATTTGATGCTGTTTTAGTTCCTGTGGGGTGTATTTTTAAGTCCCTGCTATTATTATTACCTATGGGAGTGTGTTGCAGTACCTGTGACTAGCCATGTGTGGTGTTTCACTCAGTCCCAGACGTGAACATTTTACTACTGTTTTGACACCTTTAGGGGAGTAGCACGTTTAGAAGTGTAGCTTATAGGTAGCAATGGGCTTGCTCTTTTGCTCATGGGTGTTTGTAATAGCCTATCCTTTCCGAAACCCCTTCTCAAATTTTAATGAACCCCTACTATTTGATAGGGTTCCCCATTTTCCATCCACTCTCCTAGTTCCCCCCACCACATTTACTATTAAAATGTAAGTGTACTTGTGCGGAGATCTCCGACAAAGGGTCAGATATCTCTGCATAGAAAATATAAAGGAGGTGGAGGCAGAGGACTCCATCTGTAGGTTACTGAATAGCATTCTGGAGTCCATGATTAGTCCCATAGAAGTATTACTTTATGTACTTCAAAATGCAGTTGTGTCTACTTCCCTTATAGCAGACATTAAGGTGCTCGATTAGAACCTCATTCCAATGGTGATGCTGATACAGGTTCGAATGCAAACTGGAATTTGGATTGCAACCCGGCTGCAAGTTTCACACAATCGTTTTTTAGCCCACATAATTTTCATTAGGTAACACTAAGTGCAAATTATGCACACTATTAGTGCCCTTTCATATTTTGAGCAACCTAAAATGGAAAATGACATGTGTAACTAGTGTATTACAAGGTATTTACCTAATCAATACCCACATCTGCACTTCAGAGCCTTTTAGAAGGTGTGAAAATGACATAGGTGAACTGAGAATTGGGAGCCTGTCATGAGTAGTTTTATTTTACTGTAATTAGATTCGGAACTCCCAGACACTTTCCTCTATCTCTGCAGGTGTCCTCCAGAGTGTAGTTGCTATTTGTGTTTGCTTTTGATTTGTGTGATTTAAATATTTTTGCAAACACCTACGTTTCCATGTACCAACCAAAAACCAAAGAGATACCATAGGGAGGTGCAAAAATGGGTTGACATTGGGGCAAGATGAGGGACAAAAAGCAGGTAATGATAGTCAGATCAGTATCTTGGCAGGAAAATGTCTACTTCTGTACTGTCAGCGGCACAGATTATCATTTACATGGCTTTTTCTCTTTCAACAGTTCTAGCCATCACCTGCAGACCAACCGCCCCATAGCAATGTGCTTTGTGTCTGTCAAGACACACAGCTGTAGCAGCACACCAGTTCCTGAATGATCGTGTCCAATCAAGAGCAGTCCTGGCAGTGAGAGCAGACAAATGTTAAACCAGGCAAAGTCAGAATATGCAGTAATAAATGCATGTCATCCATGCATTACCAGCAAAGAACAAAGTCACTGCTATTCCTATAATGCAAAGGATCTAGTCAGCAGTGGATGCTCATCGGAATAACATTTCCCAATTTCCTCCCCCCTTTAGCCCAGAGAGATGGAACAAATGGAGTGAAGTGCTGGACCATGCTTGAAGATGCAGGAAGGTCACTGTTGGGAAAAATATATATTCACATGTATGTACCTATAGATATTATACTTTAGTTCCAACTCTCTTTACCCTTATCTGAATCCCAGTAAGACTTCCCTACTGACCTCTCTGACACCTATGCCAGTTGTACAAACAAACCTCTCCAGGCCACGTTGTTAAGTTTAGCTCAGTCTCACACTTTAAGTTCAGCCAGCAACCCAGCCGCCATTTCTTTAGGGACCACCTGTTGTCTGTTCACGTGCTCATGCTCACACTGCATTCTGTATATTTTTACACTATGGACTTCTAGTTTTGTATGTGCAGCATTTCTTTTGTATGTGCGTGCCCATGTTTGGACTGTGTCCCCTTTTTGGGTTGTGCAGTGACAGCACTTATCAACATATATAAATGCCTGACTTATATGCTTCAGGGCAGAAGATGCCAGCTTGTAAGACGTTACACTGGGATGTGCGTCTGCCTTCTGCCTTGGCATGCCAATAAACCTTGGTACCTCATGAAAGCATTTCATCTGTTCCGGAGCCTTGCCTGGTGTTTGTGTTTTCTTTGCGTCACTCTGAGGAGGGTTGAAGAATAGTTTCCTAACAAATGGCGTCAGAAGTGGGATGTGTGAAATGCCACCACGGGTAAGTTAAATGAATGCCTGTTGTTGTGGCCTTTCAACGCTTAGCTAAGAGTTAAACTGGGGATTGATATAAATAAAAATATAGCTGGCTATTTAATAGGTGACTGAGGAGTAACTAAGTTATCCGTATCATTACATTAAATGATAGTGGCAAATTCGTGCGGCGAATTGTAATTCCACGCAGGAGAACCTGGCCAGACTGAAGATAATTTTTTTCTTAAATAGGTGACTGAGGAGTAACAAAGTTATCCGTATCATTGCGTTAAATGATAGTGGCAAATTCGTACTGCGAATTGTAATTCCACGCAGGAGATCCTGAACAGAAAGAAGAGAATTTTGTTTTTGTTTAATGGGAATCCCAGAGAGAAAATAAATAAATTAATTATTTAGAAACCCTCCTGGAGTGTAGCTTGGGAAGCATTTGATCGTCTGGCGCCGGAACACAGGAAATGATTTTGAAATGTGCACAGACAAATAGTCTGTCATTGATCAATGGCTGTGTTTGAATTATGTGTTGTTTAAGTGTAACTGTGCCACTATGTTTCATTGCAATTTTTTTGAATTCCATGTAAAGTAGAGCAGCACTGCATTAGACAAGAAAAATGTTTTATGTTGTGCCTCTAAATTGTCAACAGCTCCTGTTTTCTCTATCTCTCTGTCTATCCACCACTGCATAACAATTTTTTTTCCCTGTTTAACAATTTATTTGCAGGATACAACCATTGTGTTTATTATTTCCAGATTGTAAAATTGAGAGGGAAGGGCACAATGGGCAGCAGCAAGTCTAAAGGAAATGTAATGGTGGTAAGCCCTAGAATGCTGAAAAATACTAAAAAGTTGTTTAAACAGATGACAGACGAGAAATGTTTTGACCAGATAGCCCCATAGAGCAAGGTAAGAAGGACACAGACTGTCTAACAAATGTAAAGTAGTTTGCGTGCTAATGTGGACAGAGAGAGGAAAAGCAGAGTGCAGCTGTAACAAAGCCTGGGTATTAAACACAGGCTGCATGCACACAAAACTGTAACAGCAGACAAATATCTACATTTTAGGAGTGACATTTATAACATAGTGATGATAAAACTAACTTTAATAGTAAAAGAGCACTCAATTTAAGAGGAGTAAACCTCACAGTAGTGAAAGAAAGAAAAAAAAAAAAAAAAACGAATTTGTGCGTGACACCACCAGGACATATAAACTTAAAAGTACATGCCCCACCAACCTAGCACCTACCTTAGGGGAGACTTATATGTAGCAAAAAGGGATTTTTACGGATTGGCAAAAAGTTTTAAATGCTAGGCCAAAGTAGCAGTAAACTGCGCCTACAGGCTGCAGTGGCAGGCCTGAGACAGGTTTTGAAAGGCTACATCTGTGGGAGGCACAACCAGTACTACCGCCCACTAGTAGCATTTAATTTACTGGCCTTGGGCACTTGGTAAACTTTTTAAAAAAAAAAAAAAATGCATTGCATAGTACAAATAATATTTTTTAGTACCTTAATTTTGTATGTCCTAACAGTATTTAGACAAACAGCTGACCATCCCCTCATTGCGGTACATGAGAAAATAGCCCAAGTCTTAGGTCTTGAAAACTGCTGGATGTGTAGAGAATTATCCAGAAACCCCAATGACCCTATTGGCTTACATGGGACACCTGTGCCTATACAGAATTATGCACAAGGAAAAGGATGCCTTATACCAAATGTAACTTGGGACTGTGGAGAAGGAAGGATTGGATGGTACCCACGTTGTACCATACTGCCCAATATTCAAGCTGAATACCCAGTGTCACCTATGAGAGAGAACAATGCAGAGGACAGTGCTTTTCCTGTATGTATAAAGCATCAAGTTTCAGGATGTAACCCAGATTCCCGATACTTAGGATACCTCGCAAGTAGCAAGTGTCCTAACATATTAGAATTTGATGATACCACGGGTAATTGGAATTTAAAGGACAGACAGTTAATAAGTAGGATCTGGACAACTAAGAGGCAAGGAAAGAAAGTTACCTACACTTTACATTACTGGAACATCACTATTCTTGGAGAAACACTGTTGATAACACCTGATGGTCTTCTATATGATCCACTAATTGAACAAGAAAATTATTATACCAGGGCACCAAGTGTGATTTCTAAAATATTAGAATATCCTTTATGGTCAGCTCGCTGCTCTTACATGGCGCCGTGGGCAAATGTTACTTTTATAAACTCTGCATGGATTGATTATAAATGGTGTGACCAATTTCAGAACACTTTCCCTGAGGGGGTAGGCCTTCCTCTCAGTAAATATCACACATTGGACACACAGTTACAGGGCAGTATGTATTTCATTTGTGGAACTAAGGCTTACAAGGTGCTTCCGCGGCATTGGGAAGGCATGTGTGCTATTTCTTATCTAACACCAAACATTTCAGTTGTGCCGCATATTGCAGTGCATGAGCCATTAAACTTGGGGAGTTTTGCTCATAGGTATCAAAGAGATATACATACACCTATTCTGGAGGCTAGACAAGGTCTATTTTTTGAGCTAATGCGTATATTAATCCCTGGATATGGCGTATATGATTTGGAATTGGCCCTTGTTAACATGTCTGCTGAGCTAGCCATAGCATTCAATGCAACAAGAGATGCACTTCAAGAGTTGCAGGTGGAAATTAATTCAGTGGCTGCCATGACTATCCAACATAGAATTGCCCTTGACCTCCTGACACTACAACAAGGAGGACTGTGCGTTTTGTTGAATTCCTCTTGCTGTTATTTTTTAAATAAAAGTGGAAACATAGCAAGGGATGTCACCCAAATTAAAAAAGCAGTTAGAATATTTCATGGAGCAGAGAAAATGTCTGATTCTGAAGATTGGTCCTGGCTTTGGTCATGGTTACCAACAGGATGGCTGAAGAGCTTAGTTCTAGCGCTAATAGGTATCTTTATAACAATAGTGGTACTTTTGTGTTGCCTCCAGTGCTGTTGCTCCATGCTCCAGCAGTTCTGTAGTAAGAACATCTATTCATTTTCTGCTGTTAAAGTCCTACATCCTACAGAGCAGGAGATAGCCCTCAGATATCTTACAATACAACAAGATGTAGAGGAAGCACACAAAGAAATGTTTGATTTAATGGCTATAGACCCATAACACATGAATGCTTTAGATTAAATACTAGCGTATCATTTAGTCTATGTTTAAATAATGAATACCTCATAGATGTATATCTAGATGACAATATATGTGTTTCATCTGAACAAAATGTGTAATGCCATCCAAAGATATGTATTTTTGATATGTTATTACTATATTTCTGCAATGTATATATATATTTTTGCAATCCAGTATGATATTACTATCAAAAAGGAGATATTGTTGGGAAAAATATATATTCACATGTATGTACCTATAGATATTATACTTTAGTTCCAACTCTCTTTACCCTTATCTGAATCCCAGTAAGACTTCCCTACTGACCTCTCTGACACCTATGCCAGTTGTACAAACAAACCTCTCCAGGCCACGTTGTTAAGTTTAGCTCAGTCTCACACTTTAAGTTCAGCCAGCAACCCAGCCCCCATTTCTTTAGGGACCACCTGTTGTCTGTTCACGTGCTCATGCTCACACTGCATTCTGTATATTTTTACACTATGGACTTCTAGTTTTGTATGTGCAGCATTTCTTTTGTATGTGCGTGCCCATGTTTGGACTGTGTCCCCCTTTTGGGTTGTGCAGTGACAGCACTTATCAACATATATAAATGCCTGACTTATATGCTTCAGGGCAGAAGATGCCAGCTTGTAAGACGTTACACTGGGATGTGCGTCTGCCTTCTGCCTTGGCATGCCAATAAACCTTGATACCTCATGAAAGCATTTCATCTGTTCCGGAGCCTTGCCTGGTGTTTGTGTTTTCTTTGCGTCACTCTGAGGAGGGTTGAAGAATAGTTTCCTAACAGTCACTGCCCCAGCAAGAAATGCTGTCATCATCAGAATAATGCCACAGGATGATTTGGGCAGCACATGTTCTTGTATGTCACAGGATGTTAGGGTCTAGAGGGAATGCCTCTTCCCCTATTTATTCAAGGACATAGAACATCTGGAGTAAAGTGGATGGCCCCACAATTGGGCACAGAAAGGATAAATCCACCAATGAATGTCAGTGGCCAGAGACAAACATAACATCACAAAGATCATGGCACAGGGGAATGTGGCCATGCATTTGTTCTTATATGTTAAGAGAGTCCAGTCCACAGCAGCAGTTCATGGAAACATCCCATAGCAGCAGCAGCTGGTGGTGACATCTTATCCCCTCTCCATCAATCTGATTAGATGGAAACATCACTGTGGACCAAGGAGACCCTCAAGAGGCCAGAAGGGGAAACTGGGCAAGGATCCTTGCACAGTATACACATACTCTCACTAGCAGCTCTTTCACATGTTCACATGGTGGGATACTGAGCAACCACAAATAATTTTCCATCTAGTCACCCTTCCTTACTTCGTGATCAAAGCACTGAATAAGGACTTAACTACACGAACCTTAAGGTTAATACTGAACACTGACCTTGAACCGGAAGAGAGAATAATCACTTTGTACTGTGTAGGCTTCATTATGTAGGTATACTGAAACTGTCTGCATCAATACTCCCTCTCAAGAAGAGAGGTTTCTAAATGAGTCAAGGTTTCATGCGTCTCCAGGTCACCGGCCGGTGTATCCTACTGGTACTCTTGGTTATTGGTGATTTGTATTTAATAGTTTAATATTTGTAATTATATTTTAAGATTGACACACACATGGTTGGTGTGAGCGAGCCAGAGGTTTTTCTGCGTTTTTCTGCAATTTTCATCTTGTGGTATATCCGGGAACATTATGAAAGGACTCCGCAGAGCCCAACCTCTGGGCGGGATAGTTATTCACTCTATTTGGTAGCAAATGTCAGATGTGCGCCTCTGAAGAATAATGAGGGTGGGTACACATGTGAAAATATACTGATAGAATATGCACGCCAGGAACATGTACAACACTATATTTCCCATGACCTTCAATGCGGCACAGTTCGAAATAGTACACTCATACCATAAATTCACACAAATGTCTAAATATGTATTTTTACAGTGCCTAGTTTTAGAAAAAGGCTCCCAAAATTTGGACATGAAATACAGATGAATGCAAGTTGCTTAAAATGATGTTTCCATAACGCCCTTCCTAAACAAGCCAGTATTTATTCATGTTTAATTGGACTGCCACCTTGTTCCACTTTGATGCAACTAGCACTGAGAAGAGCCTTCCTCCCTATTCTTACTTTGGATCTGAAACAGATTTTTGCACAATCAACACTGACAAAATAGGAGTATGTACACGCCACTGCGCTTCTTTGGCCCATTCCCTATATTGAGCATTAAGTCAGTATTTCGACCCGGATTCATAGGGAGGCAGCCAATGGGACACTCTGTGAGTTTGGCAGTGGACTTTCACAAATTAAGCATTTTTGTCCGATTTTGTTTGTCCTATTGTAAACTGAAGAGACGTCTGACTTTCTAAGAAGCCCAAAGAACATGATGTTACACTAACAACCCATCTGTGTAATGTCTTTCACATGAAGCTCTATATCCGATATGATATCAGTCCCACCATCCCTTAGGGCTCAACTGAAAGAGAACTATTATTTCAGAACATTCTCCTGACGGAGAGAGAAAACTGGAAATGATAAAAGATATAATAGCATAGCCCCAGCCCACACATGTTTTAATTACAATTTTAATCCGTATTTAATCAGGATTTGGCATGTCGGGGCTATATTTCATACTATTTACCTACATTTTATTCCAGAAAATCCCCCGTTTTCCATAGGCATGCTCCAGAAGAAAGACATGTGCCAGAGTCATGCAGGTTTTCACTATATTCAAATTAATTTTAAAGTTAAGTTTTAAGATTTTCTTGCAATTAATCTAAAGGGGAATCATTTACATAATGGTTATCCTGAAAAATTGCCATAGCTGTAGCGGATCAATAATGGGACAGCACAATCCATTTCTGTGGGATACTCGTAAGGGGTATGTGTATCGTTTCAAATGACCTTTATTAAACTTTCGAAAGATTTGAACAACTACAATGCAAAATTAGTAAGCATATTAGTCGGATATGAAATATCTTCCATTTTATTGCTCCACATCACTTGGTCCTATCGTTTACCCCCCCCCCTCCCCCCCACCCCCACCACCTCACCCCACCATGTGGAATGATTACTGGCCAAGAGAATGTTCTCTGTACCCCACAGGAATCTAATCTGGAGTTGCACAATTTGTGATGGGAAAACAAGAGTGGAGTATTGGTCCCAAGAAAGAGTGTGTTAAACTCCCCGATCAACTGATTTAATTATGTGCCACACATGTTTTATCCATCAAGGATTAGGATTTCACCCGCATACCTTGTCCTTTAAAAGACCACAGACATAATATGTGTGCCAAATAGCCTGTGAGTCCAGACTTTAAACCCTCCGGGGAATGCATGTCATCTAACCAGAACTTAGGGCAATGTTTGCAAGACTCATCTTTGACAGATTGTGGGCATTCATGGCATAATGGTGAAAATCACCAGAATATGATGGGTATCCTTGGTATTTGATGGTGATACATGAGCATGTTAGGCAGAAAATGTGCATGTAGCAAATGCAAGCACACCACGAAAACAACAAGATGATGTTTGAGGACAAAGATTGATTTTGTGAAAAATAGAAAGTGGTATTTTGTGACAACACATGTTTCTTTGAGAGAATAGAGTTTATCAAAATGAAACTCTTGTACTAAATTTTCACAAACTAACTAGCTGCCCTTTCCATTTAAGATTTTCAGTACTATGACTTGCTTTGCCCAATTCAGGGCACCTCTTTACATTCTACCACTTTCAAAGTTCACCACCTGCCACCGGAAATAATCTCAATTAGACTGGCAAGTCCCCACTACCTATCTAATACTTCATATGCATTATGAAGCATTTAGGAAGTATATGTGTGTTTGTATTTCTGTCTGAGAAGTTTGTGATCTGTGACCTTCATCCCTAAGGCAGTGGTTCCCAAACTTTTTGACCCACAACTCCCTTGACCTATTGGCCGTTGGCCATGGCTCCCCATTATCTTATGTTTTTTTTGGCAAGTGGGAGGATGTGAGCCCGGCTTTGGGAATACTTCCATTTTTCTCCCTGAAAATAATTGTGATGAAGCCGATGAATGTATTCTAATCATTATGCAGTGCAGCATCAGTGAAGCAGTTTAGTTGCCCTCCCTCACCTGTTTAGGATCGCTGAAAACGGTGGCCTTTTCAAGGCTTTTTTTTTGCAAAAGCTACAGTTTTGTTTTAATTTTGTCTGACAAGACGTTTTTAAACACCCCCTTCTTTTTCTGAAATAAGTGTGTGGAATTTTCCTAGGTTTTCTTTTCCCCCGTGGTGTTTTTCATCACTGTTGCCTTCTGAACAATCCTTCAAAAAAAGCTCTTCAAGTGAAGGAAAGAAGCCCTGGTAGGATGAACACAATGCGTGTATGTGCATGTGTGTGTGTATATCTCATCTGTCTTATAGATTCCAAAACCATCATGAAGCACAATATGCTTAGTGATACAATGTGCGTGCATAGCTGTCAAGTTTTCAGACTGCTTATGTCTGACATTTTGGAGTTTTAATTGTGTGCATGAGTGGCATTATACTGTCAAATGAGTCACACTTTGAGTGACACTTTCTTGCACGTAAATCAAAGCAGTAAGTAGTACTTGACTGCTCTCTGTAAATTTCCTATTATTATGTCTAGACATATCACAAAAATGCATACACCGTTAAAACAAGACAGACCTATTGGCATGGGCAATCCTTGTTAACAGTACCAGTTAATGAGTAATAACAATTGTGTTCTGAATAATTAAATTTGAAAATATAATTTGAGCCTGAAAAGATGCAAATGTGAATTAAACATTAGTAGGATCTGTGAAAGGGCTAGTCATCTTTGGAGTTTCTCAATCTGATCACTCCTATTCTCCCTTTACACTGCCCTCATCTGCAGTGTTTCACTATCATCAGCCACTTACACCCTCTTTTGCTCTCCATCTGAAATTCTCAATCTGCAAATCTTAGATTACTACTTCAGACACTTTAATAGAAAACTGAAATTGCTATTGGCACATATATGAACATCGCTTTGCAGAAAGGCCAAAGGTTGGACAGTCTGATCACCTTTATTCGACCCACCACTGTGAGATGCTCTGAGGCACTGTGAGAAGCTCTGGCCCATAACCTTTAAACCAGGCACTAGAAATAATCAAAAACAACATTGTCTAGAAAATTCAAATGCTTTTAGGGAATGTAAGATAAAATTAAATGTTTTTTAAAGGTTTGGATCTCCTGATAAAGCATTGGGAAGGACTGCTGTACCACCTAAAATCTACATTAGAAAAAACTTGCCAAGTGCAACACATGTTCACTTCTCTATCACACCAACTCAAGTGGGGAGTGGCTCAATTACCTTGAGTCAGCTCATGTGTCTTATCTTGACTCTTTGCCCACGATAATAGGTTTCTACAGCATCTTCAGCTCAGGATGCAAGAGGCAATCTGACTTAGTTAGGGGAGATAGTGCCACACACCCTGCCACACACACTAATACTGGAAAATAAACAGACACACTGCCCTAAGATACAATGATTTGAACCTTCAATCTCCTGAGTGACAGTCCATGAGCTTTACCATTAAGCCAGAAGTGAACATGGTCTGCTGTTCATCAAAAGTAACTATAAAATTCTTACCAAATATCCTGCTAATCTGTCTCTTTGAAGTAATTGTATGGAGAGACCATTTCAATAACAAGTCTCCCGTGGTCCTAGCTGGCTCTCTACGTCCTGGGGGAGTCGGCATTGCTCCCACATGCAAGGAGCTGCTCTAAATAGCAGCTCCTTGCTTGCGGGAGCAATGTTTTTATCTGTTTCCCTGCATGCATGTTTGCAGGCAGAGAAACAGATGAAAACTTCACTTTCAGCAAGTGAGAGCTGTACAACAGCTCCCACTTGCAGAAAGTGAAGTGTTTACTCTGACTTTGCAGGAGCTGTCAAAGCTTCTGCCAAGTGAGAGCAAGCAGCTATTTCCAAGGGGTGGGCACCCCGGGACATAACAGGATCCGGCCCGGGGGGTGGTTCATTGGCTCTTCGAGGGAGGCCGCATGGCCCCCTCCAATGTTCTATTTGCCCCAGGGAGGTGGTGGTCCCTGGCGCTCAGGAGTCCTAAATGGACCCCCTTCATTCTTTTATTGTAGCCCTTGGGAGGTGGCAGTTCCCGGGGCTGCAAGGGCACTGTGCCGCCCACGCATAATATTGTGTATTTGCCCCGGGAGGTGGCAGTCCCTGGGACTAATAGAAGCCCAAGGAGGGGTACCCCATGTATCCCTCCTTTTAAGAGCTCCCAATCCCCCAGGACCTGGCCCAACCCGAGGCTAATTAAAAGAAAAGGGTAGGAAACCACCCGTTTTTTGTTTTTTTAAACGTCAGAAAAATCATTGGGTCTGCAGATTTTTCCAGCATTAAAAAAAATAATAATGCTTTTTAGCCCTGGCGGGGTCCCTCAGGGGCCTCAGCATCAGAGCTATGGGGACAGGGTGACCCTATTCTGGCCATTTTTTTTTTTTTAAATCTTCTTTTATGGGACTCGGCAGAAGCCGAGTCCCAAGATGGCTGCCAAGACTTCCTTGTTGAAGTGTTCGCAGCCTTTCATATATCAGCACGGTGCCAGTTGGATCCGTGGAGTAGCCGCGTGCCAATATATCAATATTTTTTAATCTCGAATACCTCCAAAAATACATCCGCACTGTCTATTGTCTGAATTTCTGAAACTATAAACATGTAAGGAGTATTAGGTTTATTGTGAAATTCAATATTCATTTTGTGTTTTGTTTCTTCTGGAAAATCATTTTTAGGTGAAGACTTTCTTTCTCAAATACCTGCTGTAAATGTAAATGTGCATGCGCTCAACTCACTTTCAACTGGCTAATTTGATTTTAATTTGGAAGTGTAGCAAGCGTGGGAAAAAATGTTTGAGTATGCCCATAAGGATACGACTTTGTGGGTATTTACACAATTTATATTGCAAACGTGTTGACACACCAATAACCCCAGAAAAAGATGGAGATTCTAACTTTATGAGTCAGAATCAAGATTTATATGTGCAGTTGCACATTTTTAGAGCAATTCATTTTGTCAGTTAGACACATATCACATATCAGGTAAAGCCTAACGCACGGCGCATGTGCCACTGGGACAGGTTTGCCCCATCAGGAAATGGTACAAGAATCTTTGGCAGGCACGTAGGCTGGTATCACCAACAGAAACTGACATATGGCCAAATGCTAAGGCAGGGATGTCCATGTCTGGGGAAACTACTGACTATGTAGTAAGCTTCATTCATATTCATAAATGTTTAAACTAAGAAAAAAATACTTAAATTATGTTTGTGCTTATGAAATAATATTATGCTAATTGAAAACACTGTGCATGTAAATGCAACCTTGTTCGAAAACAAGCATCTCAAAAGGATGTAAATGGAATTCAGAACGAAAGTACCCTCTATTTAACTGTTATGCTAATTACACGTAATTAAAGTAAAATTAAATTACAATTCACTTCACTGTGACTTGAACATAATTGACCTCAGTCGACTTGGCCCCCAATGTAGAATGTCCCATGGCGAACTTGCACACTGGAATGTTAATATTTTACAATCGCAGACTGTTTGCCTGATGACTCATTAGGAACAACTCTGCCTGAACTGTTCAGCTACATACAATGTAAACTTTAAAATAAACGTTTGATAAACTACAACATAAGAAAAACAAGGATGCCTGTCCCTGGGCATTGGCGCACAGCACCGCGGTTTTGAAAGATTAGTTGCAAAAGTTCAATGTCTTTTGCTGCAAATAGGTGAATTTGAGTCCTAGGATGCTTCATTTTCTGAACAATCTATTTCTGCTAAAGGGAAGGCTATTTGTAACGCGTGTTTCTTATTTAAAAAGTGTTTGTACTAATCTACTAGTTAAGCTCACATACAACGAAAACCATATGGGGTTTCGTAGATTCAGATCATACATGGCAATTCACTTTGTTAATTTAACAGTAACTATTTACATCTGAATTCAGTTTGTCATGTACTATTTTGGGTCGCAAGTGCCTCACCATGTGCCAACACCCAAGGGCATGGGTGAAACTAGGCACGAGGCCATCCGTCAGCTGCCACTATGGTTTTGATGGATGTAAATAATTTTGAATTTTGTACCTGCAGGATTTGAGGCACTTCTTTTGGTGACCAGGAAAGGTAAAACCATCAAGTGCTGTGCTGCTGCCATTTGTCTGCAGTATCTTGTTTTTGTGCGGCGCGTGAGTGGCCCGGGGGAGAGCTTCATTCACCCCTTAAACTCTTTTGGAAAGTGTGAAAGGAAATGGTCAAATATAAAGTTTGATGGCCCCCCTTAGTTTTCTGTATCTACAGGCATTTCAATACTTTGCGAGCATAGTAACTTAAATATTATGCCCTTATATTTTTGGTATTCAACCAAATATTTGGAAACAGCTTGCTCCATGGCTTGACAGAGTCCAAGGGAGGATGACAAAAAGGCCACTTCTTATAACTTTAAAGTAAGATTCAAAGATATTGGCTTATTGGACCCATTTTCCATGTTTCTGTCACTGCGAGCATACCCAGCAGCCAGTTGTCTAGTATCTTGTTCACCCAGGAGAACTTTGAGAGTCATCAGCCTCCGATTCGTGGCTGCATGTGAGGTTTTGCGACAGCAGACAGTATATTTTCGATTGAAATCAGCCTTCAGGCCCATTGATGCAACTGGAAGGGTCTTCAAGCACCATCCACAGTTGGGTTCATCAAGAGGAATCCCCGAAAATGCAGACATTGAAAGAACGATTGACTGTCACCATATTACTGGACTATTTGCATGGGCTTCCTGCAGGGTTACTGCACATTTTGATGCATAAAATGTAAATATCAGAGGTTTGCTATGACATTAGTAGGGGTAAAGCGTAAGTGTCATTTAGGGGTTGCAGTTGCGAATCCTGGCTTATCTCTTACGACACCTGGCACTGCCTTTGTGGCCCTGGTCTTAGGGGGTACCAAATCAGTGGCAAGAACACAGGGGCAGCTTGGTGCTTTGCGATCCTTGTTTTCTGACCATTTTTTATTTTAATAAAAGTTCATATTTGTCTATTATTCACTACTATTATAAAGAAACATGGAGCACCAGGAGCAGGAACTAACAGCTAACAGCTGAGGAAAGTAAAATTAAATTGACATGTTATGCTGCTGGTGTGCTTGCAGATGAGTGTGTGAGAGAACCTGTGTATGTGTGAGGGTGTGTATGTGAGTGATAGTGAGAGAGTGACAGGTAGTGAGTGAGAATGAGTGAGACTGAATGTCAGTAAATAAGAACGAGTGGGTGAGATTACATGAGAATGAGTGAGACTAAAAGTCACTACAAACGAGTGAGAGTGGATGAGTGAGAAAGAATGAAAATGAGTGTGTGGGAGTGTTAATGTGTGAGAAAGAATGAGAGTGAGTGACAATGAAACTAAGAGTACGAGCATATGAATGAGTGAAAGTAAGAATGAATGTGAGAACAAATCAACAAGTGAGTGAGAAGAAAGTTATAGTGAATGAGAAAAAGGTGAGAACTATGGAGTGAGAGTAAGTACTAGTGAGTGTGAGTTAATGAGAAAGCATAGGTGAGAGTAAAAAGGATTGAAAGTAAGAGTGAACAATAAATAAAGATGCCTTTAAATCATTGATCTTGTCACATTTGCCAGTGCTTCAAAGAAGATGTCAAATGTCAGACTATTCGCCTGATTTAGATTTCAGCAATGCCTGTCACAACGGTGACGGATAGCCCGTCCGCTGAAATATAAATCGCATTATATCCTATGAGATTTATATTTCTGAGGACGAACTATCCGTCACCATTGTGACAGAGTAACCTGTCTGCCGAAATCTAAATCAGGCCCTATGTCTTCTGACAAATTGTTGCTTCCTCTCTGAATATGGAATTGGTGTTTATTTTACTTTCTCGGACTGAAGTGAGAGTGAGGGGTCAGATGTCAGGCTATGCCTTCTGACAAATTGCTGCTTATTGTTCTTTACCATGTGAATTGATGTTTACAAACTCCTCTCACTTTGCAGTCAGAGAAAGAAAAGTGAATTATATGACAATCTTGCTGGAGTACAGGGAGTGTGAAAGGAAAAGCTGGAGGGTGTTGTTTTTGCAGCACAAAACAACATGTAAATACCTGTAAATGAACTGTATGCATTCAGCAGTTAGGATAGCAAAAATTAAGTCAATTTTTTTGTAATTCTGAAGGGTGCTGGAAACAGAGATTTTAATAGGATTTAAACAAATCAAGACACTTTTCTTGGTGATGAACATATGATAAATATTCAGAGAAGCCAGAGTTCCACAAATTATCATTTGTGTGCTGTATAGTCTTATCAGTATAACTGTAGGACTGTGCAAATGTATTGGTCACTTCAATTGAAAATGTGCTGGCTGTAAATGGCAATGCGCTACGACATGATGCTTTAGTTATATTCAGAAATTGCCTGCCTCGTGACGTTCCAAAAAAATGGGTCATAGTTTACAAAAGTTTGGGAAGCACTGTTATGGAGGCACCCATGACAAAATACTGGTGCTGGCATACTAAAAGCAATAATTAGCATATGTGACATCCATAGCAAATGGCTTGTACTGGTATACTGGAGGTAATTCTTGGCAAATGGAAAACCGGTGAAAAAATGTAGGGTCTAGTGCACTGTAGAAAATTCTTGGCATAGGGACACCAATGTCAAAATGCTGGTGATAGCACTTTGAATGTGTTTAAAGAATGGATAAGGGAGGACAGCAGTAGCCAATTAGAGGGCGCAGTTTTGTCAAAATGCTGGAACTGGCATACTAGAGGGTAATTCTAAACATAAGGGTCACTGATGGTATACGGAAGGCATTAATGACAAAATTCCGAAACTGGCATATTGTATGTAATTTGGTGCATACACAGGCACCCAGGAGGACATGCAGGCCCTGGCACAATGGAGGTAATTTTAGATATACAGAAGCACCCAAAACATTGTGTGAAAAAGGTGTCTCCTGGGGAGCATCAGGCTTCAAATACCTTGGCACATCGTACATGGACTACTTAAAGTGTGTCATTTCAAACCCCTTGCTATTTTTGCAAATGTATGTGAACATTGTTTTCAAATGCACTATTTGACTCCTTTTTTCAAAGTTTTCTTGGGACCAAACCGCCCAAACCTCCCTTAAAAGACGTCTGACAAACTCATTTCCCTCACTGGCTGCAATTTAGGGCCAATTTTGTATATTGAGGATTATTCCAGCACCATGACATAGATGCTATCTGAAACAGATACTTCTGTTTTGGTGTTATATTAATCATGCAGGCACTATGGTACTTCAGCAGCATCAATTATTGTGACGTCATCAGGGTTATGGTCAAGTGACCACTTCCTGGGAAGATTCAGGGGTCAAAGTTCATATGATGTCACTTCCTGTGATGTCACTAAGGTCCAAGGATGTTTGATGTCACTTCTGCTACCCCTAGCATTTTGCAGAATTAAAATCCATGGTGTAAAGGCATCCTTTGTTATTCCACACAACGTTTACCACTAGCGGGACATGTCCTGAACACCAAGATTGTGGCCACAACTTAATAGAGCTTTGTTCTGGCCTTGGGCCTTCAATCAAAAGCGGACTCCTACAGAAACTGAGAGGCTGCACTGGGTTTGAGTGAGGGGAAGGAGCTAATAGGAAGCTGTGGAGCCATGTAGCAGTGCAGCGGTGGTCCATGCCAAACCTGTAATGGCAGCCTGCACTGTGTGATGAGGAGACACTGAGGCCGAAGACTGTAGTGTGCGTAAGAAGAGTGGGTGGAAGGCTCAACCCGGTGAGTGATAGAAAGTGAGCACAGCCTCCCTGTGGTGTTGAAGAGTTGCTGGCCACCTTGCAGGGCCTGCAGGGGCTCACTGTAAATAAGCAGATCAGGTCTGAGCAAGGTGATATTGGGACAATGGAGCAGCCCAAACTGAAAAAGAGAAAATCTTTGGTTAGCCAGGAGGCCTCCAGGGGGCCTGTCAGCATCAGACTGGGGAATATTCGGGGTCAAGGCCCTCCCCTGCCAGACACCTTTGGATAAGCCTAAGGGATGCCACCTGGTCTGACTGAGGGGTCTACAGATGTGACAATTACTGGGGATCTGGTGGACAGGTCAGCAAGTGTGGCCGGCCCTGGGGAGAAGAGGCAGTGCCTGTTGTGGAGCTGTTTGTGGTTTTCTTCCCCCTTCTCATTTGGAAAGTCACAAAGCCCTCCAGTGGAGAAGACAGCTGCCCCTTGGACAGTCCATTAATGCCGATGGTACCGGATGGCCAGAGCAGGTGTAAAAGGCTGCTTCGAGAACAGCATTTCAGGGGTTTTGTGTTGCTGGGCCACTTGGAGTTGCTCTTGTGGCAGACCCCTTAGATCGCCTACACTACTGAGCTGACCCCGTTACCCTGAATAAGGTAGGGAAATCACAAGCACAGACCTCAGCACAACAAAATAAAATTGGCAAATTCACCAAACTGGCTAGGGGCCCGTGCTGTTGACAGTGGTATCTCCGAGAGATGTAGCTGGTCCGGAAGCATCCATCAATATCTCCAGGAAAATATCTTTCCGGTGACATGTGGAATTCACACAGCCCTAGAGGGAAGAATTGGCGGTGTAGAGTTAGAAAACTCCCTCATACATCAAAATCTGTAGAAGGTGGCTGAACATGTGACTGAAGCGAAATATCAAATCTCCACAACAGAAAATGCACTCCATGAGTTAAAAGCTGAAATGTACCACCTGGCAATCAAGACATCGCAGCTAGGGAAAAAAGCAGAGGATGTGGAGATCAGATCGATGTGCAACAACCTCTGGCTAGAGGCCATCACCTGAGGGTCTGTAGGCACATTGCCAGAGAAACTCCTTGCAGACTGGCTCTACTTCTTCATGCCCTCAGAGAGCCTTTTGACTCGCTTCATAAATAAAAGAGTGAACTTGCCTTGACCTCTTGCTCCCCTCCTTGTGCATCTGGGTGCTATGATCGTCCACATTCTTAATTACCACTATGTTGATGCAATGCTTGGCACTGCCAGGAATAGCCCTCAACATCGCCTATTGTAAAGTTATGATTTTTCCTGATTAGACAGCTTTGGTTCATCAGCAAAGGAAGTACTTTGTGGGTGTTAAGCACAAATTAAAAGTGATGTAGCTATCATACATGCTTCTGTTTCTGGCAAAACTAAAAGTTGTGCATCAGAGTTGCTCCTTTTCTTTTGAGATTCCTTAGGATGCCTGGGAGTGGGTGGGAGAGAGCATCACCCTAGGTCCTGGAGTATGGGGGAAGTCCAACTCCCGGGCTGGGAGGAAACAGGGTGATTCAAGAGGAGAAAGCTGGAATTCCAGGATAGGGGCTCAGGAGGACTCCAGATGACAGGGTGTTTCATCAGAGTACTCAGCAACGACAGTGAAGGAATCAAACGAGTGCCTCACACATTACTGCTACAAGATCAGACACCAATGCCTTAACCAGAGGACTGCGGGCATGATGGCTCCGGTAGTGCTGTCACCTTGAGACAGCCATGAAACAATACACCATTTCTTAGACACAGCATGACCTCAAATACTGGGCTGGCATACATCGATACCTTACAGTGACCTGGGCCCAAATAGGCTTGGTTTAGTTGTGCAGATCTCATTCTTGTTAGTTATACAGTCTAGTTTAGGTGACAAATACTTCAGTTCTAGTGTGGGACGGGTCAATGTTGCATAAGGGATATTTATTCATGTAGTGTGGTTATTTATACTGTGGAATGTAGATGCCTCAAAAGACAGGCTCCTAAAGTGTAAACCCTACAGGAAACACATTGCTAGGCACCAACTGCAATTTCCTAGGTCAATGTGGCTTCACAAGGGTCTACCACACAGGCTTTCCTAAAGGCTCAAGGGGGGCAACGATACTCCTGCACAAATCATTCTTCCTCATAGTCAGCAAAATGCATACTGACTACCTGGGCATGTTTGTAGCCACCACAGGTCTCCTGGGTAAACAAAAATGGTCCATACTTAGCATAAATATCCCACAGATGACTGCTGCGGATACCCTCAAAACTACCATGCGGGTGCTGCTGCAGGTCTACGTGTGGAGTCTGGCAGCGACCTCTGTAAACTCCTGAGAGTGTGAAGAAGGCCATAACAGGTGGCGGCTAATTTCTTTGCTTGTGTTGCCACAGAGAGTCCCTCATCAATCCAGACCCCAAGATTTTTCACCTCTTGTTTAGGGTTGTGTTTACTGCCCATGCATGCTGGCCAATTCAGGTCTAACAACTGTGCTGTTTTTTTTCTCCCTAAAACCGGCACTTCCGTCAAGAAGGGTGGAGGTAGTGTCCACCTGATGCGAAAGACTTATGATCATTTGGGTGTTGTCCGCATAAGAAATAGCAGTAAAGCCATACTTTTTAATAATCCCAGGACTAACGTAAATGTTAAAATGTGTTGGGCTGACAGAAGACCCTTGTGGTACACCACAATCCCACAAGAAGTTATTAGATTGTTTATCTTCTTCCACTACATGAAAGGTACAGAAATGGAGGGCATACCTCTCCTTCTGGCACATGTAGGTGGACCTTAACCACTCTGGCTGTCTGAGGGGAACCTATGCCTTGTTTCTCATCGACCTTCAGCAGGTCTTTGATATTTTTCACTGGCTGTTAAAGTTCCCAGTCCTGGACTGCATAAATTTCAGCCTCCTGTTTCAAAAATAAGCTAACAATCTATACTGCTCTCTTTGGGCTGAGATCGGGGTAAATGGGGTGCTCTCTCCCACTTTTGAAGTCTATGGGTTAAACTCCAATAGACGAAACGTGTTGGCTGGAGTTTGAGCTGAAGCTTGGCTCATTCTGGACATGGAAGATGGCTAAATGAATGTGAATAAACACGAAACACGAAGAAAGAAAAATCAAGGGGGGGCGTCTGCCTTATTGTGTATATACTAAAATGTATAGTCCAGTTAAAAAGCAGATGCCTGACCCACCAAACTATATTTACAAGCATACACCATTCTCTCCTTGCTGAGCCTTTCGGACCTGTGGCTTTAGGTGGAACAATTGTTACAAAAGCCACAACACGTAGAAGAGGATACAAAGTGCAGACCATGTTCCCTTGGAAGCAATCCTTCTCATGTTAGAGTGTAGAGTACAGACCGTGTTCACTTGTAATGTGCAATTATCACTTTCATGTTAGTTGAAACAACTTAACATTCATAAAGAAAAGCCTCTCCTCTGTTGAATTTTGTGATTCCTTTCTGTTTTTTCATAAAGCATGTTAATCATGTGATCCTGTTTGTAGCCAATCAGAGGGTCGCAAATTATGTTCTGCCTAACAAATATTCATTCCAGTAGGCAGATTACTCTGCGACTCCCTGCAATTGATGATTTTACAAAGCGACCTCATAGTACATAAGTCACTTTGTGAAATTAAATACTGGTCACAAAATATCAATGTGCAATTTGCAGTCAGTGTGGCAGTACATCTGGCACTCCAAATATTGTGGGAGGGAAAATGAGGCAGTGCATTTTCACAAATGAAGGTGTAGGGGTGAGAGAGAGGAATTGGTAGAGAGATGTCTCCACCAGCACAGAGAAGGATTGGATTGCTAGTTTGGAACAATGCTTCATATACGGTGGCATCTATGGTATTTCTTGCATACCGTGAAGTAGTCCTTACTAAAATCAACAAGTCAGGAGGATTCAATCACCCAAGCCCCTGGTATAGTACTGCTGGGGGTCTTGGGCGAAGGTAAACTCTACAAGTTACATTTGATAAAGACCAAACTCATCACCCAGCCCACCTTATAAGCCAAGAGTATTTTTCTGGCACATATGCAGAACAAGAAGCTCCACGAATCTCAGAATGGTGGAGAGGAACTTGGACCACCCTGACTACTGAGCAGAGACTTAACAGAAGCAGAGGTGTCAGCTATCTCACTGCTGGAGCGAGGCTCGTAATAGTGGCCATTTACACAGCGCTGTGACAATTACATCGTAATGCGCAGGAAAACTTTGAAAGAGTTAGTTTGGGAAACTTTGTGAAATTTGGGATTTTCTCTAAACAGTTCTGGAGTGAAAACGCTTCTTTACATAGCCCTAGTCTTTACAATGCTCAATCAAATTAACTCCTTCAGCTCATTCAAGTTTTTAAGAGTAGCAAAATATTCCATACAGGAAGCATTAAGAAATATATGGTATTAATTTGCATGTATGATAAAAATATCTAAAAATTACTCAGAGCAATCAGCCTTTTGCGTAAAAAGGATAAAAATAAAGGTTGCTCGCTTTTTAAGGAAATAAATGTATTCGTAATACGATATTGGCAAAATACTACTTAGCACTCCTTAAGCACGAGAATGACTCTCACATCCATGCATCCTCCCAAGGGTCTATAAATATCTCTATTATACATCGAGGTTTTGTATGCTAAGGAATTCTGAGCTTTTTACCATATATGGTAATTACCATAACATATTGTTACATTATGCTACAAAAACTAAAGTTTAACACTACTTGTCAGCATGAAGGCAGTAAAAATGACAAGGGGAGCTTGTTAGGAACAATTGTTTTTTTTTTTAATTGTTGGCTTCATCTGGTCCTATCTGGACAGCTTTTCCGTGCTGAGCCAGTTTAGGGATCTAGAGGAGCGCAAAGCAGTTTATGGTGCCTGTGACGCCATGCAAAGTCGAGCAGGCTGTACATATGAACGGCAAGGAGCTCGCCTGGGCAGGTCCTGCATGATGTGTGCCTGCTCTGCTCTCATTCAGTCCTGTCCGGGCCTTAAGGAGCTGATGCTGCTACTTCTGTGCAGATCAAGTAACACATTCCCAATGCTTAATTTGAGCCGGTGGTTGCCAGTGCTGGCCATCGGTACTTGTTTTAGGGGACCGGCACTTGTTTTTATTATACATTTTCTGAGAGCAAGAGCGGAAAATCGCCCAAACAGGAAACAAGGAGGAAGAAAAAGACAGAAATACTGTCACAAACTAAGAAAGCAGGCACCTGCACAAGTAAGATAAATGTACAGAGTATGTCTGGTAGAGGATTAAAGCGGGACGAGGTGGAGTCAACACCAACCAGCCTTGGTGTTCGGCACGCCAAAATGTAATAGCGCGGCCGCGGGGTTCTGAACAGAGCTTGCGGCACCCTCTCTCATATAAAATGTATTAACCACTGCACTTCACCCCTCGCCGAGGCAGGCTGCAAGGGCCGAAACAACTATCCCCATCGTAGGGAGGTATGATGGTCAGGCCTTCATTCTAACTGACTGGGTAGACCTCAGTATGGCTGAGTCTGACTCACGTCTTTACAGCACAGAGGTTTCTCTGCACTTAAAATTGCACCTGGCAGCCGACACAGGTGATCCCAGCCACCCTGATGCCTTCTATCTGCTGCCTGTTGCATGGTGGAGAACTATCATTACAATGACATGACCCATCCATTGCTTAACTGACCTGCTGGATGCTGACAGCTGTGCTTGCTAGGTACCCCAGGCCTTGTCAGCTCACCTGCAGGTGGATTTCCACACATCAGTTCTTCATGCTTTATTTGTCAACATTCCCACACTTCTCTTTGACCTCTTTCCACACTGGAAATGATATGATAGTTACTCCAGCATGGGACAGAGTAAATTCTGTTCCAGGCTTGTACTACTGAATAACGACACCAACAATATTGTAGCATAATAATATCAAAATATCAAAAGGTGAGTGCATAGAGGGCAGTATAGATTTACTATTCCTAACTTCACATCTACGTACTTTGAAGGTATAAGTAACTCATGGTGTTGGAAATGGCCCTTTCTGTAGGATTATCTCCAAACTTTTTTCCTTTCTCCTCTTATTTTTCTGACTCTCTCTTTGTTGGCTTTAGGACTCTGGGCACTTTACCACTGCTAATCAGTGCTAAAGTGCATGAGCTCTCTCCTCTAAAACTTGGTATTATTCACTTACACCTTTTTGGCTTATTTAATTGACATGTAAGTCCCTTGTAAAGGGGTATACCATGTACCCAGTTCCTGTAAATTAAATGCTACTAGTGGGCCTGCAGAGTAAATTGCACCCCCCACAAAAGTAGCCTTTCAAACTTGTCTCAGGCGTGCCACTGCAGCGTCTGTGTGTGCTGTTTACTGTCACATTGACTTGGAAAGTCAAACTACTTACCAAGGCCTAAACTCCCTTTTTACTACACCTAAGTCACCCCTAAGGTAGGCCCCTCGATAGCCCTATGGGCAGGGTGCTGTGTATGTAAAAGGTAGGACATTTACTATTAGGCTTTTACATGTCCTAGAAGTGACAGTCTATTTTGTTTTTCACTACTGTGAGGGTTGCTCCGCTCATAGGTTTGCATGGGGAATTCCCTTATCTATGTCTAAGTGGTAATTTCTGATCTGTGAGGAATTGCGTGGGCATGTTTGGTATGTTTGGAATGGTAATGAGAAGTCCTGCTTACTGGTGAAGTCGGATTTTACATTACTATTTCAGAAATGCCACTTTTAGAAAATGGGCATTTTTCTGTGCTTTTAACTCTAGCGCTTTGCAGCCTAACTCCAATCCTCATCTGGGGCAGAATGACAGCTCCACATGATGCATACTTTCCGGACAGCTATAACACAGGAATGGCTGGGTGTGCATACTCATCCTGGGCTTGGGGGAGAGGGGTCGTTCCCACCTTACATGTGAATAGGTTGTGCCGTGCCCTCACACAATGGTCTGATTACACCCTACTGATGTCTGGAGGCAGGGCTGAGTTGAAAAAGGTGTTGTGCTTCACTTGAAAGGATCTGTTTGAAGTTACCCCCTGAACAAAGGCATTTTTGGAGTATAACTACAGGGGCTCAGACCCCATGTGTTAGAGCACTTTTGGAACTGGGACTGAACCTCTGTCAGACGGGCTTCTGGACTACACAAAGGACTCATCTGAACTGATCTTGTGTTGTTGCCCAGCTGCTGTTGGGTGGCCCACCTGGATTGCTTTTCTGCATGTTGCCCTGCTGCCAGCTGTACCCTCTCATTGGACTGTGAAAATTCTGTGGTGCTAACAGGATAGATCGCCATTGGAGCTGCTGGTTTTACTGTGCTGGTCTGCTTCCCCACTATTGCCTGCTTTGTGCCTCCTCCAAGTGTTTCCCAAGGAGCCCAGAGCAGGAGGAGCGCTGTTTCCTGCTCCTTGGTTTGTCTAATTCAGCGCGTGAAGAGCGCTTTCATAATTATTACATTAACACAGGGTGAGAGCCATCCTTAGTTGCTTGGTTGCTCCTGCGAACTGCGTTGGAGGCTCTTTGCCTAAAGAGCTTGGGGAGTGCTAATTGCTCTCTCCCTTATCTGGACCTCAATCAGTGCGTGGTTGGTGCTGTTAGGTGCTCTGCGTCTCTGCTACCAGTAGATATGCATTGGGCTCAGTGGAGAGGTTGTGCCACGCTGAGCACACCAGAAAGTCTGCCAATGTCTGAGCACTGGGATATCAGCTTCCCAGCCAGAAGCTCCCACTAGATTTCCCTGGTGGCTCGCGAAAGCAGTCTGCTGCCACCTCATCGGCCCCTCCGCTCACCGAAGGGAATGTTCCCATTAAGAAAGAGTGTGGGGGACCTCCCGCCCTATTGAAGACACAACTTGCAGGGCAGGTGTAGGTTCCTGTGAAGCCCTGACAACGTGCTCCACTAAGTGATGGCGCCCACAGTCTGCAACAGCCCTCCAGGATGGGGAGGCCATTCCCTGGATCTCAACATCTATCTATCTATCTATGTATCTCTCTCTCTCTCTATATATATATATATATATATATATAGAGAGAGAGAGAGAGAGAGAGAGAGAGAGAGGGTGTTAGGTATAGAACATCTACACTTAGGTTTTATACCTAATATATATATATATATAAATATACAGTGAGAGAAAGAGTTAGGTATAGAAAATCTACACTTAGGTTGTCTAGATCTTTTAGATAGATAGATAGATAGATAGATAGATAGATAGATAGATAGATAGATAGATAGATAGATAGATAGATGAATAATCACCACGTGCGGCATTCTCTGCTATAGAGAAGTCCACACATTATGGAATAGGAGCCACTGTAAAATTCACCTGGCCTTTCCTACACCTGTGAATGGTGGTAAATAAATAGGGAAAAGTCAGAAAAGTATCTGTGGGAAAAGTATATGCAGTCAGAGACAGACATCTTGCCCCATGCTTTTCTGCTTTTTGTGTGACTAGGCCCCAGGGAAAGCCCCTTCCTTTCCTTCTTTGATTGAATCACAGGAAACAAACACAGAATTCAGAGGACCCCATTCACACACACACACACCTCAACCCACCTCCCCCTTTCTGCTTGAAAGTCCACTCAAGGCCTGCTGTGTGCTTGTGTTTCATACAGATTTAAAGTAAACCACAAAGTGTAATGTTTCTGTCTGCATAAATAATGAGTATGATCAATACCCAATACAATGATACCTATTAAAAAAGACTTAAATTGATGAAAGGCTCAGTCTACCCTCCCAAACTCCAAAAATAATTTCCATCATTGGGCGAGTTTGCCTGCTAGCTCAGTGCTTGTATCTGTCTGCCACACCACCTCCTGTTTTGCTCATGGGTAAGTATCGCACTCTGAAGCAAAGGATGAGCTGGCCTACGACATCTGCTGGTTGAGTATCCATAGCCCAGAGGACATTAACGGTCCTGCAGCACTGCTGCACTTGGGATGAGCAGTAAAAATTGCTATCCTATTAGGCCAAGCTTCAGCCACTGCCTGGGACCAATTGCTTTAATAGCATTAAGTGAGAAAAGGTGAACCCGGAGATCGTGTGGAGTCTTGGAGTAGAAGGGCAGGTGCCTCAACGTCACAATCAAGAACATGTCTGTCTGTTTTATAGAGATGTCAACATGTTCTGACCCCACCTAAGATTTGGAATGTTTAATTTAAAGTAGCAGGAAGTCCTGATGTAGCATGTTCCGTCTCATATGACGTGGTCGAGTGAACTGTGATTATTTCTAAACAGCCTTGGCTTCTCTTAGATTCCACCCTCTCAGCTCTTTTTGGAAATGTTTGCTGAACATGTGAATGTGGTAGACAGAGCCTTTACTTGTGAGCTGCAAAACTGTTGCAGGATATTTTTATATGTTATTTCCTAATGCATAAGCATTTCTTTGTTTCTTCGACTCGCAAAAATACCCTCCGAGACTAACAAGCAATGCTTTGTGAAAAGTTGTGATCCTGGAATGGTCGTGATCTGCGAACGTGGCCACATGTCTGGTGGTTTCCAGGCCTATTTTTTGTCCCATTCGGACCATGGTGACCGGCAATGCCCGGCCAAGCAAAGGCCTCATGAAACAAGTATGTCAATAAAAAACACGAATTCTCACGTGGAAGCTGGGAAGAAGATAACAGGAATGATTTAAAAGACGGCTGATTATCACGAGAGTGAAGCTGAAGAAAGTATTTCACTTCATAAGGACAGGACAGATTCCACGTTGATTCTACAGTTACAAGAAACCAGCGTAACGCGTTTTTCTTAACTCTCGATGACTACGCCTAGAATGACACTGCAGAAAATCCATAAAAGATACAAAAGGAAACAAAGAGAAATAGTAGGGTACTGCCGATCACCTGATAAAATAATATTATATAAAATTCACTTTGAAATAAAAAATTCGTCAAGGAAAAGGGAATTTCATACTGCAAGAGCAATTCTAGAAAACAATCTACGAACCTCTAAGGTTAACAAAAACGTGTCACTTGAAGGCCAGACTTATATGACATGTAGCCGCAGCAGGCTTTAAAACTCACTGGCATGAAGCACACTCCTCAAGGTGTCGAGGGGGGATGTAGGCCACCCCTCCAAGAAAGAATTCCAAAATCATTCCAATGTGAAGGTTGGAATCTGGGTTCCTAGGAAATGTACTGAATATAGATGAAAGTTAACAAACATATAAAGTTATTAAGTTGATGCGCAAGGTGACTTTAGGCAAAAATCTAAGGGCTAACAATTATGCCATTTAATCTTAAATGTAATTGTGGTTAAACAATGATTTAAAATATCTATCTGGGATGCACTGATGTGGATTTTTGGCCAGACTCAGACGAAGCTCTTCATCAATTTGCAGTTACAAATGTTTTTTTTAAAAACATAACTAAATGAAAGTGCAATAGTGCTCCTAAGAAGAAAAGTGACTGTTATTATACACATTTTAGTGAAAACTGGCAGATAAAAACATGCATGCGAAAATTATGAAATTGTCACCTGCTTCCCTTCGGTTTGATACATTCTATGAAAATGTCCAGAGTGGTACCTGTTTATTACACCATCTTGCCTCAAGGCAGGGAGTGCAATAGCGGTGTGATTACTAAATTATATTTAATTTACATGAAGATTATATTTGCTGTGAGAGTACCTACCTTCTCTGCTAAGAGCTCTCTGATCTTGCTGGCTTGCACTCGAAACTTCATCAG
Organism: Pleurodeles waltl; assembly: GCF_031143425.1. Taxonomy (NCBI): domain Eukaryota; kingdom Metazoa; phylum Chordata; class Amphibia; order Caudata; family Salamandridae; genus Pleurodeles; species Pleurodeles waltl. Next base: position 261,990,642 of record NC_090444.1, on the reverse strand, counting down.
CTGGGACTCTAGGCTTATGCATCTCTCTTTCCAGTCAACATCTGCCTCCAACTCTGACTGCTCCGCCATATTTATTCTGAAAAAAAATCATGCCTTAGCGCTACAACAATTTTTTTTGGCAGTAGTGGCGTTTTATTATATAAACATAAAGCATCATTCAAAGTTTTTAGATGTTATCAGACATAGTTGATGATGTCACATAAAAGCTAATCAACTCTTTAAGTAAGTAGCATTAAATAATGTCTGTCTACATTTGTGGTTTTCTACATCTTCAAGCAGGCACTGAAGGACTATAAAGGCCGAGGTAAACACCTAAAACAAGCATTACATGCAATACAATTTTGACACAAGTCGTCATTACAGGTAAAGGGGCTTGGGAGAGGATGTAGCGCAGCTGCGGGAGATGGGGATCCAGACTCGAGCCGTGGCATTGGTGCAACATCCCGTGATCCTGGGTAAATCACTTAATCTCCCTGTGCCCATGGATAAGCGCCTGGATTCCAGGACTGGGGGATAAGCTGTGCTATACAAATCTACACATTTCATTTCATTAGGTTTTGTAAACTGGAAAGGTATAAGGTTACTATTAAACCAAAATTATCTGAGAAGCAGAGAAACATTTAGATTTGCATTTCGCCCAAGGTCCCACCATACTCAAGCTAGGTCACATGTATGTGAAATGAGTATGGTAAGAAAGGCATGCTCCTATTTGCACCACTATATGGCAGTGCATATAGAACTTACAAGGGCTCTGATGTCAGTTATGGATCCCCTGTTAACAGGAATGTGTCCTGGGAAACTGCCAGGCAATGTATGGTTGTCAAAACGAATGTGCAAGTGTGCTATTGACAAGGAGTGCCTAGAACCTGATTGGCGGCAAAATGTTCTTATGGGCTGAATCGATTGAATCATCAGTAACTTCTCATGACTGTACCAACTGCATTGAATGTTTGATAGCATCAAGATAAACTGAAAAATGATTTAACACGCTACATGAATTCTAGACGTTGATTATGAAAGGAATGTATAAGGACTGAAAATGCTCTATATAATTGTTATATTCGTATTTACTAAGGTACCATCTTACAACTGGACTTGTCCAAAGGCATAACAAGTGCTTCATTGTTCTTGGTATTGACACAATTTGGGCTAGAATCACAGGTTTTTCTGGGACCCTGCTGAGGCATATTGTGGCAACAGATGTGAAATAGTATATGAGCACCAATCTCTATTGCAACTATGCATTAAGGGTGGGGATGTGCAACCACTGCACCACGATTGCCTTTTCTTATACATACGAAATGATCAGAATCAGGGAGTCAGGGTGTGTGCCAGATAGGATTTAGTAACCACACTTTGAATCAAATGGTTCTATTACTGCTTGGTATTCATTTGTTATGTCCATTAAACTTTTCAGATATTAGTTTTATGAGAGCTGGATGGCAGTAAACATTGCAGAAATTAAAATATATAGTTAAGGTTCTTATGGAAAGTATATTTATAATTATCACTTGATTGTGGAGGGAAAGGGTGCCTAATAAATGAGCAGAGACTCCTTCAAATGGGAAGTGATCAAATACTGCAGAGGTAGAAAGAAGAATGAATGTGCTGAGTTTAGGGGAGAAGAGGAACATAAGAGAGAAGTATCTGAACAGAAGTGTTATGATCAAAAGTAAATAAAGACTTGTAATTAAAGCAGAATGTATGACTTGGCAGACATATGTAAGGGCTTTAACAGTGGTGCACTAGGAATGTTGAAGACAGTGAATAGCATAGAAGAGTGAAAAGAACTGTTACATCATTTAGCTTTAGGTGGTAACAGAAAAAGACCTTATTTCTTGGAGAAGTGCTAAATCCACAGGTGAACCAGCAACAGTATTTGCTGCACCCCAGGCATAGTATAGTAGATGAAATGCCACCAGTGGATCCTCCTCCAAATTTAGAAGTCCCTCCAGAAATTGGAGGATTTCCATTGACCGAACAAATCTAAATCAGGCCCTTTTGTGGTATGTGGGAACATCATGTTGACTAGGTCAAAAGGAAAATGGTCAGTGTAGGAGGCTGGACTGGCTTGTAGTGAGTACCAAGGGGTACTTACACCTTGCACTAGGCCCAGGTATCCCTTATTAGTGTATAGGGTGTCTAGCAGCTTAGGCTGATAGATAATGGTAGCTTAGCAGAGCAGCTTAGGCTGAACTAGGAGACGAGTGAAGCTCCTACAGTACCACTAGTGTCATATGCACAATATCATAAGAAAACACAATACACAGATATACTCAAAATAAAGGTACTTTATTTTTATGACAATATGCCAAAAGTATCTCAGTGAGTACCCTCAGTATGAGGATAGCAAATATACACAAGATATATGTACACAATACCAAAAATATGCAGTATAGTAGTAGAAAACAGTGCAAACAATGTATAGTTACAATAGGATGCAATGGGGACACATAGGGATAGGCGCAACACAAACCATATACTCCAAAAGTGGAATGCGAACCACGAATGGACCCCAAACCTATGTGACCTTGTAGAGGGTCGCTGGGAGAAAACAGTGAGGGTTAGAAAAATAGCCCACCCCAAGACCCTGAAAAGTGAGTGCAAAGTGCACTAAAATTCCCCAAAGAGCACAGAAGTCGTGATAGGGGAATTCTGCAGGAAAGACCAACACCAGCAATGCAACAACGATGGATTTCCAGACTAGAGTACCTGTGGAACAAGGGGACCAAGTCCAAAAGTCACGATCAAGTCGAGAGTGGGCAGATGCCCAGGAAATGCCAGCTGTGGGTGCAAAGAAACTGCTACTAGGAAGTAGAAGCTGAGGATTCTGCAGGAACGACGAGGGCTGGAAACTTCCCCTTTGGAGGATGGATGTCCCACGTCGTGAAAAGTCGTGCAGAAGTGTTTTCCCGCCGAAAGACCGCAAACAAGCCTTGCTAGCTGCAAGCTCGCAGTTTAGGGTTTTTGGATGCGGCTGTGGCCCAGGAGGGACCAGGATGTCGCAAATTGCGTGAGGGGACAGAGGAGGCGTCCAGCAAGACAAGGAGCCCTCTCAGAAGCAAGCAGCACCCGGAGAAGTGCCAGAACAGGCACTACGAAGTGGAGTGAAACAGTGCTCACCCGAAGTTGCACAAGAGAGTTCCACGCCGCCGGAGGACAACTCAGGAGGTCGTGCAATGCAGGTTGGAGTGCCGTGGACCCAGGCTTGACTGTGCACAAAGGATTCCCTCTGAAAGTGCTCAGGAGCCGGAGTAGCTGCAAAAGACGCGGTTCCCAGCAATGCAGTCTGGCGTGGGGAGGCAAGGACTTACCTCCACCAAACTTGGACTGAAGAGTCACTGGACTGTGGGAGTCACTTGGACAGAGTTGCTGGATTCAAGGGACCTCGCTCGTCGTGCTGAGAGGAGACCCAAGGGACCGGTGATGCAGTTCTTTGGTGCCTGCGGTTGCAGGGGGACGATTCCGTCGACCCACGGGAGATTTCTTCGGAGCTTCTAGTGCAGAGAGGAGGCAGACTACCCCCACAGCATGCACCACCAGGAAAGCAGTCGAGAAGGCGGCAGGATCAGCGTTACAGAGTTGCAGTAGTCGTCTTCGCTACTTTGTTGCAGTTTTGCAGGCTTCCAGCGTGGTCAGCAGTCGATTCCTTGGCAGAAGGTGAAGAGAGAGATACAGAGGAACTCTGATGAGCTCTTGCATTCGTTATCTAAGGAAATCCCCAAAGCAGAGACCCTAAATAGCCAGAAAAGAGGGTTTGGCTACTTAGGAGAGAAGATAGGCTAGTAACACCTGAAGGAGCCTATCAGAAGGAGTCTCTGACGTCACCTGCTGGCCCTGGCCACTCAGAGCAGTCCAGTGTGCCAGCAGCACCTCTGTTTCCAAGATGGCAGAGGTCTGGAGCACACTGGAGGAGCTCTGGGCACCTCCCAGGGGAGGTGCAGGTCAGGGGAGTGGTCACTCCCCTTTCCTTTGTCCAGTTTCGCGCCAGAGCAGGGCTGAGGGGTCCCTGAACCGGTGTAGACTGGCTTATGCAGAAATGGGCACCATCTGTGCCCATGAAAGCATTTCCAGAGGCTGGGGGAGGCTACTCCTCCCCTGCCTTAACACCTTTTTCCAAAGGGAGAGGGTGTAACACCCTCTCTCTGAGGAAGTCCTTTGTTCTGCCATCCTGGGCCAAGCCTGGCTGGACCCCAGGAGGGCAGAAACCTGTCTGAGGGGTTGGCAGCAGCTGCAGTGAAACCCCTGAAAAGGCAGTTTGGCAGTACCCGGGTCTGTGCTACAGACCCGTGGGATCATGGGATTGTGCCAACAATGCCAGGATGGCATAGAGGGGGCAATTCCATGATCATAGACATGTTACATGGCCATATTCGGAGTTACCATTGTGAAGCTACACATAGGTATTGACCTATGTGTAGTGCACACGTGTAATGGTGTCCCCGTACTCACAAAGTCCGGGGAATTTGCCCTGAACAATGTGGGGGGCACCTTGGCTAGTGCCAGGGTGCCCACACACTAAGTAACTTAGCACCCAACCTTTACCAGGTAAAGGTTAGACATATAGGTGACTTATAAGTTACTTAAGTGCAGTGGTAAATGGCTGTGAAATAACGTGGACGTTATTTCACTCAGGCTGCAGTGGCAGGCCTGTGTAAGAATTGTCAGAGCTCCCTATGGGTGGCAAAAGAAATGCTGCAGCCCATAGGGATCTCCTGGAACCCCAATACCCTGGTACCTCAGTACCATATACTAGAGAATTATAAGGGTGTTCCAGTATGCCAATGTAAATTGGTGAAATTGGTCACTAGCCTGTTAGTGACAATTTGGAAAGAAATGAGAGAGCATAACCACTGAGGTTCTGATTAGCAGAGCCTCAGTGAGACAGTTAGTCATATCACAGGTAACACATACAGGGCACATTTATGAGCACTGGGGCCCTGGCTGGCCGGGTCCTAGTGACACATACAACTAAAACAACATATATACAGTGAAATATGGGGGTAATATGCCAGGCAAGATGGTACTTTCCTACACAACCCCCCCCCCAAACGAAGGACAATAAGACTAGCCATGACCTGATGAGTCTTCATTGTCTAAGTGGAAATATCTGGAGAGTCCATCTGCATTGGAGTGGGTACTCCCAGGTCTATGTTCCACTGTATAATCCATTCCCTGTAGGGATATGGACCACCTCAATAATTTAGGGTTTTCACCTTTCATTTGTTTTAGCCAAAGTAGAGGTTTGTGGTCTGTCTGAACAATGAAGTGAGTGCCAAACAGGTATGGCCTCAACTTCTTCAGTGCCCAGACCACAGCAAAGGCCTCCCTCTCTATGGCAGACCAACGCTTTTCTCTAGGGGTCAACCTCCTGCTGATAAAAGCAACAGGTTGATCCTGGCCCTCAGAATTAAGTTGTGATAAGACTGCCCCTACCCCTAATTCAGATGCATCAGTTTGGACAATGCATTTTTTGGAGTAACAGGGGCTTTTCAGGACAGGTGCAGAGCACATGGCCTGCTTCAGCTCCTCAAAAGCTTTCTGACAGCTAGCTGTCCACAATACCTTTTTAGGCATTTTCTTAGATGTGAGGTCATTAAGAGGGGCTGCAATGGAGCCATAGTTCTTTATGAACCTCCTGTAATACCCAGTGAGGCCTAAGAAGGCTCTCACCTGGGTCTGAGTTGTAGGGGGAACCCAATCTATAATAGTTTTTATTTTCCCCTGAAGTGGTGCAATCTGTTCTCCACCTACCAGGTGTCCCAGATAAACCACTTTCCCCTGCCCTATCTGGCACTTTGAAGCCTTGATAGTGAGGCCTGCCTTTTGCAGGGCCTCCAAAACTTTCCATAGGTGGACCAGGTGATCATCCCAGCTGGAGCTAAAGACAGCTATATCATCTAGATATGCTGCACTAAAAGCTTCCAGCCCTTGCAGGACTGTGTTCACCAACCTTTGAAAAGTAGCAGGTGCATTTTTCAATCCAAAAGGCATTACTGTGAATTGGTAATGGCCTCCAATGGTTGAAAATGCAGTTTTTGCTTTTGCATCTTCTGATAATTTGATCTGCCAGTACCCTGCAGTCAAATCAAAAGTGCTTAGATACTTGGCAGATGCCAGTGTATCTATTAGCTCATCTGCCCTGGGTATAGGGTGAGCATCAGTTTTGGTTACCTGGTTGAGACCTCTGTAGTCGACACAAAACCGCATTTCCTTCTTTCCATCCTTGGAATTAGGTTTTGGTACAAGTACCACAGGAGAGGCCCATGGACATTCAGAGTGCTCAACCACTCCTAGTTCAAGCATTTTCTGCACCTCTTGCTTTATGCAGTCTCTGACATGGTCAAGCTGCCTATAGATCTTACTTTTGACAGGAAAGCTGTCTCCAGTATCTATAGTGTGCTCACACCAAGAAGTGGTACCTGGCACAGTAGAGAAGAGTTCAGAAAACTGACCTAGGAGATTTATGCAGTGGTCTTTCTGCTCAGCAGTAAGACAATCTGCCAAAACTACACCTTCCACTAGAGCATCTTGTTCTGTGGAAGAAAAGAGATCAGGGAGAGGGTCACTCTCTTCTTCCTGTCCCTCATCTGTTGCCATGAGCAGGGTGAGATCAGCCCTGTCATAGTAGGGTTTCAGGCGATTGACATGGAGCACCCTAAGGGGACTCCTGGCAGTGCCTAAGTCAACTAAGTAGGTGACTTCACCCTTCTTTTCAACAATTATGTGGGGTCCAAACCATTTGTCTTGGAGTGCTCTTGGGGCCACAGGCTCCAAGACCCACACTTTCTGCCCTGGTTGGTACTGAACCAAAACAGCCTTCTGGTCATGCCATTGCTTTTGGAGCTCTTGGCTGGCCTGAAGGTTTTTACTGGCCTTTTTCATGTACTCAGCCATCCTTGATCTGAGGCCAAGTACATAGTCCACTATATCTTGCTTTGGAGCTTTTAAAGGTTGTTCCCAACCCTCCTTAACAAGTGTTAGAGGACCTCTCACAGGGTGTCCAAATAGGAGTTCAAAGGGGCTGAAGCCCACTCCTTTTTGGGGTACCTCCCTGTAAGCAAAAAGGAGGCAAGGTAACAGGATATCCCATCTCCTGCGGAGTTTTTCAGGGAGTCCCATAATCATGCCTTTGAGAGTTTTGTTAAATCTCTTCACCAGTCCATTTGTTTGTGGATGATAGGGTGTAGTGAACTTGTATGTAACACCACACTCCTTCCACATGGCCTTTAAGTAAGCAGACATGAAATTCCTTCCCCTGTCTGATACCACCTCTTTTGGGAAGCCCACCCTGGAAAAGATTCCCAGGAGGGCCTTTGCCACTGCAGGAGTTGTAGTGGTCCTTAGAGGAATTGCTTCAGGATATCTGGTGGCATGGTCCACTACCACCAAGATAAACCTATTGCCTGAAGCAGTAGGAGGGTCAAGGGGGCCAACTATGTCAACCCCTACCCTTTCAAAGGGAACCCCAACCACAGGCAGTGGGATAAGGGGTGCCTTTGGAGTGCCACCTGTCTTGCCACTGGCTTGACAGGTTTCACAGGACTTACAAAATTCCTTTGTGTCCTCTGACATTCTAGGCCAATGAAACAAGGGGACAAGCCTGTCCCAAGTTTTCATTTGCCCCAAATGTCCAGCTAAGGGAATGTCGTGGGTTAGAGTTAGGAGGAACTTTCTGTACTCCTGAGGAATCACCAATCTCCTGGCAGTTCCAGGTTTTGGATCCCTTGCTTCAGTGTACACGAGGTTGTCCTCCCAGTAAACTCTGTGAGAGTCACTGACATCCCCATTTGCTTGTTTGACAGCTTGCTGCCTTAGACCCTCTAGTGTGGGACAGGTATGCTGTGCCACACTCAGCTCCTCCCTGACAGGCCCCCCTTCACCCAAAAGCTCAGCAGTGTCTGCTTCCAGCTCCTCTGGTGTAGGTTCTGCACAGGGTGGAAATTCTTCTTCCTCAGAAGTAGAATCCACTGTAGAGGGAGGGATAGTAGGTAGTGCTTTACTTCTACTAGCCCTAGCTTTAGGGAGCACTTGGTCCATTCTTCCAGGATCCAAGTAACCCTGTCCTTTTTGCTTTTTGGCCTGAGCCCTGGTTAAAGCAAAAATATGCCCTGGAATGCCCAGCATTGCTGCATGGGCCTCCAACTCCACATCTGACCAAGCTGATGTCTCTAAATCATTCCCTAGTAGACAGTCTACAGGTAAATCTGAGGCAACCACAACTTTCTTTGGACCAGTAACCCCCCCCCCAGTTCAGATTTACAACAGCCATGGGGTGGCTACGTGTGTTGTTGTGAGCATCGGTTACTTGGTACTGGTGACCAAGTAGGTGTTGTTCAGGGTGGACCAGTTTCTCTATTACCATTGTAACACTGGCACCTGTGTCCCTGTAGGCTTGAACCTCAACACCATTTATTAGGGGTAGTTGCTTGTACTTATCCATGTTAAGGGGATAAGCAACTAAGGTGGCTAAATCAATAGCCCCTTCAGAGACTAACACAGCCTCTGTGGTCTCCCTAACAAGACCAACCCCAACTAAGTTACCAAAAGTGAGCCCAGCTACTCCCTTGGATTGGCTATTAGTAGGTTTGCTCCCACCACCACTGCTATTACTAGGGGCACTAGGTGTAGCAGCAGGGGTTGTAGTGGTAGGAGGCTTGGTGCTTTTCTTTGGACAACTGGGATCTGTTGTCCAATGGCCTTTTATTTTACATAAATAGCACCATGGTTTATTTTCTTTGTTTTGATTTGAAGAAGATTTGGGCCCACCACCCCCACCAGAGTGCTTTTGTGGGCCTGATGAAGACTCATTTTTAGATTTGTCCCCACCCTTGTCAGAAGACTTACCATCCTTCTTCTTGCTATCTTTGTCAACCCCTGTATGAACTTTTCTGTTCACCCTTGTTCTGACCCATTTGTCTGCCTTCTTTCCCAATTCTTGGGGAGAGGTCAGATCAGAGTCCACCAGGTACTGGTGCAACAAATCAGACACACAATTATTAAGAATATGCTCTCTCAGGATTAAGTTATCCAGGCTTTCATAATCAGTAACTTTACTGCCATGTAACCACCCCTCCAAGGCCTTCACTGAATGGTCAACAAAGTCTACCAAGTCTTGTGAAGACTCCTTTTTGGTTTCTCTGAACTTCATCCTGTACTGTTCAGTGGTTAAGCCATAACCATCTAGGAGTGCATTCATAAGAACTTTGAAATCATTGGCTTCACTTTCTTTTACAGTAAGGAGCCTATCCCTACCCTTTCCACTAAATGATAGCCAAAGGATAGCAGCCCACTGCCTTTGAGGGACATCCTGTACAACACAGGCCCTCTCAAGTGCAGCAAACCACTTGTTAATGTTATCCCCCTCCTTATAAGGGGTAACTATCTTGTGCAGATTCCTAGAATCATGCTCTTTTGCAGGATGACTATGGGGAATACTGCTGCTGCCACCATGGGTTTCTAAACCCAATTTCTGTCTTTCTCTTTCCACTTCTAAGGACTGCCTATCTAAATCCAGCTGTTGCTTCTTGAGCTTCAGCCTGGTTTGTTCCACTCTCAATCTATTGAGCTCCCTTTCTAACACTCTGTCATCAGGGTGGGTAGGTGGGTGGGGCATGCCTTGAAACAGACGTATGTTGAGAATGAACAGAAGGAGACCTGTCCCTAACAGATGGCACCCTAACAGCTTGGCTAACATAAACATCACTTCTACTATGATGAGAAGGAATACTCTTACTGTGATGTGAGACAACACTATCAGTATGATGTGACTCTACATCAGTACCAGCTATGCTAGGTTGTCTGATAATGGGCAGGCTAGGAAGTTTCCTTTCTAAATCTTTTGCTAGGGGTGTCCCAGGGTCAGATTGGGAACCATCAGCTAATTTCTCAACAGAAGTGCCACCTCTGGCCTTATCCTGTTCAACAAGCATATTAACCAACAGTTCTCTAGAGGGATTCTTCCCTACACTTAAACCTCTTTCTATGCAGAGACTCCTTGCTCCTTTCCAGCTAAGGTGATCATAAGCAAGTTTGGACAGATCAACAGTTTGGCCTGTGCCAGACATTTTAGAAAGTTGTTTAAGTGATAGAAAAAGTGAGAAAAAGTTTTTAGAACTTTTTAAAGAACAGGAAAAAAACTTTTAAAACTTTTAAAGAACTTTTTGAAAGTTTTAGAGGTACTTTTCAGCACTTAGAAAAGAAGTGAGAGAAGAAAAGCAAAACTTTTTGGTTAGGTGTACATACACTGAACTTGTTTTGTATATTTTTCTCTTATGAAAAGTACAATGACAAAAGTGGTAAGCAGTTGCAAAGTACTTATCCCACCGCTGCACAACCAATGTAGGAGGCTGGACTGGCTTGTAGTGAGTACCAAGGGGTACTTACACCTTGCACCAGGCCCAGGTATCCCTTATTAGTGTATAGGGTGTCTAGCAGCTTAGGCTGATAGATAATGGTAGCTTAGCAGAGCAGCTTAGGCTGAACTAGGAGACGAGTGAAGCTCCTACAGTACCACTAGTGTCATATGCACAATATCATAAGAAAACACAATACACAGACATACTAAAAATAAAGGTACTTTATTTTTATGACAATATGACAAAAGTATCACAGTGAGTACCCTCAGTATGAGGATAGCAAATATACACAAGATATATGTACACAATACCAAAAATATGCAGTATAGTAGTAGAAAACAGTGCAAACAATGTATAGTTACAATAGGATGCAATGGAGACACATAGGGATAGGGGCAACACAAACCATATACTCCAAAAGTGGAATGCGAATCACGAATGGACCCCAAACCTATGTGACCTTGTAGAGGGTCGCTAGGACTGTAAGAAAACAGTGAGGGTTAGAAAAATAGCCCACCCCAAGACCCTGAAAAGTGAGTGCAAAGTGCACTAAAATTCCCCAAAGAGCACAGAAGTCGTGATAGGGGAATTCTGCAGGAAAGACCAACACCAGCAATGCAACAATGATGGATTTCCAGACGAGAGTACCTGTGGAACAAGGGGACCAAGTCCAAAAGTCACGATCAAGTCGAGAGTGGGCAGATGCCCAGGAAATGCCAGCTGTGGGTGCAAAGAAGCTGCTACTAGGAAGTAGAAGCTGAGGATTCTGCAGGAACGACGAGGGCTGGAAACTTCCCCTTTGGAGGATGGATGTCCCACGTCGTGAAGAGTCGTGCAGAAGTGTTTTTCAGCCAAAAAACCGCAAACAAGCCTTGCTAGCTGCAAGCTTGCGGTTTAGGGTTTTTGGATGCTGCTGTGGCCCAGGAGGCACCAGGATGTCGCAAATTGCGTGAGGGGACAGAGGGGGTGTCCAGCAAAACAAGGAGCCCTCTCAGAAGCAAGCAGCACCCGGAGAAGTGCCAGAACAGGCACTACGAAGTGGAGTGAAACAGTGCTCACCCGAAGTTGCACAAGAGAGTCCCACGCCGCCGGAGGACAACTCAGGAGGTCGTGCAATGCAGGTTAGAGTGCCGTGGACCCAGGCTTGGCTGTGCACAAAGGATTCCCTCTGAAAGGGCACAGGAGCCGGAGTAGCTGCAAAAGACGCGGTTCCCAGCAATGCAGTCTGGAGTGGGGAGGCAAGGACTTATCTCCACCAAACTTGGACTGAAGAGTCACTGGACTGTGGGAGTCATTTGGACAGAGTTGCTGGATTCAAGGGACCTCGCTCGTCGTGCTGAGAGGAGACCCAGGGGACCGGTGATGCAGTTCTTTGGTGCCTGCGGTTGCAGGGGGACGATTCCGTCGACCCACAGGAGATTTCTTCGGAGCTTCTAGTGCAGAGAGGAGGCAGACTACCCCCACAGCATGCACCACCAGGAAAGCAGTCGAGAAGGCGGCAGGATCAGCGTTACAGAGTTGCAGTAGTCGTCTTTGCTACTTTGTTGCAGTTTTGCAGGCTTCCAGCGCGGTCAGCAGTCGATTCCTTGGCAGAAGGTGAAGAGAGAGATGCAGAGGAACTCTGATGAGCTCTTGCATTCGTTATCTAAGGAAATCCCCAAAGCAGAGACCCTTAATAGCCAGAAAAGAGGGTTTGGCTACTTAGGAGAGAAGATAGGCTAGCAACACCTGAAGGAGCCTATCAGAAGGAGTCTCTGACGTCACCTGATGGCCCTGGCCACTCAGAGCAGTCCAGTGTGCCAGCAGCACCTCTGTTTCCAAGATGGCAGAGGTCTGGAGCACACTGGAGGAGCTCTGGGCACCTCCCAGGGGAGGTGCAGGTCAGGGGAGTGGCCACTCCCCTTTCCTTTGTCCAGTTTTGCGCCAGAGCAGGGCTGAGGAGTCCCTGAACCGGTGTAGACTGGCTTATGCAGAAATGGGCACCATCTGTGCCCATTAAAGCATTTCCAGAGGCTGGGGGAGGCTACTCCTCCCCTGCCTTAACACCTTTTTCCAAAGGGAGAGGGTGTAACACCCTCTCTCTGAGGAAGTCCTTTGTTCTGCCATCCTGGGCCAAGCCTGGCTGGACCCCAGAAGGGCAGAAACCTGTCTGAGGGGTTAGCAGCAGCAGCAGCTGCAGTGAAACCCCTGAAAAGGCAGTTTGGCAGTACCCGGGTCTGTGCTACAGACCCGTGGGATCATGGGATTGTGCCAACAATGCCAGGATGGCATAGAGGGGGCAATTCCATGATCATAGACATGTTACATGGCCATATTCGGAGTTACCATTGTGAAGCTACACATAGGTATTAACCTATGTGTAGTGCACGCGTGTAATGGTGTCCCCGTACTCACAAAGTCCGGGGAATTTGCCCTGAACAATGTGGGGGGCACCTTGGCTAGTGCCAGGGTGCCCACACACTAGGTAACTTAGCACCCAACCTTTACCAGGTAAAGGTTAGACATATAGGTGACTTATAAGTTACTTAAGTGCAGTGGTAAATGGCTGTGAAATAACGTGGACGTTATTTCACTCAGGCTGCAGTGGCAGGCCTGTGTAAGAATTGTCAGAGCTCCCTATGGGTGGCAAAAGAAATGCTGCAGCCCATAGGGATCTCCTGGAACCCCAATACCCTGGGTAGCTCAGTACCATATACTAGGGAATTATAAGGGTGTTCCAGTATGCCAATGTAAATTGGTGAAATTGGTCACTAGCCTGTTAGTGACAATTTGGAAAGAAATGAGAGAGCATAACCACTGAGGTTCTGATTAGCAGAGCCTCAGTGAGACAGTTAGTCATATCACAGGTAACACATACAGGGCACATTTATGAGCACTGGGGCCCTGGCTGGCAGGGTCCTAGTGACACATACAACTAAAACAACAAATATACAGTGAAATATGGGGGTAATATGCCAGGCAAGATGGTACTTTCCTACAGTCAGGAGGACAGATTACATCAAGAATGGTGCTGGAACCAAGATAGGTAGTGAAAGGACACCAGTGTTGATAGGAATGTGTTCTACTGAAATGCTAACAATTGGATGAATCTGAGCTGGTTCAGGGCGTTCGAAATGTCAGTTGAGCGGGTTCCTGCCACTAATACGCATTCACTGAAAATTACTGGATAAGTGACCCTTTCCTACCACCTGGTTGAAGCCCTTTGTCAAGTCATTGCCTACTGTTGTCCCACTCATTTTATGGGGACAAGAACTTATTTTTCATCATTAGACTTTGACCAAGAGCAACAGGCAAAAAAGAAGTTAGAAAAGGGGAAAAGGACGAGGAAGGGAACGGTAGGTAAAAGGTGACGAACAGAGATGCAGGGATGAAAAAGGATCTGCAAGGATAAGATAAAGAAAGGCCGTGTAGGGTGGTAGAAAGAAGATGCACAAGGTGGGAATCAAGACTGGTTAGCCTTGCTATTTGGCAACTCCAGCATTCGGCCACTCTGTAGATGGATTACCTAAGAAAAACTGTAGACACCTGCATTCCTTTTAACAAATTAAGCATTGCCTCGGTGCTGCATTCTACTTGGTACAACGCCTTTCCATACTTAAAAAAATATTTAGCTACTGACTGATAAACATAATTTTTCAATTTTAACTGAAAACTCACGATAACTGGGATCCTGCTTGACACTTCTGGGGTTGCTAATGAGCATGTCCAAAATAAGAACAATCAATAATTTGCCAGTTCATTCCAAGTATTCAAAAACATTGGTAAAGTCAAACACTTTGATTTTGCATAGCTGAAGAATATTCACAAGCTTCAGTAATACACAGAAGATGTAGCACCTAGGTAACAGTAGCAGAGGATTATTTTATACACAAAGAAAAAGTTGCATTTCTGCTGCACATGCTGTATCAGTCCTCTGTGTAAGGAAGCAAATATTGTTCTCACCTGTCCTGTAATTGTTCTGTGTGTTAAGGAAGCTTGCAATGCTGCTGTACGTGTTGTGCCTGCTCTGTGAATGAAGAAGTATATCCTGCTGCCTCTGTGCTGTGGATGAGAGCAATGGGGGGGTTGCAGATGTGTGGAGCAGAGTGCTGGGGCCGGAGCACAGGGTGCGGGAATCAGTGCATGATGCTGGAATGACAAATGTAGAGTGGTGGGGGAGAGTAACACAGAGTGTCAGGGAGGAATGTAGGGTGGGAGACAACCCTGAGAGCGGAACTGGGAGAAAGAGAGGCAATAGAGCAGGGCACACAAGTGGTAACACTACAGGGACCATATGAAGCAGCACAGGGTTCCAAGGGGAAGCAGGGCATTGTGTAAGAGTGGGGCAGCCAAGAGTACAAGCCTCCCTTGGATACCGAGATCAAATGCACCACAGGCATTTACTGTTGATGTTTTCCCCACACAGAACAGGTGCAATATAGGAAGCAGTTGTGCATGTCCCCCCAACACACACAGGAACAAAGAATAGGTACCACATTAACATATGCAGTGCAGCTTCCCTCACAGCCATAATTGGTACATCAAAGGCAGCAGCAGTGCATGATTTTGACACATTTACACATTAACATACACAGAATCGAAACACATGCACCTTATCTGTGCATGTTTCTTCCACACAAACAGTAGAGGGAAGTATTTATTCTTGGGGTATTGAGATCATTGCTCAGGGCACCCCCTGGAGCCCAAAGGCAATCGAGCAATGAATGAGGTTTGTTACAAGCATGCTATGAGGCTGGCTCATTAGTTATTCCCACCAGTGCTCCAGCATTCTGGGCACAGGGTGTGGTGGCAGTTTCTCCATATTTGTGCTTGGGTGCACTGCACTGGGTGGAAGGATACAGCCAGATTGGCTCACTGACATACTCCACAGATAGCCATCCAGCATACTGCTCTCCCAACCCAACACAAACAGAATATGTTTCCACCTACCTGATTCGTTGTGAGCTCTAGGGTGCAACAAGATCAGTGCCATGATAGAGCCAGAAGAAATCTGTTCATTGTTTATTTGCATCTTAATGCCTGTCACGATATTTTCAGTTTTGAAGTCTTGCTAACACCAGTACAATTGAAAAAGAAAATGCTAAATAGATAAACAGAGGGGTGGGAATATGGCAGTCGAGTAGGGTAAACGGCAGTTGAAATCCTGGTGATATAGCACCAACCCTGGCTCCTGTCTTTGGCAACCCTTTCCTTGTGCAATGTCCCTCTATGTCCTGAATAACCCTATTGATTCTTGTTGCTTCATTTACTTAGGACTGCATTACGAGGTTGGTGGGCCGACCATCAGCCCACCAGCCCCTTGGAGAGGAGATCGCAGCGGAGCTGGTGTTCTCCCCTCCTGGCCAATTACAAGGTGTGCACTAGGCTAACTGGAAGAAAACTCAGAAATCTGAGGATTCCGCCGGCCAGTCCACTGGAGACCGTGCCGCGGCATTGGCTCTGGCTCCACACAGAACCGAGGCCAATGCTGTTGCACAGAGGGCGCCCCCAGCACCCTCGGAATGTGCACTCCCTGCCGTAGCAAACAGTGCACATTCCGAGGGTGCTGGGCAGGAGGGCCCCTGCACTGCCCACGACATGGACACGGGCAGTGCAGGGGCCTGCCTGTGGCCCCCAGCACGCGCTTTCTGCCAGCCTTTTCATGGCGGGGTCCCCACCATGAAAAGGCTGGGGGAAAGTGAAGTTGTGATTAGCATGGTGTTGCTGCTTTAAGCACCACTGTGGCTGAGCACGACTTCGACCACTGCCTACCCATCGGGAACCTTGTTCCTGACGGTGGTCCTCTGGTGGTCCGACCGTCAGGGTTGCAATTTGGCAGTCCGACCGCCATTGTGAGTCTGGCGATCTAAAGCCCGCCAGACTCGTAATGACGGCCATAGTTTTATTATTGCAATGCTGGTTGCTCTTCCTTGAGCTTTGGCTGTGGGCTCTGCTGTTTCTGTGATGGGTCCAGAGGTTGAAACAAAGTATATGGTCCCAAGGATCTGCAGGCCAAGAGCCTTGCGTGATCACATCAAGAGGTATTAGGAAAGCCCCTGGAGGTATGAGTTTAGACAGCAGTGGAACCAAACTGCATGAGATGTCAGCTTTCTTTGAATCTCGTAGTCTAAATAGTCAACATCTTTGGGTTGGCAGGTTTGTTCTCAATTAATTTCTTCCAAAATTCCCTGCAGCTGGATTTCCAGAGGATAGAACCATCAACAACATTATTGACCAGGTGAGCGGTGTGGAGCCACTCACTGATAAATGCTGCTGGAGTGATGTTTTCCCAGGTGTCAAGTCCTACAATCTCGGCAGATCCATAGGATCTGACAGCTCTTTGCAAATTGCATGCCATCATCTTCTGCCTTTGCTCTGAGGACAACAAAAAAGTGATGGGTAGAATGCTTGAATTAACTTCAGTCACAATGCAGTCCATCTATTTTTATTGAGCATGCCCCCTCAAACAGGAACCGGGTGTATGCAAATCAACTTTAGATCTCACCCAAAAAGGAGAGCCTAGGCCAACCTTCCACGCCTGGACCCATCTGAGCAGGAAAACAAGCAACCACAGACCCTTCTCCACTTATTTGGGTCATCAGTAGGTTGCAGCTTCAGTCCCATGGCACAATGAGCACAGGACTACACATCTGGGCATACCTGTTTCACTAATAGCATTGTAAGTAGGCAACAAAAAGTGATGGGCGGATTGGTCAAATTTATCAATCACCCATAGCCTGTCTCTTGGCTGACACCTTTATTATTTTCTTGCATTTCCACCAGGGATATTATTGCATTCCTTCCTGATAGTCAACGTCTTTACGTATATATGTCTGTATGTGCTGGTATTTGTAGAGCACAAACTTAGCTTAAAAGCATCAGAGCTAAAGAGGGAGCATATTCTGGACATTTACAATTATTGGGTGAAGGTCAAGGGTAGACTGCCGGGTCAGGGGCTCCTTGAAGAGGCATTTCTTCAGCTTTTTACCGAAGTGAAAAGAGTTGGTGCTGAGCTGCTGCCATTAGGAGCGGTGTTCGGCATCCTCAGCTCATTAACAGAGAAGGCTTGCCCTTTCTTTCTTACTTTCCTGTGTACTGGTGGTACAATCCCTACTGGAATTTTCATGTTGTATTGTTTCATTTCATTAGCTCGACTCCGGATTTTGCATCACTCATGAAGGTGCACTTTGTGAGGAAGACAGTGTCACTTGGGAATAAAAGGCAGACATCAATGGTTGATCAGAACAAAGTGATTCATCCCCTGGTACCTGCGCTATGCTGCTAGTCAACTGCCTGTTTCAGGCAATGGCACCTAAATGTAATAATTCCAGCGTAGCAGGAACCACAAAAGCAATGTATATACTCTCCAGACTGCTGCTTCTAATCCCAGCAAGACTGGATTCCTTTTTCCAACAGCTACAGTAACAAGACTGAGCACTCTGGAGCTGTGACACTCGCTCATGTTAACCCAGTCAAAGAGAGATTTTACAGAAATTTAGGAGCTTATTTATAATTTGGCAGATGGGTTATACTCCATCAGGATGATAGACTAAATTATTCAGACACCATGACAGAATAACCAACTGCCAAATTTAGAAATGCCCGTCAGCCCAATGGACATTTCTACCATTCACAGGGACCACCATCAGGGCAGTTCTTGTAAATGTATTGGAACTCTGCTATATGACTCCATCAAGCACGATGAGCTGTACAGCAAAGTTTCAATACTTTTTTTATTCTCACAAACAAAACCACAAAAGGTTTTTATTTTTGAAAATAAAAAAGCAATATCCCCCTCGCCATGGGAGACCTCCTTGGGGACGGGATCCTTTTTAAAAAGTTTTTTTACTGCCTCTTACTGACAGGGTTCGCCTCCAATATATAAATCAGGCCCTTTATATTTACGAAGCCACTGTGATTGCAGCAAAGAGGGCAGCAATTGGTACAACTTTAGAAAACATAGCTGGACAAATGCAAATGTGTCCAAATAATGGTAGTCTAGCCTCAATTTGCATTTTGAAGTGCTTCAGTAGTACTATCATAGTACTACTAAAGTACTATATAATTCCATGTCCAAAACAACAAGTGAAAATCTACACCGCTCTTATATTTTCTATGGGGAAATCTTCTTACATATACGTTTACCATTAAGTAGTAAATGTGGGAGGGACCAGAGTAGTGGTTGTAAAAAGGAGCATCCTTACTACTAAATGGGAGGGGTTTAAGGAGTGTTGGGGAGGGGTTTATGGAGGGACATCCACCCTCGCTCCCACAAATGAGTAAACCCATTGCTTTTCAAAAACTGCACTTCTAAAGATACTACATCCAAAAAGGGACTCAACACAGTAGTAAATTACTCCAGCTCAGAGCTGAAGTAAGTCCAGCATTACACATGGCAACTACTGGCACTGAAACAGTTTCTAACAGAACATAAAGAAGGTAGGCGCTTAGCATAAAACCCACTGGGAAACAATGATAAATTATATTAAATTGTTTTAAATAGTTGCAAATATAAATAAATATAATTTAATGTTAAAGGACCTTAAAATAAAACATATTTAATAATAAAATATTTTAACAAACTTTTTTGAATTTATACAATAATGCAACATTCATTCCTATTAAAGTATCATTAAATTACTTTTAATTAATTCTGTTCATCAGTTTTAATAATTATTATTGCATATTAAAAAATACATCTTTCCACTTACGTTTTGATCTATTTTTAATTTAAACTTCAGAAAAATATTTTTTAATTTAATATTTATAAATTAACTGAAGATTTAATAAAAAATTAAGTTAATAGTGCTTCGGAATTATTTTGATTTTCTTCTACTTTTAACGTCAACATATAAAATTATTTTTTTAATGTATTTTATTGGTCTGAGTCGGTCATAGTAAATACAGAGGACAAAAAAAGAAAGAAACTTTGTCATTAGGCATGAGAGTGATGAATACAAAGCATGCCACGTAAAATGAGAAGGTTCCCCAAGAAGGCAAAACAGAAAGTGAACAGGGACCCCAAAAGGGACTGTTTATGGGTCCATTTTAATTGGAGCTCCTGCTCCTCAAATGTACTGGTGCCCCTACTGCTGATAGCCCTGGCATGCATGGTCTCCAGCTGGATAATTTCATCCCCCAACAGCCTGAGCTCCCTTAAAGTAGTAGAGTTAGCACTAAGGATAAACTGCTCCGTGATCCCCGGATATAAGCCTTCATAATATCCCATACCACCGGAGGAGAGGCTGTACATATGTTGATCCCAAGAACTTCGGTAAGGGAATACCTAACGAACTTGCAGTATTCAATGTTATTCAGGAGATACTGAGGAAAGGTGAACTGACACTTCTCACTTTTCATTCCCTCACATTTAAATGAAAGTACTACAGGATTATGATCTGAGGTGATTCTAGGGCAGACCTCTATATCCATATCTTGAACCAAAATCCCCCTGCCAAAAAGCATGTCTATCTGAGAGTCCTCTTTGTGAGGAGACGAGAAAAAAGTAAACCACAGGGAGTTTGGATGAATTGCCCGCCAAATGTCCGAAAGCCTGTGAAGATGAGCCAGTTCCCGAATCACCGCTCTAGTTTTAACCATGTGAGGCATAGCAGACTGATTAGCTGAATCAATACTATAATCCACAACACATTTAAAATCCTCCATAATATGTAGTTCCCAGGCCACACCAGCAGTTCTATGGCAAGTCGATTAAAAACCTCCAGGTCATCTATGTTTGGTCCATTTATCAAACAAATAACATATTTCTGACTTATATCATTAGCTGTACGGCTGCCCATCTCCCCCCCATATTCCGCCATTATTTTAAGAGCCTTGACTGTGATGTTCTTGGCTGCTGCCAAAATAGTAACCCCTCAAATGGAGGCAGATTGGGAAGTACAGATAATATTTCTATCCCCAGCTGTGCTAGTAAAGAACAATCCTTATACGCCAAGTGAGTTTCTCTGAGTGCCACCAAATGCGGGGAATACATTTTAATCGCCTCTCGGACTAGTCGACACTTGAGGAGTTGAGACCTGACACATTCCAGCACATGCACTTAAGGATGTTCAAAAAACAGTACCCATAGACCGCCCTTATCTACCACCAACCAAGGAACCATATTGAATGCACACATACTCGCACCACTACTCATTATAAGCTGTAAACACCCAAATTCTATATGAAAAACTAAGCCGATCAGACCTTTTCCCCCAATCCTACAAAATGCAGTTCATATTCACAACACCCCTCAACCCACCCCCCTCAAAAGCCCCCTCTGCCAACCCGACCAACCCTGTACCTAACAGGGAGACATCTTCCCATCCCTTTCAGCTGTCGTTGGGAGCAGACAGTCAGGAGAGCCCCCCCCCCCAAACCCTTCACTTGCTGCCAACTGACAGTCTGCCATCCAAAAAAAAAAGGAAAAAAACAGCATTGAAGTGCTACTACAAAAAGAGAACAATTCTTCCCCCGTTTTCTAATGACCTTCTAAACTATTTAGAGTCTAGAGCTTTTCATACTACTTAAAAGTTGCACAGTTTCTTGCTCTGTAAAGCAAATCCTTGTTCGGCCACCCTTAATAACTTTCAGTCTAGCAGGCTCCTGCAAAAAAGCTAGGGCCCATGGAGCCCTGAAAGGATCTAATTGTTGGCAAAGCTTCCATCTTCTATCCTTAGTGGATTTACACAGGTCTGACTGAACAAAAATGAAGATAGAGTCCACAAGAACAGGGAGGGAAGGGTGGGCTTTCAAATATATTGCCTGTCTTAACAGATAGTTGCCAATATAGATGAGAATCGGTCTCGGAGCAGTAGAACTGGAATTAGCCCTGGAGAGCTTCTCTGGTAAACACTCAGAGGCAACCAATATGCCCGCTGGATTAAGAAGTGAAAGTCCCAGTCTGATAAATCCGGGAAAGCCCTCCTGAACAGTTGCACAATGTACTGCCTCCAGTCATCCCCTTCCTTCCCTTCTGGGACCCTAAAAACCTGTAGATTGCTTCTTCTTTGACATATTTTCCAGGTCTTCAGTCTTGGACTGAACATACCCCACATGATGACCGCGACCTTCCACTTTTCTCAGTCGTAGAGCCTGAGTCTTCCATGGTCGAGACTCTCTGATGTAGGTCCAGAACATCCGTGGCGAGAGCAGTTACTTTACCACTGACTTCTAACAAGGCTTGCTGAATTGATGTATTATATGCCCTGACCCGGGCATAGTGTTGCTGAGCTTCTAGCCCCTGAGCCTGGAGCAGCTGCATAACTGAAGATAAAGATGGCTCCAGTGTTCCTTTCTCTGAAAGAGGATCAGTAAATAGGGCTAGTGAGGGAGTGTGACTTCCTGAAACAATAAAGCTATCCCCTGAAGGTGATGAGCTTGTTGGCTTTGAAGAGCTGATATGGGCAGATTTACAGGCTTTGGCACCTTTCTGTGCCTTTGACATCTGCACTGAGACTGATGACAAAAGAGAAATGAATGATTTCACCTCCCACTTAGATGTAACCTAGTCCTGTAATGGACTACCGGTAGTGCCACTACCTGTCGCTCCCCACTTCCCGCGAGAGGAAACCACCATATCAGTCTCACTAACACCAGTGGATGTGCCACTGTTCCAGCCAGGTTGAAAGCCTCTAAGGCCCGTATTTATACTTTTTTAGTGCCGCATTTGCGTCATTTTCTGACACAAAAGCGGCGCAAACTGTCAAAATATAATTGTATTTTGGGCGGAATCGAGTTTGGTAGTCTGAAAGTATGGAATTGCCTTCAATGAATTGTGACATCTGGGCGAATGCTGCTCTTTCTATCAGTTTGCCCAGGTCTATTTGTGATTGGTCTATAGTTGTTGGGATCCTGTGGGTCTAGGTTTGTTTTCTTTAATAATGGACATATGTATGCCTTTTTCAGGTCTTCAGAAAAGGTTCCTGTAGCTAAAGAGTTGTTGATGATTCTTCTTACAGGTGTGGCAGCAGAAGTAGAAAAAAGAATGTTCTTGAAGATGTTTGGTGGACAAGGGTCAGAAGGGCAACCAGAAGGCCTGCTGTCTTTGACCAAATCCATGAATTCACCTTGTGATAGTTGTTTGAAGGAGTGTAGAGGTTGGGTTGGTTTATTCTTAGAGGGGATTTTAGGAAAAGGGTTGGTGCTGATGGTTTTCTTCTGTTTTAAATAGGAGTCCAATGTGTCTGCCTTAGTTGTGTAATGAGTTGCCAGTTTGTTTGTGAAATCTTGAGTAGTGGGATGACTTCCTTACATGCATTTAGGTTTTTGAAATTCTCTTTGGTTGCAGATTTCGCATTTTGGATTCTGTCTGAGTAGTATCGTTTTTTTTAGCTTTTTTGATTGATGAATTATATATTCTGTTAGGTTTGTGTAGCTGCAGTTTGCCTTAAATGTTGTTTGTTTTGAGCCACGTCCGCTGCACCCTTCTGATTTGTTGCTTTATCTTTCTCCAAGGTGTTGTTTTTCTTTTGTCCTCTTTAGTTTTTCTGAGTGGTATTAGGATATCAAAAGCTCCCTGTAGCCACTCAAAGTTTTGGAACAGAATTAATTGTATCTAGATCTGTGTTGGCTGTTAGTTGTGTTTCTAAGTCATCAAAATTGAGTTTGCTTCATGGTTGATAGGTGCATGTATGTACGTAGTTGTGGGGTGTGTTGATTTGTGGTGTTTTATGTTGGAAAGTTATCAAATGGTCTGACCATATGATTGGCGTGATGCTATGAGCGGTAACTAGTTCAGGCTTAGCAAAAATTACATCTAGGATGTGTCCAGCAATGTGTGTGGGATTGTGTACAATCTGATGTAGGTTCAATGCGACTAGGCCAGTGGTGATAGCTTTTGGATGGGGCATATTAGTTTTGTCAAACCAAATATTTAGGTCCCCAAGAATGCATAGGTTTGAGTATAATGTATTAAGGTTTGAGACTGTATCTAGAAAAGCGTCTGGGAAGGCTGAGTTGTTAGCATTTGTTTTACAGGCCCCGGGCACCTCCAGTGCACTTTACTAGAGACTTACTAGTAAATCAAATATGCCAATCATGGAAAAGCCAATCACACATACAATTTCACATAGGGAGCACTTGCACTTTAGCACTGGTCAGCAGTGGTAAAGTGCCCAGAGTACCAAAAACAGCAAAAACAGAGTCAAGCACAAAGAAACAACCTGGGAAGTAGAGGCAAAAAGTTAGGGGAGACCACGCCAAGGATGCCAAGTCTAACATTATTAAACTAGAAAACTCCAAAGCAGGAGGGCAATCAATATTCCCCAAGTGTTTCATAAGCCTCCAAATATAAGGGTTTGTTCGATCTCTTCAAGAAAGTTAGTCAAAATAAAAAACAGTTCACAAAGAAATGGAATGTCTAAACATAGGGTCCTTTCAATGTCTTTATTTGTATATCTTGTCAATATTCCTTTACAAAAAGACTCAGACAGCATGTTTTGTCCCTAACTTAGGGTAATCTCTGTAGTCTGTATGTTTACTATTCATTGTTAAACTGTTGTTTCGATTCATCATATATTAGCTCGTATCTGGATTGATATCCAGAAACTGGCTGAAAATCAAAGAGCGTTTCCACATATCGGCACCCATGTGCATAGGAGATCATCCTATGGACAGCCATCACTGCATACGGGCAGGAACAGCCTCTGCTCCTCCTGCATAATCCGGACCCCCACCAAGCAACATCAGGTAACAGCAGGCCTAACTCTGGCTGGAAATGAGAGAGATTCTGAGATGCATGCAGGTTCGGTCACTGCACCTGCTTGAGACTTTGTGCTACAAAAAGCCATCCTAAAACTTTGAATGGCGTTTCCTATTGAGAATTCATTAGAACTCTGAGCAATGTCCACCTGAGCCTCGTCCATGCCTATAGCTGAGTAAATTATGCAACAAGAAAAGGCAAATTATGCGCAGTAATGTGACACATTTTGTAATAGTATAACTTCATTAGTTTGGCTTTTTTTTTACTTGTGAACACTGTGTGGGCAGTGGTTGCATCTCATCTGTACCAATTTGACCAAAAAATAGCAATAAGCAACAGAAAGGTGACCATTCCAGCTTTGCAAAGGTCCTTCCACTATGCAGCAACACGTCATTGCATTTTTAGTAATTTTTGAACCATTTGAGTCAGAAACTATTTTTTTGTTGAAATCTGCAGATTACGCAGCAAGTGATGGATTGTGTGGCAAATGCGACAAATCTAAAAGTATGTGAAAATCACTGCTGCTGCACAATCGCATTATTTCAGTGGACCTGCCTATAGCATAGAATACATAAAGGTAATAGCAGGAAACCTGGGCTCAGAGAGAGGGAAGATGATTACTGGGGACTGCAGATGAGTGTTGTACCTAATGATTAGCACAGCATACAACAACTCTGTATAATGGAAGATTGAAATGTGCAGTACTGAGTTTTGCTGTAAAATTAAAGTAGTTTCTTTTCCAAAAAGATAAGTACTCAGCTGGGCATTAACTTACGGTGTCTTTTGTTTGAGGTTTGAGTTCTGTGCACTTACCCCTTCACACTACTTTCCTGGGAAACCTGTGAATGCTCTCCTTTACTATCCTGAGATGCCCAGCTTACGCAGCCATACTAGGGCAGGCCCAAAGACACCAGCAGCAAATGACCTTGTCCACCACGCTGGGGCTAAGTAGCCCCCCCTGAGTCCTGTGACCCCCCCTAAACAGATTCTGAGAGGTACAGTGCCAGCCTTAGCTTTGCATCTGGGGTGCATGATATTGTTGGCATGGAGAGGGCAAAAGTCATGGTGTGTGTTGCTAATCATAACTACTCAATTTGCAGACCTTTAAAGTTTTATTTTGTTACTATAACTTCACTTTAATGATAGCTATTTTAGGAGAATTTGTTTTTTAATCATACAGTTCTGTGCAAAGATAAATTATAATATATCCTTTATAAAGATTCTAGTGAATATAGGTGTATAAATAAACAGATAGTGTCAAAAACACAATACTACACACCACCAAAATGCATTAAGCAATGGAAAGTAATAGTACAGTGAACCTCTCACTATGGGATTGACAGGTTCGACAAGGAGCACTTAAGACAAGCAGAGCAGTTGTAAGCACAATACAGCTTTAAAACCAGGCCCATGGCCACATATACTATGTTACAATCACAAAGTTTGAACATTCACAAAGCTCTAGTGGCTGCAAAACACTAATGATTGTGAACTTTGGAGCGTACATAGAAAAACCTGTAAGCAGAAATTCCAAACAAAAATGCAACGCAGCATGGATAAAGTGTCCAGGTCAGTGGTCGAAGTGGGCAGGATCGGAAGGGCACGATGTGCCCATACTTTTTTACTTTATGAAAAAACTTATCCCCTACTTTTTGTAAAAAGACAACCATTCCAGGATGGTTAATTCCGACAGCTAAAATTCAGCTGAAGTATCATTCAAGTAGCCTCCTGTGCTGTAAAACCGAAGGCAAGGAGACAGCTAAACAATAAACAAGCTTTCTTGTCAGGGTGCCTGCTTGACTGAAAGAAATGCAAATGTGCACAACTGGGTAATCTGCAAATGTAAAGGGTGCTCAAGAGTCATACAGGCTTTAACTGATGGAATCACTTGAAGCTTTGTGATGACAAAGATTTAGGGGGTCATTTTGACCCCGTTGGTCTGTGGTAATGTGGCGGTGGTACTGCTAACAGGCTGGCAGTACATACCGCCACATTATGACATTGGCGGGTTGGCAGCCAACCCGCCAATGTACCACTCCGACTGCCATGATAAGAATTCCTTCCCTGTCACTGATAGGAGGCCCCCACTCCCCCAAACACTATATAGATGCCCCTCATCCCCTCCATCCATGCTCCCCCATTCCAATGCCCCTGCCCCCCTACACACAAACATACAGACACGCACCATGCATACACACACTCACTCACACCATGCACCCATTCATTCATGCACACATCCGTACTACATTCACACTGACACAGACATGCATTCACATATCCATTCATACATGCATTCTCACACATGCATACATGCATGCAAACAACACTACACATACATTTGCATTCACTCACACACTCACACATTCATGCACACACAACACCCCCCACCCCCTCCCCTGTCAGAAACCCGACTTACCTGAATCCAGGGGGTCTTCCGGAAGGGGACGGCACAGACGCTGCAACCACCAGCAACGCCCGCAGGCAATGCCCGCCAGCAGAACACCACCAGGCTGTATTATTTGACATAATACAGCTGGCGGCGTTCTACTGGTGTGGCGCTGCTGGTGGTAGCAGTGCCACCTTAATGCCATCTGCCAGCATGGCCACATCCGGATTTCTGCCCTTCTTGTGCTGGAAATCCGGCTGTGGTCAGTATTTGGCAGACGGCTGTTAGCAGAGGCGACGGTCTTTTGGAGCCCGTCGCCGAGGCGGTAGGCAGCATTTACCCCCAATACTGCACCTTCTTCTACCAGAAAATCGCAGCCATCCACGACAGCTTCAACACCACACCTCCGCCAGACCCCACCCCCAACAACTCCTCCCACGCCGACCGCATCACCACCTGGACCCAAGTAGACGACGCCGAAACCCTAAAGACCATGAACTCCATCCACTCAGGATCTCCCTCTGACCCCTGCCCACATCACGTTTTCAACAAAGCCGATGTCACCATCGCCCCCAAACTCCGCAAGATCATCAACCTTTCCTTCAACACCGCTACCTTCCCGGACAGCTGGAAGCACGCAGAAATCCAACCCCTCCTCAAGAAACCTAAGGCTGACCTCAACAACCTCAAAAACTTCCATCCGATCGCCCTCCTCCCTTTCCCAGCGAAAGTCATCGAGAAGATCATCAACGCACAGCTCTCCCACTTCCTCGAAGACAACTCCATCCTAGACCCTTCCCAATCCGGTTTCAGGCGCAACCACAGCACAGAGACTGCACTCCTCGCCGCCACAGATGACATCAGACAACAAATGGACAACGGCGAAACCTATGCCCTTATCCTCCTAGACCTCTCCGCTGCCTTCGACGCGGTCTGCCACCGCACCCTACTAAATCGCCTCCACGAAGCCGGTATCCAAGACAAAGCCCTCAACTGGATCTCCTCTTTTCTCTCCGACAGAACCCAGAGAGTCCGACTCTCACCCTTCCACTCCGAAGCCACCAACCTCATCTGCGGCGTCCCCCAAGACTCCTCACTAAGCCCAACGCTGTTCAACATCTACATGGCCCCCCCTCGCACAACTGGCCTGCCAAACTGGCCCGCCAGCACAACCTCAGCATCCTCTCCTAGGTCGACGACACCCAGCTCGTCCTCTCCCTGACCAAAGATCCTCTCACCGCCAAAGCCAACCTCCACGAGGGACTGAAATCCATCGCCGAATGGATGAGCAACAGCCGCCTGAAACTTAACTCCGACAAGACGGAAGTCCTCATCCTCGGTCGCACCCCCTCGGCCTGGAACGACTCTTGGTGGCCAGCCGCCCTGGGCCCCCCACCCACCCCAGCCAGCCACGCACGAAACCTCGGCTTCATCCTCGACTCCGCTCTCACCATGTCCAAACAGGTCAACGCTGTCTCCTCTTCCTGTTTTAACACCCTCCGCATGCTCCGCAGGATCTTCAAGTGGATTCCAACAGGAACCAGAAAGATGGTGACCCAAGCCCTCGTCAGTAGCAGACTCGACTACGGCAACGCACTCTACACAGGCATCCCAACAAAAGACATCAAACGACTTCAACGCATCCAGAACGCATCCGCCCGCCTGATCCTCGACATACCCCGCCGATGTCACATCTCCCACCACCTGAAGGACCTCCACTGGCTCCCCGTGGACAAGAGGATCACCTTTAAACTCCTCACCCACGCACACAAGGCACTACACGACACCGGACCCACCTACCTGAACACCAGACTCAACTTCTACGTTCCCTCACGCCAACTACGCTCTGCCAACCTTGCCCTCGCCATCGTCCTCCGAATCCAGTGCAAGACCTCTGGCGGCAGATCCTTCTCCTACCTCGCCGCCAAGACCTGGAACTCACTCCCGACCTCACTACGCCAGACCCAGGACCTCCTCACCTTTAGGAGACTCCTCAAGACATGGCTCTTCGAACGATAGCAGCTACCCCCCCCCCCCTCCCCCAAGCACCTCGAAACCCTAAGGGGTACATAGCGCGCTTTATAAATTTAATGATTGATTGATTGATTGATTGAATGTTTTAATGAGGGCTTTTATCCTTTTGAGTGGTAGTGCAAGGGAGTTACCAGCTCAACTGTAAAGTGCTTACTTTTAACGGACATCTATATAAACAAAAAAATGCATACAGTCTGGGTAGTCTGGGTTTTACTAAAATCTATATTTTCGAAGCACAATTTCACCTTTAACATTTTTGCAGCAGTCTATCTTATATTGTGTATAATTTAAGTTGAAAATAATGATTTACATATTTACAATGCTTTCTGCTACAGGCTGGGGACCTTATAGCACTAAAATACACAAGTCACTATTCTCCACTGCACCAAGATTTATTTCTGTGGCTCTCTGGTTACACCCACCCCTCTGCAGTGCATTAACTAATAGAGGTTTCATAATGTACTATAGTGCATTTGCCACTGAGTACCTTAACTGATTTATTTATTTCTCATATAAGCTGTGCACTATTTCTTATATAGCTACCTGAGGGTGGAAGACCAAAAATTCTCACAGAATATAAATATTTTTTTTACCTCACCGTTGATCCTGCCCCCTGCACTCGCTGACCCCGCCCCCACTGCATGCAGCATCACAGTTCCCATGCCTTTGTTAATGCACCACTGGTCCAATTTTCAGAAGCAGCTATTGTATGTGAACCTCTATAGACAGAGTTAGCCGAAATGGAGGATTCTACAACGTCTCCACTAAAACTGGATACTGCAAATCACTTGAAGGTGATTGCAGACCTAAGTGTTTGTAAACATTGGATTAAGGTAGCAACCAGCAAACACAACAGCAACAACATCACAGGCCCGCAAGGCAAGAGGAAAGTGTCTTTGAGTGTGTGCTCATAGGTGAAGATACAGTGGAGATACACTGCCACAGGGCACACAAGGTCAACTGCTCAGAAGCACCTCCACGCCCAGCCAAGGGAGTGCTGGATCCCTCAGTTCACAACTTCAAGGGAGCAATGATAACATCAAAACAATAATGAACAGTGCTGCAAAGAGTGGTGTGTTCCCACCGTCACAACTACGCCTAAAAGCACCCCATTACTGATGTGAGGTCCGAGGGTCTCAGCCGATGTTTGTGAACATCATTGACCAATGGGGCCAAATTCAGACGTGACTTACGACAACATTTTCATAAATTTAGTATCTTAACAACAATGTGGCTAACTTTAAAATGCCTGGCAATCTAATGAAAGTTTCTAGACCACAAAGGCATTTCAGGACTATGAGAAAATGATGTTCTGCTTCTTAGTTGGCTAACTGAAGAATGTGTAACTGTGCAGTCCTTATGCACTTTGATATTATGTGAGGTATTTTGCATACACACCATTTGGTGGCCAGTAAGCTTCCTGGCTCAAGTCCGGCCAGACTTATAGTAGCAATCTTACAGTGATGGTCAATGAGATATTACTCTAAGTTGAAATCTAGTAAGTAGTGGTTACACTTTGTTAGCTGTGCTCATATCACAACTGAGGGCCAAACCAGGGGGGTTCAAAAGTGAAACACCTACAGATTATAAGCACAGCATAAGTCATTTCTCACGAGGATATTACAATTCCATAAGCACAAAGAGAAACAAGGTAACTTGCAGTATCCGCTGGCTGTACAGTTGGTGGTATTTTATGTCATATAAAAAGTGTGACAAAAAGAGAGCATACATTCATGTGAAACTCAATTGAAGAAAAAAAAATTAAAATAAGCAAATCATTGTTTTGCCAAAGAATGAATCAACCTCAAACTTCTCGCTTCTGGATAGTTTTTGACAGAAATCCCTAATACTACCAGTAATTGATATGCTCTAAATATTTATTAATCAGTTTCAAAGAGACCTGCTTGTTATAAAAACAGTTTTTGAATCATTTAGAAAAAGAAATGTGTGCTCCCCAAGTGCAAAACAAAAACACCACCAGAAGAAAATCAAAACAGTGCATTAAAATTTCTTGACATCGTTTAGTGGGTGTATCTATGAAAATCCAGACAGCCTTTCTGGTTTTTTAACCAATTATGTAAATAACTCAGTTCATAACTCGCCACAAAGGAAGAACAAGAGGTCTGTCTTGTAAGCTGTCGACGACGCTTCGACCCTTATTATGGATGTAAGGGTCTCATCAGGACCAAATGTAACCTGGGGAATGGCCAATATGAAACGAAAGAGTGGAAAATGACAATGTCACAGCTGCTGCATCTTGTTGACTATGACCATCTAATAATGTCCGACAAATGACTTGGGCTTGAATTAGTTCGTAGTCAATACAGGAGCAGGGGAGGCTGTAACCAGGTCACATGCAGCTATCTCTGCGAAATCGCTGAACATAAAAGAATCGCCTTGGCCGCAAAAATGCCGGTCCTTTCACAAACATCAAATAAGTGTGTGCATCCATACCCCATAACTCTCAAACTACTTTAGGTTAAGCGTGAGTAACTTGATTAGACTTTTAGTTTTCTGTGCAGTCCGGAACTTTGTTTTTGGATTATAAATGCAGAGCTGCAAGTCCAAGAATTCAAGAAAAACAGAGGTGGAAGCGAATCTGGAGTGTTTCCAAACTGTGTGAGGGACCAGTCACCATAAAACAAACTTTCCCCTTTGAGCGTGTACATAGGCACGTGGATACCTGTCAGCACACCACGCAGGCGTCAGGGCTCTTCTCCCGCGGGGAGGTCCATAAGGGAAGCCCTTACACCGGAGGCAATGTAGCATTACTACTTGTGTACAGTTCAATATTACAAGTAATTATGCCATTTCCTCATTACAAAGCGTGCCTCTACCAAGAGTGTAATTTAAGGCCATGTATAGGGAGTCAGAGAGAAAAAGAGCCATGTATGATAAACAAACCACTACAGAAACCGCAGTATATAGGAATTCCATAGGGCACTAGGAATGGCAGTATACAAAATGCAGAAATCTATGAAAATTATACAGACAAAAATGAAATAGAGACTGAGTCATTCAATGCACAGACCTCTATTAATTAGAGCCGCACACTTACTTAATTCACATGTCCGTGAAATGCACAAAGGTATGAGAAAACGCAAACAACTGTGCGAAATACACTCAAATTCACAGAGCCATACGAAATGCGGAGACGTGTAAAAAGCACGGACCTACTTGTAATTCCAAATCTATGCATAATGTACAAACCCGGGCGGGGGAGGGTCATTAGACCCCCACATTAGCAGCTTGAATGGTGGTGGAGCCGCTGGTTAGCGCGAGTAGCAAACAAGTAGTTAAGGCTCATTGGACTATTGAGACACTTCTCGTCAAACAAGTCAATACCGTACATGCCTTTGCAGGGGACTAGTGTGATGGGGGGCGGGGGGGGGGGGGGACGTAATACAAGGGAGAATCGAAGGAAGGGAAGGATGGAGGGAATGAGGGGAGGGTGGATGGATGGAGAAAGGAAGGGTGGAAGGATGAAAGGACAGATGACCAAATTAATTGAAAATTGAAGTATGGAAGTCCCATTTGGCTACATTGTTTCCCGAATTCCCCCGAGGTAGCAACCAAATGGGTGCCTGGCTCGCTCTCCACATTCTGAACATGACTCACAAACACAATGTTGATAAATCGCTTATTATTTGAAGAAACACAGGTTGAGAAGCCGTAGTCGCGCAGATAGGAAGTGTCCCGTATTTTGAAAACATACCTTGATTTTGACTAATTTATAATGGCTAACAACATGAATGTAGTATTTGTGGAAAAGGTAATTAACTGGGAGGCGTCAGCCGCCCCATGAAGACTCCTCACTGCTGCAAACGCAGCAGCGGGGTGTAGGCGTCGGGCGGGGGCTGCGGTGACGGGAGCACGTGCTACCGTTTAATGCCTGGGTGTGACGGCGCGCGCAGGTGGCGGGGAGGGCATGAGGGGACGAATAGTTTTCAAAAGGCACCCCAGAGCAGGTGAAAGAAGCAGCAGTGCCTGGCCGCACAGCCAAACATCAGCAGCAATCACAAGCCCAGCAGTACTCTGTACAAAATCCAAAATGCAAACCCTGAATCTAAAGAGATGTCTAGCTTTCGGGGTGTGGGGTAGATCCGAAGGTGCGGCACCCATAAAAGGAATACGGCACTCCATAATCAATGAAATTGAGACATGTGAATGCACAGGTTATAGCTGAATTTTCTGATCTTGTCCCGCTATGAGAGTTCGAACCGTACAATCCGCACAATATACCCCTTTAAAAGATAACACATAAGTAAGAACGGTCCAGTCACCCAAAACAACTCATGACAGAGCTTTTGAGACTGAAGGAGACAGTTTGCTGCTACGATTTTGACATCTGAAGAGACGCGACTACACTCTCCTCACTTCCTAAAGCGCCCACCACTACCCCGGCCTCCACCACACACACACCTCTGGTTTTGTTCGCTTATGCTCCAAGCCCCGTGTCAAAGCGCGCCTCTGTTACTGCAGCTGAGCCAGCTGGGAAAGACAAGATTGCCGGGCCAGAAATGGATAACTACGAGGAAAGAATTACACGGATTTCATCAACGTTAACTGTGAAACGCTGCCTCTGCGGTTTCACCCCCCTCCCCACCGCCCCCCAATCACTTTAAAAAGCGCTTAAGTTTCGGGGCGCAGCAGACTTACCTCTCGTCGCTCCCGTGCATTGCCCGGTACAGTACAGGAGAGGGGGCGGAGGGGGGAGCGGCGATTCCATTGGTCATCGCCGCGTCACTAAGGAAACCACAGTAGGGGGAAAAAGTGAGACTAGCCCAAAAAAAAAACTTAACTCCTGCAATCCCTCTTCTAGCGTGGGAGGCAGGAAAAAGTTGGTGAAAGTTAGGAGTCCCAAAATTAGCCTGCTGCCGCTGCCTGGCAGTGGTGTACACTTATGGGGCACATCTGGAGAAGGGTGAACCGCTGAATGGCTTTCTTTGGGAAAATTGTTTGCTGACCTAGGTAGATGCGAAGCACATGTGGAGGATCTGTCAGTGATGACTAACAGCTGTCAAGCGGAGAACTCACTCAATGTTCCCGCGACAGCCGCACACAGTGCCCGACTGCGGCTCTCAGTCTAGTGAATTATTCATGGCGCGCGAAACCCTAACTGTGAGAGAAAAATACAAATGCGCAATGCGAGGCTAGGGTGGCAAACTTGTCACTCGGATGGGTTACCCGACGTGTGCATTTAAGAGGGAAATGGAAACTGTCCCGGTGAAATAATAAACATCGAAGAAAGAGACAAAGCGTGAACGTGGGAAAGACACCTTCTTTCACCATAAACTGCAACGGAGACATAATGAGTCAGAGACTACACGCGCTGCCAGATGCTCAGAAGGTTCAGGCTGCAGGCTGTGGAGTAGCACGAGGAAGCAATTAGACGGTCCCTCTTGGTATTCTTGGATTTCAGTAGTAACCCAGGAGTTCTATAATTCTAAATCACGGCACAATCTTGCGAGCCGACTCTATGTTTCCAGTCCTTGCTTTTTCCATAATAACTGTTAGCTGACCTCGTGTAATACAAACGACGTTGAACCGTTCTCAGGAGTACTGTAACTCAATATCGGGGTCATTTTGCATCAAGGAGTCAAACATATTGTAAAATGATAATATGGAGGATGACAAACCCGATTTTGTAAAAATTAAATGTGAACTAACGGTTAATTTTACCGCATTATTTCCAAAACTTTTTTTATGAGAACGGTAGGTTTTAAAGGAAGTGCTAAATAGTAATGGAATATTCAGATGCTTAATGGTGATGTACAGTACATTATACATTACTACTCTAAAGCACTATATAGGGTCGGACATTCCCAACCAACTGGACAATGTCAGGACAATCCTTTTTCAATTAAAGTCACAACGGTAGTTACTATTATTTCATTTGCCGTTTTGCATGTCAATACAATAGTAGTCAAGTTCATCCAAATCACACCTCCCATGGTGGCGGGGAAGCATCAATACACATTCCTAACTCTTGCCAGTGGTCACACAATTTTCGCCATTAATCTTCAATGTCTCCAAGCTCATGCTATTGTAGTTTCCACATTACTAATGCAGTCTTCCTAGTGACCACTAGGTGGCACTGAAAGTCAGCAAACTGTTGTTTAAGCTGACCTGTTTTGGAATGTTAGGATGGAGCAGGACAAATGACAAATCTACCAACAGTGAAGCCAAAAAGCTCCTGTGGGCGGGTCAAACACAGATAGCGAGGAAAGCAACTCATAAAAAAAAGCAGGGGAGGCTCCCTCCGCTATGGTGGGGTAGCATCACTCCCTGCCAGTAGTAGCAGCTGCAAAACTGTTACAGTAAAACCATAATAAACTATGTTGCCGGGTTGGAGAGAACAGGCAAAGACTCCCACTCTGCCTTGGAGCGCCCAGCCAGGGCACTCCGTCCAATCCTAACACTGCTTTCATGCTGCCAGCAGCATGAAAGCAGCAATAGGATTGGACGCAGGGCAGGCTGGGAGCCTGTGCCCGCAGAGGAGGAGAGGAGCGTATCGGAGTGGGGTGGCACAGCTGGTAGTTTTTTTAATTATTATTTTTTGTCCCCCCACCACCACGCGCCGTGCCACCCCTTTTCCCTCCCGTGAGGCGTGACTGAAAGCAAGGGAGTTGAGATTGACATACAAGCAATCTAATCTTGGGCAAGGATTGGCTATGTGAAGTATTGCATACAATGTTGTCTTTTGACAGCCAGCTGGAGCAATCTCTAGTGAGATAGCAAAAAACACAAAAGATGGTATAACAAAGGAATTGGCTAGGAAACATTTTTTGTAGAACACTAGATAAAGGTGGGATAACACTCGCCTTTAGGACTTTGCTGGCATTGTCCAGTTAGGGCAAGGAAGAAGACTCCCAAGTCTGTATAATGCAACTGAGGACTGCATGAGACACCAATTTGCAATAAAAGGTACAGAAAGTAAAATATCTGCTCTAGCAGCTGACAAAGGAATTTTCTGAGTTTATTGCCAAGTGACAAAGGGATTATGGAATGTCCTTCCAATCAATACCTTGTCAGAATTTTCTTTGTGGCTTTTATTGCATCTAGTACCACTACTTCGTCAACAAACAGCACAGTACCAAAAAATAGCTGGTTGTATGTGAATTAAAGTTTTTTTTTAAAGTTCATCATTTTTCTGAAAACAAGAAGTGTTGAGCTTTGGAGTTTCTTTAGAAACTGTAATTATTCTGGTGATTTTGTTTATAAAAAGGAAAGAAAAGGTGAGAGTAGCTCTCATGCATATTTTAGCTTAGGATATCATAAACTCACTAAAATATTATAATACAAACAATTTAATAACATTACATTTAACACAATATAAATACATGAGTGATGAAACTTAAATTATTTGAAATAAAACAATGACATGTTTGTGAAAGAAATACTTTCTTAAAATTAAGATAGATATGTACAAAAAGGAAAGGATTAGAGGTTAGCAAAAAGGGTTATCATGAGGAGGTATTATGTAAGTTAGTGAAACTTAATTACAATAATTTAATAGAAATATGGTTAGGCACACATGACAAATACGTTGCTTGAACAAGAAGATGGAGAAATCAATTGTTACAATCCACTTAACCTAATGTGTCAGTGAAGGTATACCACTGACCACTGATTTGCTTTTAAGAGCACCAGGGGACAAAAGCTTGGCCCTGATCCCCATGTTCATTCACAGTTCCTGAAGTGGATGGCAGTGTGCATACAACACAAAGCAGCTCGGCTCCTGGAAGCTCAAATGATCCTGCTGTCTCAATGTAGTCTGTCTCTCTGATCTACTTTCCCTCTGCTGCTCCGCCCTTCTTTCAGTGTAGAGTTAGCCTCAGGGGCGGCTCCTCCACTATGGCGGAGGACCGTCACCTCACTGAATTTTGGGGAAAGGAAAAGTAAAATGATAATAACACAATGTTATAATCATTCTATTTTTCGTGGGAGTAAGGGGCGGGGTGGGGCTGGGCTGGAGGGAGGGGACCGGAGGAGGACTTTTGCTGCACAAGGTGCGCATGTTTGTTTGGCCAGCCAAACAGACATTCACACTTTGCATGTTCTCTACCCAGCTGTATTGCACAGCAGAGTGGAGAACATGCACAGATCCCACTCCCAGTCTGAGCAGTGAAGCACAAGATCCAGAGCAGGAGAGCACTGTTCATCGGGACCTCCGATTCTGTGGTTCAGTGCAATGGTACTCTGTGCCAACGAGCTGGATGTACTCCCATGACAAAGAGTACTGCTCCTCCAGCAAGTGATCTACAAAGCCTTTGAACTCAAACTTCTCAACATCTGTTGGGAGTCAGAGGGTCTGTAGATCGGTCACTCTCATTTGTTTACTAACCATTCAGTATTGCCCGCCACTTTCACACGCATGCTATTCCACCCTTTAGTCTTTCTAATTTCAGAGGCCAGCTCTAAGAATCTAGCTGTTGTCTAGTGGTACTTTCAACTGCATTTAAGTTTTTTCCAGTGTTATGATAAATCGATTCAGTTTATCTAGATTAGCAACAGCCCCCGCTATTGATTTATCAATCATTTGTTTAATTTCTAATATCATCTGTTAAAAGCATAATGAGGACCTGGGTGATACATCTCTACGTAGATACTGTCCTTGCTGCCCTTTCTGTGGAATAAAAGATTCAGTGCCCACTCTTCTTCCATTGTGGTGACATTGCCAACTTCTGTTCTGCCCATAACAGGGAGCCGTCTCCTATTCAAGGAGTTAAACAGATATGAAGAACTCTTAGCAGAAGCTCGAAAGAGCCCCCCTGAGAACCTTTCCATCTCTACAGTGAGGATGAATTGGATGCCAAACATGCTGTCTCCATTATGCTGGCACAGGCCAGGCTAACTCACAAGCAGTTTCCCTCTAGGATACAGCCCTCTTGTTAGCAGCTCCTGCAGTATCTCCTGTTATCTCCCATCTGACTCTATGGTCATTACCACATACCTGTGGGTGGGTAGAGCCTCCCGAACTCAAAATAACATCCATTCAGCATTCCGCTCCCCTCAAGCATCTGTCCCCAGGATACACCCTACCGGAATCACCAGCAATGTCCATCCTGTTGACTCAATTCACTTGAACGCATGCACAGTGGGGCACACTGTAATCCAGACAAAAAGAGTAATAGAATCAAAACTTAAACAAGTGTTCTGCCAGGAAAATCATCAAGTGAATGCTATTTATATGGTCATGGGATTCACAAGAATTTTTTTAGTACAATGCCATGACAATATTGTCAAGAATAATTAATAGATGCAGCTGTAGATGCTTGAACATGGTATATATTTTTAAGCGCATTTGTATACAGAGACTGATCTGTTAAACAAAAACAGTGCTCCAAGTGGCAGTACAGTCAATAGTGAAAACCAGTGCGCCAAAACAAAGTAAACAAACTAAAAGGGAAAAACGTAAGTATATACAATATGTACAAAGAAAGTAGGTCAAGCCCATAAATGGAAGTTCATGAAAACCATTAAAAAAATTAGTTATAATGTCAAATTCTGAATCAACAGGGATTAACCATATACAAATTTTATATATGGTCAATTGATCTACTTCCTTTGTTCATTTTCTCCTCAGTGAACAAC
The DNA here is from genome assembly GCF_031143425.1 of Pleurodeles waltl. Lineage (NCBI taxonomy): Eukaryota > Metazoa > Chordata > Amphibia > Caudata > Salamandridae > Pleurodeles > Pleurodeles waltl. Next base: position 261,952,586 of record NC_090444.1, on the reverse strand, counting down.
ATCACAGTAAACAAACCAGCAAATATGACCTGGACACGCCATGCCCTCATCAGATTTAGCATACCACCCGCACCACCACAGACCTACCACCACCAGACCAGCCCATCACAGCTGGAATAGGATCACTAAAGAGGAGAGACTTCCACCTTCTCAATGCACCGGCACAAGTAACTTGCTGAGAATCCATCAAGAACCTCAACAGCTGGATCACCACTTGTGCTGAAATCCTTGCCCCAAAAGGTGCAACCCAACTGCAAGAGCCTGACCACAGGTCAGTTGGTACACACAGGAACTCAAGGTGGTGAAACAGCACTGCAAGCAACTGGATCGTAAAATGAGAACTGTTAGAAATGGGGTCTTTGGTTGACAGTCAGGTTACCCCCCTGTTCAAGCAAGGACCCTCACTCTAGTCAGGGTAAAAGAGAATCACCCTCAGCTAACCTCTGCTTACCTCCTTTGTAGCTTAGCAGAGCAGTAGGCTTAACTTCATAGTGCAAGGTGTAAAGTATTTGTACCAACACACACAGTAACTTAATGAAAACACTACAAAATGACACAACACCAGTTTAGAAAAATAGGAAATATTTATCTGAACAAAACAAGACCAAAACGACAAAAATCCACCATACACAAGTCAAGTTATCTATAAAAATGCAAAAAGAGTATTTAAGTAGTTTTAAACACACACTAGCGCTGCTAGAGTGAAAATGTACCTGGTGTGCGTCAAAAATAACCCCTCACGGGCGGGTGTGCATCAAAAATAACTCCGCACGGCGGTACGTGAGTCGAAAATCCAGCCGCACAATGATCCGAAAATCCCGCAGCGCAGGTTGTGCTCTCCCAGCCTCGGTCAGCGATACTGCGCGTCGTTTCTCCTGCTCCGTGCATCGATTCTTCGGTCGCGTTTCCTGCGAGCGTAGTTTCTCAGCTGCGGAGCCGGCGCCGGGTCGTTTTTTCAGCCTCAGATCGGATTTGCGTCAATCTTTTCCCCGCACGGCGCTCTGTGCGTGGATTTTCTTGTCTTTAGGCTGCCAGCTTCTCCTGTCAGGGTCCCAGGAACTGGATGGGTACCACAGGGCAGAGTAGGAGTCTCTCCAGAGACTCCAGATGCTGGCAGAGAGAAGTCTTTGCTGTCCCTGAGACTTCAAACAACAGGAGGCAAGCTCTAAATCAAGCCCTTGGAGATTTCTTCTCAAGATGGAAGGCACACAAAGTCCAGTCTTTGCCCTCTTACTCTGGAAGAAGCAGCAACTGCAGGATAGCTCCACAAAGCACAGTCACAGGCAGGGCAGCTCTTCTTCCTCAGCTATTCAGCTCTTCTCCAGGCAGAGGTTCCTCTTGGTTCCAGAAGTGTTTCTAAAGTCTGTGGTTTTGGGTGTCCTTTTTATACCCAATTTCTCCTTTGAAGTAGGCCTAAAGTAAAGTCTCTTTGGAATGTGAAATCCTGCCTTGCCCAGGCCAGGCCCCAGACACTCACCAGGAGTATTTGATTTACAGGCCCTAAGCACCTCTAGTGCACTGTACTAGGGACTTACTAATAAATCAAGCATGCCAATCATGGATAAGCCAATTACATACACATTTTGTAAAAGAGCACTTGCACTTTAGCACTGGTTAGCAGTGGTAAAGTGCCCAGAGTAACAAAAACAGTAAAATCAGAGTCCAGCACACATCAACAACCTAGGGAACAGAGGTAAAAAGTTAAGGGAGCCCACGCCAAGGAAGAAAAGTCTAACAAGAACAAGTCAAGATACCACAGATAAAGTCACCTTCAAATCAGCCCTAAGCTGCTACCATCAGCAGATACAGAAGACCAAGAACACAGATCTTGCAGGTTGCATTGATGCTGGCACGAACAGCAGCAGGGACAACTTTGCCATCATCAAAGACAGTATAAAGATCAATATTGAAAAAAGACAGAAGTTGTGATCTTCGGCAAGAACACCTCACCATGAGACTCCAACGGCTGACGGGCCAAACTTGAACCCACACCTAGATCCCATGCCAGGAACCTCAGAATAATCATCAACAGCAAACTGAACATGACTGCACAAGTCAACGCAGTTACTGCATCCTGTTTCCACACGCTAAAGATGCTGGGGAAGATCTTCAAATGGCTCCCAAGCAACACTAGGAAAACTGTCAGTCACTTTGTAGTAACCAGCAAGTTGGACTACAGAAACTCCCTCTTCACCAGGATCAATACCCAACTCACTAGAAGACTACAATCCATCCAGAACTTGGCAGCCAGACCTGGCCCACACAGAACTCACATCAATCTCAGGGAGCTCCACTGGCACCTGATACACAAACATGTTGATTTAAAACTCCTCACACACACAGTCAAAGCACAACACAACTTAGGTCCCACCTACCTGAACAGTTGCATCTCCTTTCACCAACCACCTAGACACCTCCCCTTTGGAGAAGTCCTACTCGCACACATCCCATGCATACACAGAATCAGGAGGGTGGCGATTCTCTTACATTGCATGAACATGGAACAGCCTCCCACTCCATATCAGAGCCTCCTCCTCTCTTCTTGAATTCCAATAGAAGCTGAAAACCTGGATTTTCAATTAGTGACTCTACCATAGGTGGGAGTACCACTAAAGCTGTTGACTGTCACAGAAAAAACAGGAAGCCAGTGCACCTTGTCACATGCATTATTATAACCAACCACCTTTTAATGCAAAGATTGTTTGATGTAATGCATAAGTCCACATGTTTCCTTAAAATGATTAAATATTACTTTGTATGCATTTGTATATATGACTATGTACACATAGATAGCAAATATATATATATGCATGCAAAACATACATTATTATATAAATATATATATATATATATTTTTTTCCCAAACCCATTAGCAGCACCCTAAACGTTCAATTTTACAATTTTAGCTCTTTATTTATAAAAGTAATATTTATCCATACACCAGCCAACATGTTTCAACCTCTCAGTCAAGACTGAGAGATTGAAATGCATTGGCTGGGGAATGGATAACAGTTACTATTATAAATATAGAGAAGACATTCTCATAGTCATAATCAAAATGCTTTGTTTCAACTGTCAGCCATACAATAATTAAAACAGTAAGTAAAAATGCAATAAATACAATGGTAATTTGTTTAAAAAAAAGAAAGAGTAACATATTAAACACAATCCATTCAAAATGCACGTTCACAGTAAAACACAATGTTATATCCCAGTATGGCAATCATGGATTCATGAGATTTATAAAAGTGTTAGTGGGTGATATAGACTAGCCCCCTATTAAGGCGTAGCTCACATCTACACCCCCCCACAGGAAATGGAACCAGACCACAGAGGAGCAACTCAACAGCCTCAGCAACGCGCCACCCCAACACAACAGATGCAAACACCTCAGCATGCAGCCTCCGCCAATGGATCGCTGATTGTGCCAACACCCTACCTCCACTCTGAACGACCACAGGAAAACAAACCACTAAGCAAGTCAGCTGGTTCACCCCCACTCCAAGAATCAAAGTGCACCTGCAGGAAACTGGAGAAAAAAATGGAGGAACAGCAAATTCCTGGAGGACCTTGCAGCCTTCAGACTGAAAACCCCACAATGGCCAAGGATAACTTCCAAGACGGGATGGAAGCAGTCGCCACCTGGATGAAGGAGAGCTGCGTTAAACAAAACGCAGACAAGACCGAGATCCTGACCATAGGACCCTCCTTCTCAGCCTGGAATGACTCCTTGGCACTTTGCAGCCACCCAACCCTACAGACCACGCACGCATCCTCTGCGTCGTCCTCGACTCAGTGCTCACCATGACAAGACAAGCCAAACTACATAGCCTTCACCTGTTTCCTCACCCACCGACTCCTACAGAAGATCTTCAGACGGATCCCAAGCGGCTGACGCAAAACTGTGACACACGCCCTGATCACAAGCAGACTTGACTACGGCAACACCATCTATGCCCGAACCACCAAGAAGAACCTGAGCAAGAACCTGAGCAAGCCACAGCAAACCCAGAATGCCTCCACCAGACTCATCCTGAACATCCCCCACCAAAAGCACATCACAGGACACCTGAGAGATCTCCACTGGCTCACCGTCGAGTAGAGGATCAACTTCAAGCTCCTCATACACGCTTACAGGGTCCTCCACAACCTTGGACCCAGCTCCCTCAACCACCGCATAAGCTTTTACTCCTCTGCCAGACCTCTCCGCTCCTCCCAGCAGTCGCTCGCCACCGTACCCTGCATAAGGAAGTTCTCAGCTGGAGGAAGATCGTTCACCTACCTTGCGTCAAAATGTTGGAACACCTTACTTCTCCACCTCAGACAGTCGCCATTGCTTTCTCAATTCAGGAAGGACCTCAAGACCTGAATCTTCTACTGAATCCTGAGGAAATACCCCACAGCACCTTGAGACCCTAAGGGTGAGTAGCGTGCTCTAAAAATATTGATTAATTGATAGGGTTTCCAGGTACACTGTAGTTTTGGGATTTCTTAGCAGTGTGACCCAGAAGAGAACTGGTCTTAACGCTGCAATTTCTGAGACTGGAGTAATATTTAGCTCCCTGTAAAGTGACATTAGCGGGGTACCTGTCGCGAGCCTCAGCAGGGCTCTAAGGCAGTTGTTCTCTGCTACTTGAAGTAATCACACATTTGCGTACACCCAAAGATTCACCCCATAAAGCTCAGCCACCACAGCCCTATGCTTGTATAGTTGCAAAATAATACTAATGCTTCTGGCACCAGCTCTATGCCTGAATTTAAGTACCATACCTGCTTCTTGTTGCAGGACTATGGCTGGCTTCTGCATCTGATTACTCCAATGTAAATTCCCCGAAAAGCGGATACCCAAGTAGTCAAACTGCTTAGCGATCTCTAGGGTAAAAACCTTCAATCGTGGGGACCTGCCTAAAACTGGGGGATGACATTAGAACCATATTCTTTGTTTTCCTACCATTAGTAGTCAATGACTTCCAAGTACAGTATTCCTTGAAATGCTTAGAAACCTATGGGTGGCATTCTCTGTTCGCGCCATTAGTACTGTGTCATCTGCATAAATTAGCAATGGGACCCTTTTTACAGCTATAATGGGGACGTCAGAAAGGTTTTTCATCAGGTATTCTGCCACGTCATTTATGAAAAGACTAAAAAGCAAGGGTGGCAACACGCACCCTTACCGGACACCCTTATCGACCAGGAAGGGGCCGTACCTGACTCTGGCTGTAATAGCAGTGTGGAGGGCCATAGTAGCCATTACCAGAGCTGGATCTACTCCTATATCCTGCAGGGACCTCTATAGCTTCTCTCTCTCCACTAAGTGGAAAGCAGATTTAAAATCCTTAAATACGAGATACAATGATGACTTCCTGGCTATCGTAAATTTATAGGCAACCATATAGAGCCTAAATGCCTGATCAATAGTTCTTATTCATGACCTAAAGCTACCTTGCACTTCTCTCAGCATATTTTGGGTAGCTACCCATCCCTGGAGGCGATTTAACAGAAACTTCCCTAACACTTTGCCCACCCCGTCAAGAAGGGAGATAGGGCTGTAGATGGATGAGCTATCCCAGTCTCTCTTCTTGAAGATAGGCACAATAATGGCAGAGCGCCAGGAGGAAGACATAGGATTGCTGGCTAATGTAGCATCAAACACCTTAGTAAGGATGAGGGCCCACCAGTGCGGCTCCTCACAATAGATATCAATAGATACTAAATCAGGACCAGGGGCCTTGTGTCTCTTCATTTCTTCTAATGCTCTCTCAAACTTAGGAACCAGAATAGGTATTACATGGGGATTGGTGCAAGCACTATCCTGGGGTGTATACGAGTCTTGCGGAGCTATGGGTTTAGTATATATAAAGAACTAAAATATCTGGTCCTTGCCTCTGGACCATTATGTGTTTCTACAATGTTTACTACTTCCTTATTTGCACGTGTAATCAACTCCCAAAACCTTCTGCTATGTTTCCCATGGGAGGCATCCCTCAGTTCCTCCTAGAGTGCCAGGTGGTGCAACAATTTCTTAGTTTTCAGGAGGCACTTGTACATCCCCTAGGACTCCCAGACCAATGATTCACACTTAGGGCCAGAACTGCGCCAAACCAGGGCAGCAGAAACAACTTCCTTCATTTCATAACATTCACCATCGTACCAGCTGGCTCCAGCACTTCATCTCCGTCCCTTAGGGTCCATGGACTTGGTTCCAGAAGGCTTGGACCACAGGGCCATCAGCTCCTTCACCGCCCCTTCATAAACTACCATCACTTTCTCATTTTCAGTACACAGAGAATCCACAATTATAGCTCCAAATCAGCCCATTATATCTTCTAGCAGAGGGAGATCTTGATTATATTTCTCAGTACTCCATCTTATTCTCCTCCTGCTATTAGATGGAGTAACCGTTGGGCCAAAAATACTCCCATGGCTTTTCCACACTGCCAGACCACCATGAACAAAGGTTTAAGCAGTACCACAGGGTCATAATCACTCTCCACTCTTACAACAGTCAAATCAAGCACACATTCCCACCCCTCTATATTGATTATAATATGAACAATTAGTGTCTGGCTTCTCCTGTTGTCAAAGGTCATCATGGGAGTTCTATCTGACAGGGTATTGTCATTAATAAAGCACAGATGATAGTTTTTCAAAAGATCAGAGAACACATCCCCTTTCCTACTGGATTTAAAGTTGACCATAGCTGTTTCAGGGATACCCAGCTAATGATCTTCCATTAGAACCTCACTGTTAATAATTCTCTCAGATGGTTACATATTAAAATTGCCCCATGTTAGAAGCAGGAACGTACCCATTTTCCCTTCCTTTATTATTTTTCAGCTAGCCACCTCTGCTTTAACACTATCAATATAAGAAACACAATTTCCCCATATCCCCTGGACTGCTGGTGACCAACCCATAGGGATATGAACGTTGAGTATGTCAATCACTTTATCTTCTGTACCTGACAACCAAATTTTCACATGCTGAGCGTTAGATGTTAGTTTAGCTACTCCCATTTGTTCTATTCTCCATTTCAGTTTGCAGGACACCAGCACAGCAAGCTCTCAGGCATCGCATGCATACTGTGGCGGCCCCTTTAAGGCTATGCGCTGCACCATGATGACTGCTCGTCCTCAGCGTCTCTCCACCCATACTCTCCTGTGTGGAGGCTCCGTCTCCTTCTCATTGCATTCTTCCCGAGTCTTTAGCGTCTTCGTTTGATGGTTTCTCTCTTACCCATCAGACCGCTGGTTTCTCAGCTTCTGTGCACAGTAACTGGCTGGCAACCTACAAAAGACAATCAAAGGACATTATTCAAGTGACAACTTATACATTGTGGTAACATTTAGGAATATTACTAAAAAAAAAACCTAAAAAAAACAAGGAAGAAATACTTATCTGATGAAATCCTGTTGAAAAGGACTGGTGTAGTCAACCATTTTTTTGTTGATTTACTAGAGGAAAGAAAAATACATTTTTTAGTGTTTTCAGCAGTGTTTTGTTCAAAATTGATCAAGGACTCATATTAAGGTTGTTATTAGTACACGTATAAGACATTAATCATTGCAGAGTAACTCATAGATAGAGAAATGAAATTCTGCATATTATATGATTTAAGAAGATGAAAGCTGATTAAGCCTAGGAGCTATTCATTGAACCTTGATTCACTGTAAAGGACTGATGTTTGCTTATCTAGATTTGTAAAGCCTATACATGTGTTAGTGCAAATAGTTATAGGTCTACCTGTACCTGCGACTATTACCTTCGGAATTAATTATCTTGAGTTTGTTTTTTTAGAAGTATTGCATAGCGAAATTCAGACAAAAGGAACCAGCACCTAAACAGGAGAGAAGGGACATTAGGTAATCAAACATGGGATACACAAATAGGAGGAAGTCAAATTGAGAAATCTACGTACTGAAACGTGTTCTTATGGTTTCAGACATTGAAAAGACACCCGACATCGCACAGTGGAAATCTGGTATGGTCCCGGTCAAGGTTCATCCCTTCTTCCCAGTGGGTCAGGCATGACTTCTTCAGAGTTCATTTGATTAATTGGAAAGTAGGGAACTACTTCATGTCCATTTCACTCCTGCAGTAAGGTATAAGCCTGACACAAGCCATCTCCCCACCATCTCCCTCCCAAAGGGCCATCCCCTCCTTTTCTTAGCTGCCTGGATATAGTGTTATAGAAACCCATTTACAATGACTCCCTCAATGACCCATGTTTCATGAAAACAGCAAATGGAAAACTTCTCAATGAACTTCAACCAGTCATCATCCTCAGTTTTACCAGCCAGGCCTGAAATGTTCCAAGATAGCAAAGAGGATAGTCATTACCACCACAGCCCATCATGCCCACTTTGGGGACCCCCCTTGGTTATCGCAAGAAGTGGAGTCATCCATACTTAGTCTGAATCCCCTCTGATATGCTCTCCAGGTGACAGGGGCAGTGCTGCTGCTAACCTTGACCAATCTTTGCATGCAGTCTTGGTTTCTCTGTGCTCAGGAAGTAGGAGCTTGATTGTCCTGGAGTTATTGCGTGACGTAATGTGGATGTTCATATAACTTACTCCGTTTGTGGTCTCTGAGCCACTCTTCATCACCCCCCTTGTGACTTATGGGTCAATGAACACGCTTAGTCGGGGGGTACTGTTTTCACCTGATGGAGACCTGATGCAAGTACACCCTCATGGTTGAGACCTGAGCAAGGCAGAACATTGACCCCCATGATATGGAAGTCATCTACATGGCTGAGCATCAGTCTGGTAATACCGGGTAAAGTGAATTCAACATTGGCGATATAAACATTATTCCCTTTTGGGGCTAACCCAGTATGCTGGTTGGTCAATTTTACAGCCCTCAAGTTGCCCAACAAGACTACTCTCAGCTCCGGGACTGCATAGAAAAGAGCTAACAGTCTGGATCTATTTAAAGGCTTTGCAGTGCCAATACCTGGGAAGAGTTCAATAACTTCTATGCAGCAGCCTAATACTTTTTATCGTCTGAAATAGAGTTGCTATCTGACAGGTGTCCCTTTTTTTACAGTTAGACACCCCCGCAATACTTCCTGCCATAGCAAAGATTGGAGCCATGGGCTTAAGACAGGTTGCTGGGCCAGATGTCCCTAAGTCGATAGTCCAGGCTCGGCTGCCCTGTCTGGCTCTGTCTCCACAGCAGCTCTTTTCATGAGGTGGGTTCTCCTCGACTGTCTTTTTCTTTTTAGGTAGCATAAAAGTTTGTTTCACATGTTTCTTATTTTTGCAGCCTTTGGCCTTGCCATCTCATGAGAAAATGGCTGTTTTATTTGTGGCACAGGCAACATCCCAACCTTGTTTGAGTAGGTGGGTGTTAAATCACAGGTGGTTTTATCTTCTGCAGGATCTGTGTTTATCAGGCTATCTCTTTGTGCCACTTCCTTCTTGTTGGGTTGCTGCTGGGGATTCAAGAATAGCCACTTTAGGAAGCATATAGAAAAAGAGGGGTTAGTTTATCCCTTTTTCTTGTATTTATCCTTCTTCTCTACAACTCAAGATCTTACTACAGAGCCTGGACATTTGTCATTAGTGGGCTGCAATGTAGAGCTTCCTAAGTTGCACAGTGCAGTGTCAGAGCACCCTTGGTTGTCGACCCTTGCCACAGACTCACATTCCTACATGATGACTGAAAAATCACATTCGTGGGCCCCTGGTTTCATTGCTAGTGTTTGGCAAATTAGTGGCTTCGCTGAGCTTTGCTCCTTTTGTAAGGAGATCAGATGGCCCAGGATTTTCTTTGCAGGCTTGGTTAATATCGGGGTTAATATTAGCCATCCTGGGAGAACTGAGGAAGATGGGTGCGTCTTGGGATACCAATTTTCTCAGCTTCATTTGGGGTCTGTCTGGGAGGCTACATCCCATTTTCTGGCAGTATGTGATAGGATGCGGAGTATTGAAGTCAGCAATGATGTTATGTGATCAGTCCCACCTAGCGACTTCTCTAGGAGCAAGAGGATTGATAACAGGACTCTGTTGAGGTCATGTCCTCTGAGGGTACAAAAATCTTGCATGGCCTCCACTTTGAGTGAAATACTCCCCGGCGACCGACTTCCTGTGTTGTGCAGAAAGATTGAATTGTCAAAATGAGGCCCTCCCATGGAGGCTCTGCTACTTTTTCCTGGAGGCGTATATGAGTCAACCTGGGCCTCCTCTGTGCCTTCCAGTATAATGATTGGATCACCATGGTTCCCAGATCACTCTTTTTTTTTTTACTCCACCTCGTGTGAGGCAATCAGATGATATATCAGGAGGAGAGTAATCCAAGAACATTAAAGAACTGGCACTCAACTAATCATTGGCTGAACTTTTATCATCCCACTGAGCAAAGGGGCTGGCTGATGGATAGCTAGCTGGCTAAGGGGAGGGTGAGGAAGAGTCAGTGTTTTTACTAGGCTTCTTTGCAGGCCTCTTCATGGGCTCTCTTGGGTGCTGTGAGGCGTCCAGTGTGCCTGAAGATCTTAAATTTGATTTGCTCCCCCGCTTAGGTCAGACACCCTTCAGCATTGCTACTATCCCTGAAGTTACTATTGCACTCACAGCAAGTCCCCTCTGAATTTCTGCTGTCTGGTCTAGCTTCTCTACAATGAGCCAACCCACTTTTGCCAGAGGTCAATACTACATCAATCAATTTTCCAGGTTGATCGTTTGCCAGAATTGCAGAACTCAGTACATCTTGATTGATCAGTACTGATACAGTCTCCTTTGCGACTTTTTTGATAGAAGCTTTATTTGTTTTGGGGCAGATTTGCCCAAAGCTTTAGAGTTCGGGTAGGCAGTGTGATGTACCACCACAGATTCTGCGCACACATTTCCAGTAGCAGGATCAGGAATGCTTGTATTATCCCTTCCCTTTTAGATAGCTTGCCAGTAATGTTTTATAGACTCCTATCTAGCACCTCAAGGTCATCTGTTTGGTAGGTTTACTTGTCTGTGTCATGACAGATGAAGGGCAGTGAAGAATTCTAGAGGCTGCAGAGGAGGAGTATTCTCCGCCCTGCTTTATAGCAAGCTACGGCTGTATCTCTGAATTTAATGCAATCCTCAGCCTCTCACAGGAGGAGAGTTTGCTGTCCTCAAGTCCTGGCCCCAATCCGTGGAGAGGTAGCTGAGCAACAGCAGCCGAGTAGAACGAGAGGAAGCAGGGGGGTCACAGAGAAGGGAGAAAGTGGAGGTGGTAACGTCCAGTGTCCAGAAATTCAAACTGCGAGATTTGCAGAATTCAGGGCAGGGGCGAGGGCAGGAGCACACCCCCCTGACTGCACCCCTAGTCGGGACGCTTTTGCGGCCAGGGGGCTCAACCTAGTGCAGCGGCCTTAACACCACTGCGCCCCTACGGGTCCCACCACCTCTGCCGCAGTACTAATGAGGGTAATCCTGTTATTAGATCCCTCTGCTAGTCCCTAAACCAAGGCACCAAGCAGGAAACAGTGAGACCATAAAATGCCACCTACTGTAGTGAAGCTGCTGTTCAAAGCAAATAGTTCTCTCACCAATTGGTAGAGTGAAACCAGCTTAATGGCGGTTTATACGAGACCAAGGTGGCACGGGGGACCTCACGTTTACAGGTTTGCTGGGAAATGGTGCCGCATGCTGCAGGATCTTGCCTCGGCCTGGCTTCGAGCCCCGCTGCCGCACTCCACCGTGACCAGGTGTCAGCAGTTTACAGCAGTCAGCACCCATCGCTACAAACAACTCTTGGTGTGCAGCACACGGGTAAATGGGTGCACAGGCACACGGACCGCACATGCTGCACACCTGGGTGGCAAACAGGCGGCTGCGCTCTCCTTCCCAGCTTCCTTGTTGCGCACTGAGCACCGTGCGTTTCTCTGTGTATCGCCGTGTACCGTACAGCACCTTCTCTCCTCTCTCTAAGCATACAGTCTTCTCCTTCCCAACTTACGTTCTAAAACTGAAACTTTCGAGTGCCGCTAAATTGTTTGGAAATTATAAACAAGGAGGTCTGACCTTCCAGTGAGTGCCAGCACACCGACTTGGAAAGGACACACACACACACACACATATATATACATATATATCTTAACTTCGTCTCCTTCCTGTGATCAGCAGCATCCCCGCAGACCCGTCCACAGGCAAAAAACAGTTCTTTATTGGTAATTCTTTATTGGTGAGCACCAGTCATATCACACAAAGTGCGAAAAAACATACTATAATTTCTTTTTTTTAAAAAACTTAACGGCTAATGGGCTTTTGCATGCTGCCCTCAACTGGTCCTAAACTCTTGCCACGATTGATTCCATTATATTGCATAGTACTTTCACAGTTTCATAGGCCCTGAAACACTAGAGCACTCATTTTGACCTCTTATTAACTAATTTCATCCTCTATTTTGTCCACATAGCCAATTTCACTTTGGGTAATATTTCACGTATTTCTGATAATGCATTCCAACAGCCAATTTCACATTTTGTTAGTGCATATAGTCCTCTGTTCTGTCCACATAGCCAGTGTTGTTTCAATTCCAGTTCATCATGTTCAAAATACTGGTTAATTGACCAACCCCACGTACCAAAAGTGACCCATAATAATATTGCTGATACGCAATAAATACATCTGCATAACACACATTGATTGATCCACCATGTTTCGTATATCGAAACAACTGGAGTATGTCATATCACAGTGGATTACAGTTCATAAACATTGTTTCAGTAGGGCTACGAAAATATAAAGTACTGGTATATTCAATCAATTCACTGTGACTAAAAACGCTTCATATAATGAGCTATATTTATTACATCATGTTGGCGTAGACACATTCTGCAATATTAATTATTCAATAAAATAATTTGTATTTAAGGCATCAATACCCAGATTGGTTTGGTATGCGTAAAGCGACCCCTATTGTAATTTTAATCCTTTCAACTGGTTAGAGTGACAGTATCCTCAATTGAGAAAGACATGTTTAATATGCTTAAGATTGTCCAACGCATAATCCTTTATGCTAAAGCAACATGTTCTAAAGTTCTAATGGGATCAACAGCAGAGTACCGGTGAATGTTATCAAAACAATGTATTAAGGTGCCACCTATTAGATGTCTCATGCATACCATGCCATATAACACTAACAGGTGTTATGATACCAATCATTAAACTGAGTCATCTTCATATAAAGTACTGAAGTTCTGATATATCTAGAATATTAAGGTGTCACAAATTGGGGTTCAAGTTGTTTATATGAGCCTGTGTGTTAGACCTATCAGCTCTTGGCATGGTTTCCCTGGTCTTTCTGCTTCTGACCTCCAGTTTTTGATCCTGTGCTAAATTTCATTTTTGTTGGCTTTAGGGCTCTGGGCACTAAACCCACTGCTGGGCAGTGCTAAAGTGCAAGTGTTCCCTGTTTAAATTGTATTGGTGATTGGTTTATCCATGATTGGCATATTTGATTTACTAGTAAGTCCCTAGTAAAGTGTACTATGTGTGCCCTTAGCCTATAAATCAAATGCTACTAGTGGGCCTGCCATACTGATTGTACTACCCACATAAGCAGCCATGTAACATGTCTCAGACCTGCCACTGCAGTGTCAGTGTGAGCAGTGTTAAACTGCCATTTCGACTTGGCAAGTCAAACCTTTCCTTTTACTACATGTAAGTCACCCCTAAAGCAGGCCCAAGGCAGACCCATGGGTAGGGTGGAGTGTATTAAAAGGTAGGACATGTGCTGGTGTGTTTTACATGTCCTAATAGTGAACTACTGCTAAACTCGGTTGTCACTACTGCAAGACCTATCTCTCCCTTAGGGTAACATGGGGTTTGCCTTAAAATATCTTTTAAGCGTAATTTCCCATCAGGAGAAGATAGAAATTGGAGCTTAGGGTCTCTGAATTCACAATTTAAAAATAGATCTTTTGGTGAAGTTGGTTTTTGAATTGTGAGTTTGAAAATGCCACTTTTAGAAAGCGGACATTTTGTTGCATACCCATTCTCTGCCTCTGACTGTCTGCTGAATACACATCTGTGTCAGGCTGACAGTTGGGCTGTTTGTGCATTCTCTCTAGATAGTCACACAAAGGGTGCTGAGGCATGCCCTTCATATCCTGATGGCCAATCACCAGATTGATGGGTCTTCCTGAGCTAGAGTGGTGGGAGGAGCTGAAGCTTGCACCTGAATAGGGCTGTGTCTGTCCACACACAAAGCAGTCTCCAACCCCCTAGGAGTGTGCCTGGGGCCAGGGCAGGGAAGGGCAGGGTCTTGTGCACTACAAAGACTTCTCCTTGAAGTTTACCTACTTCAAAAACAGAAATGGGTATAAGTACTGGACCTCTGACACCACATAGTTAAAATCCTTCTGGAATGAAATTCTGCCAGGAAGAAGAGCTGGATGCTGTAGGAGGGACTGCCACTCTGCCTGTTGTTTTGTTGTGTTGGCCTGCTGCTTGCTGCTTCTGTTCTGGGAGTGAAAGTACTAGATTTGGCTTTCTACATCCAAAGGTTCTATAAGGGCTTGGACTGAACTTACCTCCTGTTAAAAAGCATCAGGGACAGGTAAGACTTCATCTGCCAGACCCTCTGCTACTCTGCTGAGAATCCTGACTTACCAAGTGGTGCCAACTCTATCCCTGGGCCTTTGGAAGTGCAAGCTGGTGATCTGAGGAGAAAATCCATGCATCAATGCGCTGAGCTGAAACATTTACGCAGCCCTGGTCTCGCGGTTGCAAAATCAATGCAGCACCTGTTTCAACACGGTCCCATCAACACAATGCATCTGGATTTTACACACATCGTCCTTGGGTGCAAATGTTTCCATCAATCCAGCACCGTAGTAAGGAACCGAGGCTGTGTGTCTGGAAATCGACGCATCACCTTTCCTGCAAAGAAAGAATTGACACATCATCTCCCCTGCCAGTAAGGAACCCATGCATTGCTTTGTTTTTCGGGGCCTCAACTCCCCTGTGGCCCACATCGTCTTTGTTTTTTAAACATCCCAGGTAATTTGTACTAAAAAGATACATCCATTGATTCCCATGGATTAAGACCTGCTTAAACTTTTAAAAGGGGATATTTTGACTTGTATCTGTTGGGTTTTTGTCATTTTGGTCTTGTGTTTCTCAGAAATATATTGGCTAATATTCTAAACTGCTGTGGAGTACTTTTGTGGTGTTTTCACTGTGTTACTGTGTGTGTATACAAATACTTTACACATTGCCGCTGAGATAAGGCTCCTCCTGAGCCAAGCTACTGAGGTGGTGGGCAGGGGGCTATTTTAGCTGTGTGACTCCCTACCCTGACTAGATTGAGGGTCCCTACTTGGACAGAGTGCAAACCAGTGCCAACTAGAGACCCAATTTCTAAGACTGTCCATATTAAATTGCTGATACATTCAACCAATTCGAACATCCTAAAGTGGCATGTGCTATCCAGAAATGGGGGATCACGTGTTAGGGTTCCAGTTGTTTCAATGAGCCCATCTGTGCTAATGTGTTTAATCAAGTCAAACTCCTAAAGTGCCATGTGCTATCTATAAGAGGGAAGACCTGCTACCTCTATTAAATATGTCCTAAAGTGTTTAGAAGCAAGCATACACTATGGTCTTCATTAACCTTCATATAAAGTGCTGATGCATCTAGTAAATTCAACCTATTAAAGGGCCATGTGCTAAGGTCCAGTTGTTAAAATGAGCTCATTTGTTCAAAGTGCCTATGCCTTTAATCAGTTCTAGACAAAAATACATTAATGGGATCTAGATGCATTGGGCTTGTAGGTGATAGTATTGGCACTGCTAGGACTGCCTTACAGTGTTAAATCATGGCATGTACTACTTAGAAGCAGACACATGGACCTGTATTGACCTTTATTTAAAGTGCTGATGCACCTAATGATTTTAACCTACTAAAGAGTCATGTGCTAGGGTTCCAGATGCTTTAAAGTGCACAACTTCTCAAAGTGCTTATGCATTTAGTCAATTCAAGATGAAAAAAATTCAATAAGACTTAGAAGCATTGGCCATGTTAATCCATTGGATGGTAATATCATAGCTGGCACTGCCTTACAACATTCGATCATACGCTGGTCCTGAGCCAGTGACATTGACCTCTGGGACTGATATGTGATCTGTAATTCAATCAACAATAAGTGCAATTGTTTAGCTTATATACAGCTTATATACAAAAATACAAAAAAGTATGTAACATATTGGACAAATGACCAGTTAAAGATACCCACAAAAATAAAAGAAATGACTGAAATTGAAAGTTCAATTTCATACACAGGAGGCCAGGGCATCCTTAGGCCAACATCATGAAACTGCTTGGGATCACCATCCAGGGTAGTAAGGGGTATGGAAAGTATCATATAAGATGAGGTAGAACAATTAAAGTATACTCAACCATTTATCCAAGACCTTGTAGCTAGAGTCCTACAGATAGACATGCAGTTCTGTATCTGTATTATGTCAAAGGACTTCTGTTCCCAACATTATAATCAGTTGCGATTCCTCCCTTCTCAATTCTTTCTCTCCATCCCCTCCCTGAGAGTGAGACTTCACTTGCTTGATCCCATGATATTTAAAGCTTCCTAAGGATCGGTTGTGGTATTTTTCAAAGTGGCTGGCCATGGTAGTTCCGGTTGTCATTTCTAATGCCTTGCACATGCTGTATGATCCTAATTTTCAACTTGTTAATGGTGCTACTCACATAGTTTATTGCATCCACATTGCAATATGTATACCATCGGTGTTACAGGTGACCCTGTCATCTATCTTGATACTCCGACCCTCAAAGGTTTGCTAATTTTACAATTTGACCCATTTCAACTAGCTTTGCAGGCATTAAATTTGATTAAGCCCTTAGTGTTGTCTGTCAACTCATTTTTTCTTTTCTCCTCTCGAGTCAAAGAAGCTACATGTGAAGATATCACCCAACAATTTTGTTTTTTCTGAGGTTATTCATGGACTAATATCTACAATGTCCTTCAAGTGTTCATCTTTATTCAAGATATGCCAGTTTCTTTGTAGGATCTTCTTCACACTGGATTGGGCTGCATTATGTTTCAGAAACAGTCACTTACTTTTTAAATTCTTTTGTACTGGACCATTACCCTCTGACTGCAACAGCTCTCTTTTCATTGCATTTTCCAGGGCCCTCATAAGATATCCACTTTTGATGAATCTTACGATCATATTCAGCATCTCTCTGTTGAACTCCTCATCAGTCAAGTATATCCTTCTAGCTCCTAACATTTGACTGTAAGGAATGCTACATTTCAGTACTCCTGGATGTCCACTATTTGCATGCAAGATAGAATTCTTAGCAATTGGCTTTCTATGTACCTTTGCAGCCAACTTACCGTCCAAAACATCTAATTCAACACCCAAAAACTCACAATGAGATTCCAAATCATTGTCTTCCCATAGGATGAAAAGATCATCAATAGGATGAAAAAATCATCAATAAAGTGTGTCCATAATGCCACTTTCTTTATGAGGTGATGTGAGAAAGTAGCCTCTTTCTAGCATGGTTACCTCCACTTTTGGACTGTTTGTGAGTGTGTGTCAGTGTTTTTTTACTGTGTCACTGGGATCCTCCTAGCCAGGATCCCAGTGCCCATAGATAAAAACCTATATGTCAGTGTGTTTTGCCTGTCTCACTGGGATCCTGCTAGCCAGGACCCCAGTGCTCATAGTTTGTGGCCTAATATATGTGTTGTCAGTAGTGCTTGACTGTGTCACTGAGGCTCTGCTAACCAGAACCTCAGTGTTTATGCTCTCTCTGCTTTTAAATTTCTCACTGTAGGCTAGTGACTTCATTTACCAATTCCAATTGGCACACTTGACCCCCCTTATAAGTCCCTCGTATATGGTACCTAGGTATCCACGGCATTGGGGTTCCAGGAGATCCATAAGGGATGCAGCATTTCTTTTGCCACCCATAGGGGGCTCAGACAAACCCTTGCACAGGCCTGCCATTGGAGTATGCGTGAAATAACACACACGTTATTTCACAGCCACTTTCACTGCACTTAAGTAACTTATAAGTCAACTACATGTCTAAACTTCACTTGCTGAAGGTTAGTTGCAAAGTTACTAAGTGTGAGGGCACCCTTGCACTAGCAAAGGTGCCCCCATATAGTTCAGGGCCATTTCCCAGGACTTTGTGAGTGCGGGACGCCATTACATGTGTGCACTACAAATAGGTAAATACCTATATGTAGCTTCACAATGGTAACTCCGATTATGGCCATGTAACATGTCTAAGATCATGGAATTGTCCCCCCATTCCAAATCTGGTGTTGGGGAGACAATTCCATGCATCCTGGGGGTTCCACCATGGACCCCTGTACTGCCAAACCAGCTCTCTGAGGCTTGCACTGCAGCTACAGCTGCTGCCATCTCACAGACAGGGTTCTGCCCTCCTGGGGTCTGGGCAGTCCAGTCCCAGGAAGGCAGAACAAAGCATTTCCTCTGAGAGCAGGGTATTACACCCTCTCCCTTTGGAAACAGGTGTTACAGGCTGGGGAGGGGTAGCCTCCCCCAGCCTCTAGAAATGCTTTGAAGGGCATAGATGGTCCCCTCCTTGCATAAGCCAGTCTACACCGGTTCAGGGACCCCTTGTCCCCTGCTCTGATGCGAAACTGGACAAAGGAAAGGGGAGTTACCACTCCCCT
This sequence comes from Pleurodeles waltl, assembly GCF_031143425.1. Classification (NCBI taxonomy): domain Eukaryota; kingdom Metazoa; phylum Chordata; class Amphibia; order Caudata; family Salamandridae; genus Pleurodeles; species Pleurodeles waltl. Next base: position 261,933,929 of record NC_090444.1, on the reverse strand, counting down.
GTCAATTACCACCGTAGGGGTGGTACCCAGAGCTCCTCTAGTGTGTCCCAGACTTCAGCCATCTTGCTTTGCAAGGTGCGGGAGCACTCTGGAGGGTTCTGAGTGGCCAGTGCCAGCATGTGACATCAGAGACCCCTCCTGATAGGTCCACACCTGATAGGGTAGCAAATCTCCCTCTCAGGGCTATTTAGGGTCTCTCCTGTGGGTTCTCTTCAGATTCTGCTTGCAAGTTTCCTTCAGGAATCTTCTGCAACAACTTCATCATCCTGTGACCTCAGATCAACCGCAGCCTGCTCCAAGAACCTCTGTAACTGCAAAAAGTATCCACAAGAGATACTTTTCTTCAGCAACCTCAGCTCCAAGTCAGCAACTGCAACAGTTTCCACAGTGTGCACGCTCTGAGGACTCCCTGTCTTCATCCTGCACCAGAAGGACCGAATAAATCTCCCGTTGGGTGACGGAGTCACTCCCCTGCTCCAGGAGGCACCTTTCAAGACGACGACCAGTACTCTTGGACTCCTCTCACAGCGACATGCGTGCTCTTACCCACAGAAGGTAGACATCATCAACACAGACTGCCCTGAAGTCCTGCTGACACAATTTGGAGGAGGTAAGGCCTTGCCTTCCAAGAGAGCAACGGTACCCCTGTGTACTGCATCTTCTTCACCTATTGAGGCCTCTGTGCCTTATGTGCAAAATTCCTTCATGCACAACCTGGCCCAGGTCCCCAGCACTCCATCCTGCGATGCTCAACTCGCTAAGTTGTTCTCCGGCGGCGTGTGACCTTCCTTTGTTGTGCTGCATCAACTGCGTTTTGCACCTCATTTGCCCCGTGTCCTGGGACCTCCAGGGGTGATGGCTGGCACTCTGAGGGCTCTCTAAAGTGCTGGGAGCCCCCTCTTCCTCCTCACACAGAGTTGAGGCCCCCAGGTCCCTCCTGGGTCCATCCAGCGCCATTTTGACGCAAAACACACTTTTGTCGTAGCCAAGGCTTGTTGGCGACTTCCAACACGAAATGACATCTGCAACAATCTTTACATCGTTGGATATCCTTTGCATCATGCAGAAACCCGCTGGTATCTTCCTAGGGTGCATTTCTGCAGTCTTCAACTAACCGTGGACTCTTCTTTTGCACCCTCTTCTGAGTTGGCAGGGGCTCCTGTCCTTCCTGGAACTTCTTTCGACTTCTGGATTTGTTCCCCTTCCTTTTCAGGTCTTCAGGTCCAGGAATCCAGCAGTTGTTCTTTGCAGACTTGGTTGGTTGCTACAAAATCCCAATCGCGAGGTGCAGTGTGTCCTGAGGAAACTTGCGGGGAATTCGTGATTCGCATTCCACTTTCTTAGCATATGGTTTGTGTTGCCCCTAGACCTATTTTCTCCCATTGCATTCTATAGCATTTCCTATTGTTTGCATGGTTCTATGACTATTTACTTGTCTAATTTTGGTGTCTAGTGTATATATTGTGTATAATACTTACCTCCAGAAGGAGTATTGTCTCTAAGATATTTTTGGTAATGTGTCACCCAAATAAATACCTTTAATTTTGGTAACACTGAGTATTGTCTTTACTTGTGTATAAGTACTGTGTAACTATAAGTGGTATTGCATGAGCTTTGGATGTCTCCTAGTTCAGCCTAAGCTGCTCTGCTATAGCTACCTCTATCAGCCTAAGCTGCTAGAACATTACTACATTTCACTAATAAGGGATAACTGGACCTGGTATAAACTGGAAATACCCAAGGTACCCACTACAAACCAGGCCAGCCTCCTACATTGGTGGTGCAGTGGTGGGATAAGAACTTGCAATTGCTTTACCACTTTGTTACATGTGCTTTTCACAAGAAAAGTTTGCTCCAATACTAAGAGCATATATAATATATACCTAGAAACTATTTGTTAACTTTCTAAAAAGTTCATTAAACTCTGCAAAAGTTTTTACAAAGTTCTGAAAAGTTTTCTTTCTTCTTTTCACTAAAAAGGTAGCTCTGCTATTCTAGTAACTTTTTACTCACTTTCCTAAACTTTTTTCTTTCAATATGTCCTCTGTAGAAGCTACCCCTAGAGTTGTCAAGACTACCTATGAGAATCTAAACTTTAAAAGTTTGAGGGGTCTCTGCATTGAAAGACGTTTAGAGATTGGGAAGAACCCCAATAAGGGGTTCCTCTTAAATCTTCTCCTCCAGGATGACCAGGGACTCAGCACTGGTCCAGATCAGACAGGGGAAGAGGTAAAGGATGACTCCAATCAGGAATGCTCAGAGGAGCAAGATGACACTTCTTGGGAGGGTCCTTCCACAGACCTATCTGTCAACAAGCCCCCTAGTATAACTGGTAGTGGGAAGGGTTCACACTCAAGTACGGCTCCCTTCACCCCTAGAGGCCAGGTCACTAGAGTGGACCCTGTTAGAGATAGGTCTGCCTCTGCACACTCTCATGTTACCTCTGTTTCAGAGGCTTCACATAATTCTAACCCTGAGGACCAGTCCCTAGGTAGGGACTTCAGAAAGCTGAGGTTAGAGGAGGCCAGACTGAGGCTAATGCAACAACAGCTGGCCTTAGACAGGGAATCCCTGGCTGTGGAGAAAGAGAGGAAGGGTTTGGGGTTAGTTCCCCATGGTGGCAGAAGCAGCAGTTTCAGAGATACAAATATTAGGGAACCTTTATTGTATTCTAGAAATCTGCACAAAGTTGTCCCTCCTTACAAGGATGGTGATGGCATCTATAAGTGGTTTGCTGCACTTGAGAGGGCCTGTAATGTTCAGAGAGGCCCTCATGTACAGTGGGCTGCTATCCTTTGGTTACCCTTCTCTGGCAAGGGGAGAGACAGACTTCTTATTGTCAGAGAGGATGATGCAGATAATTTCCAAATTCTTAAAGGTGCACTCTTGGATGGTCTGGGCTTAACCACTGAACAGTACAGACTTAAGTTCAGAGAGATCAGAAAGGAGTAATCACAGGACTGAACAGACTTTGTAGACTGTTCTGTGAAGGCCCTAGAAGGCTGGTTAAATGGCAGTAAGGTGACTGACTATGATAGCCTGTATAACTTGATTCTGAGAGAGCATATTTTGAATAATTGTGTGTCTGACTTGTTGTATCAGTATCTTGTGGACTCAGATCTGACCTCTCCCCAAGAATTGGGAAAGAAGGCAGACACATGGGTCAGAACAAGGGTGAGCAGAAAAGCTCATACAGGGGGTGACAAGGATGCCAAGAAGAAAGATGGTGAAAAATCTCAGGACAAGCATGGGGATAAAAGTAAACACAAAGATGCTTCTTCAGGTCCAAAACACTCTCTGGGGGTGGGGATAAAACTTCTTCATCTTCTTCAAGCTCTTTACGCAATTAGAAAAAGCCTTGGTGCTATGTGTGTAGAAATAAAGGCCATTGGCCAGGGGATAAGTCTTGCACAAGTAAAGCCCCTGAGCCTACCACGACTAAGACATCAGTCTGTAGTGCCCCTAGCAGTATTGGTAATAGTGGTGGGACTACTGGCAATAGTCAAACTGAAGGTGCAGTTGGATTCACTTTTGGGACCATAATAGAAACTGGGGTAGACAGTCCCAAGACAGTTTCTGTCACACCTGGTGGCACTGGCCTTGCCACCATGGCTGTTTGTCCCCTTAACATGGATAAGTACAGCCTGTCAATCTTAATAAATGGTGTTGAGGCCCAGGCCTACAGGGACATAGGTGCCAGTATTACCTTGGTGACTGAATACTTGGTGTCACTTGCACAACACCTCCTTGGACAGAAGTGGCAAGTTACTGATGTCAACAACTCCACTCAGTCTCTTCCCTTAGCTGTAGTTCAACTTAGTTGGGGTGAAGTGACTGGCCCTAAGCAGGTGGTGGTATCACCTAGCGTACCTGTAGATTGTCTCTTAGGAAATGATCTAGAGGCCTCAGGTTTGGCTGAGGGAGAGTTTAGTACCCATGCATCCATGCTGGGTATCCATGAGGAATTGCTTCCTCTAATTTCTGGTGAAATGAAAAAGCAAAGGAGAGAAAAAGGCCTGAAATCTCAGGATCCCTCTCCACCAACAGGTAAAAAGGGTATCAAAGTATCCCTTCCCCACCCTGCCACTAAGGATACCATTCCTGTGGTGGAGAAACCTCTCCTGAGGTGGAACCTGTACCAAAGGAGCCATCAGCTACCACAGCTGGACTTCCAGAGGTAAAAGTACCTCTCTGTGGAACTACTAATCCAGATGTGCAAAATTGCACCATTTTAGTAAATATGGAGCATCCCTCCAGCCCTCCCAGAGAAACATTAGTGCAGGAACCCTGCACTACCTCTAAACACTTAGGACAGCAGCCCTGTCCTAGTGTGGAGTTTATAGGACAGCAGCCCTGCCTTGCTCCAACTCAAGAGAAACAGCAACCCTCTCCTCTCTTACAGCCATATGGACAAAGTTTTTGCCCAGCCATGGCTTTATTGAGACAGCATCCCTGTCTAGCATTTACTGCATTTGACATAGGCCCAGTGGACCAATCCCACCACCCAACTTTAAAACATACTAATAGGAACTCTGAGAATTTACACTCACACTGTTGGTTAGGTAAAAATCTCCAAACAGGGTGGTTTACATCCCCACAGGGAAGTAACCATGTATTGGATGATAAAGGGAGTAACCACTCTATTCCAGATCTACTCTCCACTTATCACCACTTAGACAATAAAGTCTCAACTGGCCAAGAGTCTTTCCTGTGGGTTCCCTTCAGATTCTGCTTGCAAGTTTCCTTCAGGAATCCTCTGCAACAACTTCATCATCCTCTGACCGTGGATCAACTGCAGCCTGCTCCAAGAACCACTGTAACTGCAACAAAGTATCCACAAGAGATACTTTTCTTCAGCAACCTCAGCTCCAAGTCAGCAACTACAACAGTTTCCATGGTGTGCATGCTCTGTGGACTCCCTGTCTTTATCCTGCACCAGAAGGACTGAAGAAATCTCCCGTTGGGTGACAGAGTCACTCCCCTGCTTCAGCAGGCACCTTCCAAAACGATGACCAGTACCCGTGGACTCCTCTCACAGCGATGTGCGTGCTCCTAAGGACACATAGGTTAGACATCATCGACATAGACTGTCCTGAAGTCCTGATAACACAATTTGGAGGAGGTAAGACCTTTCCTTCCCAGAGAGTGAAAGTATATTGTAGCAACCTTCGTCTTCTCTGCTCATATGTGTGTGTGTGTGTGTATATTTATACTCACACACATAGTTAGGATCTAGTTTCCATAGAAAAAACATTTGACTAGCCTATATCTTTGGTGTCGTTGGAGGAATCTTCAGAAAAACTTCCAAAAAAAGTGTGCCTGAGAATCTTATTATGCATGGTAGGTTTTGGGGTGATACATCAAGCAGGGTGTAGAAAAAGGGGGGGTCAAAAGCCAGGAACCCCCCCCCAGGCTTAAAAGTCTCTTTGAAAAAAAAAATCACAGCAAAAAAATTGCAGCAAACCCACAAATGTCAGTGTGATTAAATAGAAAAATAAACAAGTTCAGTCTTCCACGCATGCTCATTTTTTTTGCCCCCGGATGGGCCAGGTCCCGGGGGCGTAGCATAAAAATAGGAGGTGGTGCACAGGGCCCCTTCCTAGGGTTTATTAAAGTCCCAGGGACCACTACCTCCCAGGGGAACTACTTTTTAATTATGCGGGGGTGCCTGCCCCAGGGACCTATCTGGGGCAAATGTTTTTAAGTAATGCGGGGGGCCACGTAGCCCCAACCCATCCCTGAGCCCCAGGGACCACCTTCCCCAGGGCGGATCTCTGCCCCAGGGACCCCATCCTCCATGGCCTGGCCTAATTATTAATTATTTTTTGGGGTGGAGGGCTATGTGGCTCCCCTCCCCTCGGCCCATTTCGGCCCCAGGTACCCCATCCCCCGGGGCCCCGCCATGTGACCTGGGTGCCCCCAAGAGTACCCAGTCACAATGTTGGGGACCACGGGGAGCCTGATTGCCCCACTGTCCCAGCTGGCTTCCCAACTCCTGTGGGAGCCAACATCGCTGTAGCAGCTCCCTCTCTGTGAGAGCAATGTTTCCAGGGAAACAGAGAAAACCTCCACTCGCAGTGAGGGAGAGTGTTTGGCAATTCTCACTCACTGAAAGCTAAGTGTTTGCTGTGACTTGGTGGGAGCTGTTAAAGTTCCCGCCAAGTCAGAGCAAATAGCTATGTCCCAGGGGTGGTCACCCAGGGACATAGCAGGAGCTGGGCCTGGGTGGTGGTGGTCTCCAGGCCCATCAGTGGCTCTGCGAGGGGTGCCACATGGACCCCCTGAAACATCAGTAGCTCCAAGGAGATGGTGGTCCCCGGGCACCCAAAACGGACCCCCTATTTGTTTTAAAATTAGGCTAGTGGAGATGGGGGTCCACGGGTTTGCGCCGGGTGCCAGACAGCCCCCCTGTTACATTTATTAAAACCCCAGGGAGGTGGCAGGCCCCGGGGCTGTGGGGGGTGCTGGACCCCACCTGTGGTAGATTTGCTAAAAGCCCCGGGGAGCAGGTGCTCCCTGGGGCAGCGAGGAGGGTGGGCATCCCCCCATTAATTTTATTTAAAGCACCGGCGAGGTCCCTGGGTCTGTGGGGGGGGCAGAACACCCACCCCCCATGTTAGATCAGTTGAAAGCCCCAGGGAGGTGACGGTCTCCAGGGCTGCAAGGGGCCGGACACTTCCCCTGTGTTTTAAGGCCCGAGAAGGTGGCGGTCCCTGGGGTGACCCCCTCCTGCATTTCATAATGGTAGTGCCCAGTGGAATTGGCCCACGCAGGGGGCTACAGTTAAACAACCACGGGAGCCCTTGCTCCTGCCGAAAAATTTTACAAAAATGTTTTTTTGCTCTCTGGGTGACGGGGTCCCTCTGGGACCCCAGCACTAGAGCTAAGGGGTCAGGGTGACTCTACCCTGGCCCCTTTTCTTATTTTTACATTTTTTACAGGGACTCAGTTGAAGATGGCAGATGATGAAGCGTGACAGTCAAGCGGTATGTGAGGTCATCCTGTATATTTTTATAATACACCCTCTAGTCTGGGGAGGTGCCAGCTGAACATAAGAAAATCCAGAGAAGATGCAGAGGTTGGTGCTCAGCTGAAAGTCATTGAGGAGTGCTGTGCTGATGGGAGACTTTGAGATGCTGCAAGGAGATGCTGCAGCTATTATGATGCTGTAAGGAAATGTTGCAGCTGACATGGCAGCCAGATTTGGTGTGCTTCTTAAAAACATCAGATACCTTTGTAGCACTGCTGGAAAGGAATCTTTGTCGTCCATAACCTAGTCACAGAAGTGCCCCAGTGTGCTTATCCATGTGAGCAATATGGTCGCTCCGCTCTCTGTTCCACACAGCTCTGAGGATTGAGGTCTGACTAAGTCTTGGTCAATCGGGGGAACCAAGCGGATATGGTAAGTCTTGGCATCTGGAGGAGTAGGTGGGTCTCTGAGAGTAGGGGGCCTTACTTAAAAGGCGGTAGGAGGATGTTGCCTGTGGCAGTTGGTAATGGGAGAATCCACATAATACTCTCTGACTGACAGCAGCTATCAAGGAAGGTAAACCCACTAGAGTTTAAAAGGTATTGCTTGCCTACACTTCACAGTTAGGGGTATCTAGACAGGCTGGTGGGAGGGGGTGTTTGGGGGAGGGTATAATATTGCGTACTCTGAGACCATGGTGCACCCTTGAGAGGGAAAAATAATAAAAGCAGCACCCATGAAACTAGGCAAAACAAGGCCATAGCCCATGCCATCTGACCCATGAGAAGATGTAGCTCCCTTACAGGTTATTTCTTGCAGATACCCAATAATAAATCTGCAGTGGGCGTGGCAACAATGACAGAGGTGAAGCAACTGTGCTCCATATTACAGTAGTGACCCATCTATAAATTAGGCGACTCGTACTAGGCTTGACAGTGCTAGATGAAGCCCCAGACCAGATGTCCTAGCTGGTTAAGGAGACCGAACTGAGGATTATGGCTCTACTACTGCAAGGAAGGTGGCCCAGGAGTTTGTAAAAAGAAAACTTTCTGATCTCTCCATGTGAGCAATGAATAGCCTCATCTTTGAAATGAGCCATCATAACCATCCACTAGTAGAAGAACATAAAATGAAAAGCCTGCTCATCATAACTTAATCTTCTGCCCGCTGAGCGCGGAGGCTGGATCGGTTTAGTGCACCATGGAGGCAGCGCCAGTTGTGTGTGTGCAGAGCCCCTCCTGGAGCCACCGACAAAAGTCCGCTTATCTTCCTCGCCGAGAGAAGAAAGATTCTATACATTCATCAAGGCTGTGAAAGTGTGTCGTGAACAAAGGAAGTACAGTTCATCAGAGGACAAGAAAAAACACCTGACTGCAAGGTAAACGATATCCAGTAAAATGTACACTTGGGGTGTTCACAAGATTAAAAGCGCTTGCGGATTACGAAAGTACGTACGAACGATGCATGCACGGACAAAGGAGGCGGAGTGGAGTCGCGGACCTGAGGGGACGCTGCAGGACTCCCTTTGGCCATTTTTTGGCTACAGCTACAGCTCTCGCTCCT